>NC_141156.1:41291223-41634723 GCF_053477565.2 Lygodium microphyllum
CATGAAGAAATGCCAGATTTCACGAAAGACGATGACGATATCGGTATTACTTCAGATACTTTACTAGGTATGCCAAATCTCCATTCTTTATTAACAATGAAATGTCATGTGCATGGTTAAAAAAAGACTGTATTACATGATGATGGGAGCACACATGACTTTATTTCTGCAAAATTTGTCAAAGAATTGAAATTACATACTGTTTCTACTCATTATCGCATCAAGGCTGCATTCTTAGGCACTAGATACAATGGAGCACAAGAAGTGCATGACTTAGAAATTAAAATTGGTGATTATGTTGAACGTAGAAATTTCTTAGTTGTGCCTTTACAATCTAGTGACATTATCTTCGGAATGCCTTGGCGTCAACAGTATAATCCCAATATAGATTATTCCACGCATTCAATGAAGATCCATTCTAATGGGAAACAAATCACATTGCATGGTATGCGCACTTTCGATAATTTTCCATTGCTTAGTCATACATAGGCTAAACGTGCATTACGAAAAGGTAACAAATCCTACTTAATATGGGTGAATGAAATTGAACCTAAAGAAAATTAGATGCATCTTAGGCATGCACAATTTCTTTCACAATTTCAAGATTGTTTTGATGCTGACTTACCACTTGGCTTACCACCTATACGTCCCGAAGATCACAAAAATAGATCTAATTTCTGGATCACAACCACCATGTAAAGCACCATATAGACATAACCAAGCCAAGTTGAAGAATTGTTAACCCGAGGACTCATTAGACCTAGTAGTTCTCCAGTTGGTGCACTTGCCCTATTAGTAAAGAAGAAAAACAATACCTATAGGATGTGCATCGATTATAGTGCCCTAAATAAGATCACTCTTAAGAATAGATATTCGATTCCTAGGGTAGACGATCTTATGGACAAACTACAAGGATCTGCAATATTTAGCAAGATAGATCTTAAATCTGGATACCATCAAGTACGATTGGACACATCTGATATTTTTAAAACTGCATTTAGAACACAATTTGGACACTATGAATTCCTTGTTATGCCTTTTGGTTTAAATGATGCACCAGCCACATTCAGACGTATGATGAATCGCATATTTTTGAAGTATCAGCATTGTGTCATTGTTTTCTTCGACAACATATTGATTTTCAGTAAGAATGAAAACGAGCATTATGAACATTTATCTTTGGTTTTCAAATTATTGAAAGAGAATCAATTATATGCTAATCCTGAAAAGAGTGAATTTTTCCAAACATAAATTGAATACCTAAGACATATTGTTTCATCTGAAGGTATTAAAGTTGACCCTAAAAAGATAGAAGCAATTTTGAATTGGCCCATACCTAGAAATGTGCACGATTTACGTTCTTTCTTACGTCTTGCTAGCTTTTACATAAAATTTGTGAGAAATTTTTAATTGCTTGCATTATCTTTGACAAAATTATTAAAGAAAGGCATTGTGTATCATTGGTCCGACAATTAACAAAAGTCATTTGATTTATTGAAACATGCTTTAACTCATGCTCCTGTATTACAATTACCTGACTTCAATAGACCATTTTTCCTAGTAGTCACTGACGCTAGTGGATCTAGAATAGGAGCAGTCCTTATGCAAGATTCCCATCCCATAGCCTACTCTAATTACAAACTTAAACCCTTTGAACTTAAGTATTCTACTTATGATAAGAAATTGCTAGCAGTAGTACAAGCTTTACGCCAATGGAAACACTATTTAATGGGATCTGAATTCATGATCAAAACTAAACAACAAAGCATTATACATCTCCTTAGTCAACCACAAATATTTGACCGACATTAAATGGGCTGCTTTTATTCAAAGTTTTTATCCACTCATACAATATCAACTCGGAAAAGAGAATGTTGTTGCCAATGCTTTAAGTAGAAGATCGAATATTCATAATATCTCTGTGATATCTTTTGACTCTCTTCTCCCTATGAAAGATACCTATGGACTAAGACCTTAGTTTTCAAGTTGATTGGAATAAATTAGTTGCGAATAACTGGATTCCCATTGATTCATTGTCTTACGCTGATGGATTTATATTCTATGAAAAAAGATTATGTGTAACTGTTCCATTTCGATCATTTGTCTTGCATGAAATTCATTGTCCCCCATACCAAGGCCATAGATGAATTATTTCTACTTTGCATACACTGATTGAAGATTTTTATTGGCCATACATGGGATCTGATGTATCTAGCTTTGTATCTGAATGTTTAATTTGCAAAAGAGTTAAATGACACCATGGTAAACAATATGGTTTATTAATGCCTTTACTAATTCTAGAACGACCATGGGAACAGATCTCAATGGATTTTATCATTGGTTTCCTTAACACTAAAGCTAATCATGATATGATTTGGACTATTATCGATAGGTTTAGCAAACAAGCATATTTCATTCCATGCAAAAAAACGTTAATTGCATCTCAAGGTGCTCAATTGTTTTTGAAAATTATTTTCACTAATCATGGTTTGTCCAAAGTTATTATTTCTGACTGTGATTCTAGATTCTGCAATAATTTTTTGATTACTTTGTTTGCTAATTTAAGAACAAAGATTGATTTTTCATCCGCATTTCATCCTGAAACAAATGGGCAAACAAAAGCTACTAACAATACCATTTTAGATCTTTTGCGTACATACACAATTTCAAAACTACAAACATGTGATACACATTTACATTTACTTCAATTTGCATACAATAACACACCACATACAGCTACACAGAAAGCACAAGTTGAAATTATTTATGGATATAGATTACCTATACCTGTTACATCATTGTCAAACAAAGTTCAAGCTGATGATGATATTGCTAACATGAATACTACTATTTTTTATGAAGTTAAAGATATGATTGCGAAAGCCCAACAATCATACACAAAACAAGCTAACAAGAAAGAAAAGCTATGAATTTCAATCTTGATGATTATGTTTGGTTACGTATTGAAAAGCGAAGATTACAAAGTGTTGACAAACACCTTGTTATAAAGTTAGCCCCTAGATTTTATGAACCTTTCAAGATTATTCACAAAATCAATGATAATGCATTTAAACTAGAATTACCACAACATTGGAAAATCCACAACACTTTTCATATTAGTTTATTACGACCTTTTAGAGGCCAATTACCTGTACATAATATTTATGAAAACCCTCCTTTGCTAGAAGAAGAAACTGAAATCCTTGAACCTGAAACTATTCTAGACATTGACTTTATAACCACTAGAACTGGCCATAGATATTCTAGATATTTGGTTAAGTTTAAAATTCATCTTGTTGAAGAGGCCCAATGGATGCACGCTCGAGACCTAAGTGCTCACCCCTCACTCCTGGCTTCACATTGAGCTAATAGAAATTGAGGACAATTGCTATCCCACCCCGGGGGTATGATGCTAGGAGGCATATTCCACGGTGGATTTCGTAAAATTATATTTGTTGCTGGGGCTCATACACAAGGTGGATTCCTTGTGCGAAAAGTCGATGGGGACGCCTGTCCTTTTCAGGTGTCTTGTTAATTTAATGTGCAAGTGGGTGATTCCACAAAATACATATTTAAATTAATGGATGTTTATGAGTTTAGAGTGCATACTCGTAATAAATTAAGGTTAGGATTGAGTTCTAACAGATTTATTTATTTTGTAGCTGTTGAAGATTGCTAGGTATTCACCTTTGTCGGTTTAATTTTATTATTTTCTAATAATTGTAAATGCTTTAGTTGATGTGTAGAGCAAGCAACGGTGGCGTTGGAAAGCACTGGGCGATAGCGTGTATTCAAGTTATTAAAAAAAAATCATTTTTAATGGGCGCGCATCTTAGGCGTGGAGCCAATATTTATTTTGACGTGCTTATTTATTGAAACGCCTGATATTTATTTATTATTTTGTATGCGCATGGGTGCACGATTTAAATATTTGTTATGGACATTGTATTTGGGCATAGTCCGACTCTTTGGGCGCCCAATCGCTTTAATGCTTTAGTGGGACAAAAGCAAACACAAAAGCTAAAGCGTACTAATTGTGAATTGGGCTATTTTTTGAGCTTGAAGATAAATAATATATCAAATACATGCTTTGTGGAGCGCTCACACAAGACATGGGGGGAGATTGTACCCAATTGGTCTTTTGCTTCATGTCATGCAAGTCTTCTCTTTTGTTTTTTTATGCAAAAGTAGAGTTCTTTTGTTCTTGGGGACCTTCCGGCGCTCGTTACGCATGCATATAACATCCGATCTGTGCACCAATTAGGTTCTAAGATAGATTAGCTTGGACTCATAAACACAATCTTGTGTAGGACAAGGACAATGACAAAGATACTACGTGAAAGTACCAAGCATCATGATATTGTATTCATCATTGTGAAAGTGATAGTTAAGTACAATGCTTTATAGAAGTTCAGTTGTTCCATTCTTCTCATTGTGCATATGAGATTCAAGATAGCTCTTCCTGGAGCATAGATCATTTGTCATTTCTCAACATTACCAATGAAAGGTAATAGTACACCCTTGAATTCCTTTATTTTGTTGAGAAAAAAAGAAGCAACACGATACTCGAGGTGAGTGAGGCATAGTTTCATGAGCTTCCCAATGATGCGAATTCTATGAATTTCGACTAGCGGCCTGGCTTGCCAGCTAGTGTATAAAGTAGAAGATATAGAATATATAAGATTTTACAAATTTTGTTATATCGCCCATACGTATTTTTAACATACTTCTAAGGTCAAGCTGCTTTTGTTTGTAATGCATTTTCTTTTAACATACCAGGACCCCTATACGGACGAGGCACATACCATGAGCCGTCTCCGGGATGTAGCTCCTCACTCAGGTCAAGAATCTAACGCACCCCTGCTGGCATAACCAGCTCGCCTCACGGGGGGTCCAAAACAGACCAACCAGCATGGGATTCACGAAGCTGCCCCGTGTCGACGGCGCGGTCCAGCAGGCGGCGTCACCGCATCTGTTCGTGGCTAACTGCGGGCCTGCGCTGGGGCTGGAGCTGTCCGTCATCCAGTGCTTCTTCCAGCAATTCGGCCGATTGGCGAGCCCCGTGCAGCACGCTGACGGCACTGGATGCCGCGTCATCGTGAGCTTCTGCGACCCGGCGGATGCGCAGGCCGCACGCGACTCCCTCCATGGCCGCCCCTGTCCTCCTCTCGGAAACCGTGTCCTGCACGTTGGCTACTCGCACCTTGCCCCTCCCCGCCCCAAGGTACTCCCCCATCCTTCTTTTCCTGTTTTGCTTTGATGAGGCTGCTTCTTTGTTGTCTACGCTCGCTCCGGTTGTCCATCAACATTTGTATAGCTTGTTTCTCAGATCAAAGATTCACCGCCTGTTTTCACGGACGCTTCTGACATAAGCATACCAGGCCTCTTTCTTCTCAAAGATTTTGTTAGCGAGGATCAAGAACAGGTTGGCTGTCAACCAGCACAGAGTCTTGGCATTCCTTTATATTGATTGTATGCCTTCGTTTGTACATGCTTCAAGCACACTTTGTATATAAAAAAGTGTTTAGGGGCTTCTTGCAGCTGTAGATGAAAGGCCGTGGCAGATTCTTGCTAAGCGGAGAGTGCAACACTATGGTTATGAATTTCATTACAAGGTAATGCGGTAAAGGCCACTATGAGGTGACGGTGAAGTACGTGGTGATCAATGACCTCGTTATTTAGTGGTTTTTAGTGTTGATCCCCACTTTTGCAGACTAGAAATGTGGACCATAGGCAAAAGTTGGGAGAACTGCCGGTTTTTGTTTCTACAATAGTTGAGAAGATTTCACAGCTTTCAGAAATAGCGAATTCTGCTGAAATAGCTGTTCCATTAGATCAGCTCACTGTAAGTCTAACTATGAGACAGTTAATGCCATTTTTGTGCTATCACCTCCAGTTACTCATTCCTCGTTGTTTCTACAGGTCAATGACTATCCTCCTGGAGTGGGACTATCTCCACATATTGATACTCACTCTGCATTCGTTGGGGCTATCATCTCTCTTTCTTTGAATGGCCCTTGTGTCATGGAGTTTAGAAAATATGAAGCAGAGTTTGGGATGCGTCTGCATGAGGATGGCAATGAGTTGTCACTTGTGAAAGAGACAAGGATGAGCATGAAAAACCAGCATGATGGAATCTTGAATGACAAGAAAAGAAGGCTGCCGATTGAATGCAGGTCTGTTTTTCTTCCTGAGAGGTCTTTATTGGTGTTGCTTGACGAGGCACGGTATCGATGGCACCATTACATACCGCACCACAAGGTGATCTTTTTCAGAATGGAATTTTTTTTGCTTGAACGTTTACTTAGTGCCAACTTTTTAAGTACAAGCTGTTAGAAGCCTCATAACAAGTTAAGAATAATTTATGTTTATTTGTTGATTGTTGTAATTAAATGCTTGATTATGAAATTACCACTCTATTTGAGAAGGACGGTTGGTTTCATGGTTTCATTGTTGGGATATCACTCAATCCTTTGATTTGGTGGGCCAAAGGTACCTGATTGTAAGCCAAAGCTTTGTGCTAGTGTTGACTTTTGCTCTCAGCTAAAAAAATATAGCAATATGTTTTCATACAATGAGATAGAATCAAGCAATGATGACGCCTTTTAATATGGAACTCAGATGGGAAAGAAGGAAATGCAATGCTTGATTTTGGACAAAGCTCAAACCATGGACAACAAGCTGAAAATGTTGTTGTTGGACAAGATGAAAAGCCTGGAGGGCATAATGAGGCTGATGACTAGCAAAGTGAAGAGGAATTTGATGACCAATTCAAGATTCTGATGAGGACAACATCAAATCTCTTTACTGAATTAGCAAAGGATTCTTAGTTTACTTGATTTTTGAATACTATGAAGAAGGACAATGAAGGCAAGAAGAATAAGTTATTTTCCACACCCTCGAGACAACGAGGTGCATCGAAGGGAATGTCAAAGTCTTCACTTGATTCTCCCAAAATTCTAATGAAGCAAAATAGTTGGATATTTTGAGATGCTATATTTTAGACCACAAGGCACAATGAGAGTAGTATTTGCCATTGGTTGAGTTTGCTTGCAATAACACAATGCATAGTTCTACTGGTAAAGTTCCATTTGAGGTGGTTAAGGGTGGCAAGAAGGTACTTCACTCACATTTCTCTCATGCTCGCAATTTGATGCCCTCACTAAAATTGTTTAGTCATAAATGTAAGGGCTCTCATTGTATTCAGCCTTCTGTTTCAAATTAGTTTGTTTCTTCGCCTTCGATGTGTTCATTCTTCTCTCTATTTCTTGCTTCGACATTCTGCACTCAAAAGATATCGCTCTAGCACCATGTGAACAGACAAAGAAAACACAACTCTCTTCATTGAAATATACAATAGATGGTGCTTTTTGAATGTGATTGTGTAACTAACTATACTCTAGGACTCCTCTCATATAATACCACCCTCCACGTGTGTGTGTAATATGATTGTGAAGTTAGAATAGTTGAGAAATATGAGTTATGGATGTATTCGATGGGTTTCTAGCAATAGTTTTGGACTGTCTTTTAGATTTATGTCATGTATATGCTGGATGGAAAATTTCAGTAAGGTTTAGGGCATGTGGTATGGTTAGACAATCATGGCCAATGTTGTGATTTTGATATCTTATGGAATTTCTAATGCAGTTTACTTTTCCTTTGGTACCATGTAGTGCAATCGAGGATGATTGCAGGATTTCAAGGGGGAGGTCTGTCTGCCATGGGGATATGAAATTTTGAGATACTTTGATCTTGCCGATAACATTTGATTAAGTTATTAATCAAATGTGCAAGGTTGTTTAGTACATGTTTTGCATATGATAGTTATTTCATGGTAATAGGCCAAGGATCCCAAGAATGCAGTGGGTGTCAAAGGCAAAAGTTGTGATAAGTTATGCCAATTGGGTGTTGGTGATGGTCAGTTAGTGTGAGTTTTGACCCTAGGATAGTTATTTGGCCAGTAGGTATCAATGGTGACACTATGGACTAGCATTACTTGGGTCAAGAGAGGTTGAAGACCACTCTAGGTTGCAAATGGCCTAGCCAATTTAATTATGGATAGACACATTTAATTTTGGGTAGGTCTAGAAGGGTTATCACTTGGCAAAAATGCCTGCTGTTGTTTAGAATTTAGACTTGTTCTCAGCTATAGGAGGTAGTAGACAATAGCGAGGAAGTTAGCATTAGCAGGTGATATCAATTTTGGCACTAGGAGTTGTTGGCGACAACATTTAATGCAAGTGACAGTAGATTGGATGACTCGAGGCAGTAGGCGACAACATTAAATGTTGAATGGTGCAGGCTGCTAATTGAATCTGGGGTTTTTTGTGTGAAATTTTTAATTTTTTTTTCTCTCTCTTGTATTTTCTCACCTTCTTGGTCAATTCTCAAGAGATCTTAGCATTTCTCAGCCATTTAGCGTAGATCTCAGCCACCCCCACCCCACCGCACCCCCCAACGACGACGCCCCGCACTCCACCTCGAAAAACCCCGCTCCCTCCATACCACCCCACCACGCCTCCGAAAACCCCGCTCGACCCACCCCACCTCGCGTCAGCCCCCCACGACACGGCGCACCCCCCACACCCCACCGCACCCCCCCACGACGCGGCGCATATCCCCCCCCCCCCCGCACCCCACCTCGAAAAACCCCACTCGACCCACCCAACCCCGCGTCACTCCCCCAGGACACGGCGCACCCCCCCACCCCACCGCACCCCCCCACGACGCGGCGCATATCCCCCCCCCCCCGCACCCCACCTCAAAAAACCCCGCTCGACCCACCCCACCCCGCGTCACCCCCCCACGACACGGCGCACCCCCCCACCCCACCGCCCTCACATGGTTAAGTAAACGTTGCACACGTGAGGTGTAACTGGGGTTAGAGTAAATTTACAAGCCCGGGACTTGAGGAAATCATAGGATGTTAAGGGCAAAAGTTGCTATAAGTTATGCCGCACAAGTACTTGATGGTATCTGGTGTCAGTTGTTGGCCTAGGTCATTCATTTGGCTATAAGTGTCAATTGGTGACACTAGAAAAGTGGCGTTTA
Organism: Lygodium microphyllum; assembly: GCF_053477565.2. Taxonomy (NCBI): domain Eukaryota; kingdom Viridiplantae; phylum Streptophyta; class Polypodiopsida; order Schizaeales; family Lygodiaceae; genus Lygodium; species Lygodium microphyllum. The sequence goes on from NC_141156.1 coordinate 41,300,275, forward strand.
ATGATACCTAACGTCAATTTCATGGTCAAAGATGGCACAGAGACACTCGAGAATGGAAGTTCTCTAGCCAATTTAATTATTAGTCAGTCAGATTATTTTTCAAAGCACCAAAACAATTATTAGATTAATTTTTAGTATTTAAAGACTGAAAATTAATATTTAATTATGAAAAATGTTGAAAATACCATTTGGGAAGGGTGCCACTTGTCAAAAATGCCCATGCAAGACTGAAAAATGTCTTTAGAGGTTGGAGAGAGGCATTTTTATAAATTCAGCTTGCAAGAGAGAGGGAGGGGAGGCTGTTGGTCTGATTTGCAGCCATTGGAGGACCTTTTGAGGCAGCCAAGGGCAAGAGAAGACCAATCAACAACAGGTGACAGCATCTACAGGCTGTTGAGATGGGGCAGCAACAGTAAATGATTGATTTTCTTCAGTTCTTTGCATCTACAAGCTATTATGGTAGGGCAACAGCTGCATTTGACTGATTTTTAGTCATTCTTTGCGACAAAACTTTGAATTTTCTCTCTCTATAGCTTTCTCTCTCATCTCCTAGCCATTTCACAGCCTTGCTCTGAAGATCTCAGCATTTGGACCCTTGGAGATTGAGAAATTACAAATTTCTCTGCTGTAAACCCTAATTTACAACATAAATTAGGGCTTAGCAGCAGCCTTGGGAAGCATGCCAGAAATTGGAAGCTCCAAGACTTGGATTCAACAAGGCTGAAGGTGAATTTCAACTGAATTTAGGTGGAGGACTAGTCAGCCATTGAATTTGGGGCATTTCCATCCGCTATGAAGTGGGTGAAGGCCAATCGAGTGCCAATCAAGGGGCAAAATAGATTAAAGACTTGCTGGTCACTCTGGACAGCAAGAGGAGTTGAAATACCGAAAGGGATTGGGAGAATCCCATTGTAAATCAACTTCTTCTTCAATAAAGCTAAAGAAATATTGAAAGGGGCGCCAATTTTGGGGCCAATCGGGTGTTTATTGTCCAAGATCAGTAGGTAAATTTGTATTTTCAGATTTGCATTTATTGTTTGCTGTTGTAATTAAGTTGTAATCAGGGATTTACCACCCTATCCGAGGAGGAAGGTTAGTTTCATACTATCTATTTTTTTTTTTGTAGGTCTTTTGTTTTGTTTTCAAAATATCTATCATTAAGTGAGTGTTTTCAATAATTTTTTGGTCTATTGAGTAACTGTACCCCAAATGGAGAAGAATAAGGGGTGGCCAATACCAAGACCTTCACAAAACAAAGCTATCCCTCCACTATTTTTTGATGACAAGAGGAATAGTGAAATGTGGAGAGTATGTGGTAAAAAAGATAGGTGGAAGCAAGCTAAGCAAGCAAATCAAGCAAGGGACAGTGTCCTCGGAGATTCCCCGATCATTGTGGGCACTTAGAAGCAATATGGCCTTTTTGTTCACATATAAAGCATTTCCCAGTCAGCATTAAAGCCTTTCTTTCTTTAAATGATTTGCCAAAAGGTGGCATCTTCTGTTCTTTGCCCTGTTTAAAAGAAGGCTGAGGTTGCTATTGAAATCTTTTCTTCCAAAAAGACTTCTTTGTAAAGTTCTTTTTTGGAAATTGCTTCTTTTTCTTGCCAGCATCGTGCTTAACCTGAGAATCCTTCTTTTTAGCGCCTTTAAAGCTGTCCGCTTTTCCTTTCAAAAATGCATTTGCCACACCAACATTTTCAATTATTTGTATCATGTTTATAACCCTAGTCTTGGTACAATAATCCTTGATGGCTTCGGGCAAACCGCAATAGTACTTTTTAATTTGTTCTGACAGGGGCACTGTCCTATAAGAACTCACCGGCAAAAGTGCTTCCCAAAATTTCTTATTGTACTCTAAATCCGCACAATTTGTCGCGTCCAAATTATGCCATGCAGTCATGACATCTACTTCAAACATGTTAGTTAACCATGAGGCTGGAAACAACTGTTTGAAATGGACTCAAGTGGCAGGTGCATATCCTTGCATTAACAATATGTTTCACCATTGCAAAGCATTACCTTTCAAAAAAGTTGCAGCCTTCCGCACCTTAGAAGTCTTAATAAATTTCCCTCCAGTGTAAGCTGCATCAAACTGTTATATAAATCTCAAAGCTTTCAGCTTATCTTGCATACCATTGAAGGTTTTCAACTTTAATGCCTGACCACCCTCTTTATAGTCTTTAGGCTTTGCACTTAGACTTTGCACTTTTTGGTGTCAGGTTGTCATAGATAGGTGGTTGTAAAAAGGGGAGTCCCTTAGGCACATTATCAACATTCATTTCACTTGTCTTAGCTGCCATATGGCCACTAGGCTGAAAGAATCCAACCGCTGCATTTTGTACTCCAGGCATCTAATAAGGACTCTGCAAAGTCTGATAACTGGGCTGTAGACCAATATTAGCATAAAGTGGGTTCACTGCCTCAATAGACATCATTCTTGGTGGCCCTCTAGGCAAGTAGCCCTGATAACCAGTGGGTAATTAATGTTAGAGTGCAGCGATGCGGAAGCGTGGGACCAAGACTGAGAGAGAGAGTGAACACAAAGAGAAGATAGAGAGAGAAAGAGACAGTGGAAGATGAAGATCTGCTGTATAAGGTGTGCTGTATACAAAGATATGCAGATATATACACGGGCGAAGTGCGCGGGACTGCGTGTCTCCACCTCGACGATGCAACCTGCTGTCCACCTCGAAGTACGCTGCAGTCTGCACGAATCTCCAGCCTGAAATCTGCAAACAGAAGTGTGGAACAATGTGCAGAACGTCGGCTATAAATAGCCTGAAATAATGCGAAAAATATGACAGGTCGGCTGCATTTAATGCAGCCGACTAGTACAGTCCGACTGGTACAGTCTGACCAAACTGCCACGTGGCAGCTGGCGTGGCACGGCCAGGGGATGGCAATCGCTAACACCCCCTCTCAGAGCCTGGACGGGGCAAAAGCCTGAGGGATCTGGCATGTCTCCGAAGTAGAGCTCGGGGAAGCGCCTTCATAAACAAATCTGCAAGATTGTCCTCCGTCTTGCAGTACTCCACAGCTATGGTCTCATCCGGAAGCTTCTCCCTGATGAAGTGGTACTGGATCTCTATGTGCTTCGTCCGGGCATGGAAAACAGGATTCCGTGCCAAGGCAATGTAACTCTCATTGTCGCATCGCAGAAAAGTAGGACGAGTCTGGGGGCAGCCAAGCTCCTCCAACAATCTCCGAAGCCACACAGCCTCACATGTGGTGGAAGACGCGGCCCGATACTCCGCCTCAGTAGACGAAAGGGCTACTGTGGGCTGCTTCTTGCTACTCCATGAGATAACACCTGTACTCAAGGTAAAACAGTAGCCTGTAGTAGACCACTTGTGGTCCACATCGCCAGCCCAATCCGAGTCGCTCCAACCTGCAAGTACAAGATCTGAACCACCTGTGCCTGCTGGATAATGAATCCCTAAGTCAGAGGTCCCCCTCAAATACCGAAGTATCCTCTGAGCAGCCTGCCAATGCACCGTCTGAGGTTCAGTCATGAACCCCGCCAAGAGACCTACAGCAAAACAAAGATCAACACGAGTGTTGAGGAGCCAAATCAATGATCCAATCAACTGAGGGTAGCGGGAAGCATCCGCCAAGGGAGAATCTGAATGTGAAGTGGCCTTCTAGTTTGGATCCATAGGAGTAGAAATGGTCCGACAATCCTCCATCGCAAAAGAAACCAATAGCTCTTGTACATATCTCTGTTGAGAGATGAAAATCCCCCTTTGAGACTGATAGATCTCATGGCCCAAGAAGAAGTGGAGTAGACCCAAGTCCGTCATCTCGAACGTCTGATGTAAAGCTGTCTTCATCTCTTTGACCTTCTGTGTATGATCACCTGTGACAATCAAATCATCAACATACAACACAAAAAGCATACAACCAGCCTCGGAAGTGTGTACATAAAGCTGTGGATCGGCCTTGGAACGCCGATATCCCAACTATGACTGAAGGAACGAGTCAATCTTCTTGTTCCATGCACGTGGAGCCTGCTTGAGGCCATACAAGGCCTTCTTTAACCTGTAGACTTGCCCATCTGAAGATCCAAAGCCAGGAGGCTGTTCTACATAGATCTCCTCCTTCAAATCACCATTGAGGAATGTTGACTTTACATCCAACTGGTAGACAGGTCATCTTCTATGGCCAGCCAAGGCAAGAACAGCTCGAATAGTCGCCATACGAGCAGTGGGGGCAGAAGTATCATGACAGTCAATCCCGGGGTGCTGTGTAAAACCTTTAGCAACTAGGCGAGCCTCGTGCTTGTCCAAAGAACCATCGCTAAGGTACTTGGTCTTGAAGACCCATTTGACGCTAATCACCTTTCTTATGAGAGGGGCGAGGCACGAGGTACCAAGTGCCATTCCTCTCAATAGCCTCCAACTCGGCTTCCATAGCTTTTTTCCATGGTGCGGACTGTAAAGCCTCCTTTACGGAGGTGGGCTCTCGATCCTGCATAACACGGGTCATCAAACAATAGTTAGAGCAAACAACCTCCGTAGAATGTGCCTGGTGCCTTGGTGACCGCCGCGGACCATCCTGCGGTTCCCACTTCTCAGGGACCCCCTCGATCCTTGAATCTCGGAGTGTGTCACGGGCCCAACGAGGAGGAGGTCGGACCTCTCCTCGTCGCTCTCCATCAGCTGAAGACTCTGGGATATCCACCGGTGGTAACTTCTCGGGGGTGACCGGTGGAACAGTAGACTCTGTATCGGAAACAGAATCGGAATCAAAAGGCGCGGGCTCCAAAGGAACTATCTCAGGAGCCCAACTCTCCCTTAGATATCCAAGAACGGGATGCTCCTCACCCGCTGCTATGGCCGGAACCTCTACGAACCGCACATCTCGACTGGTGTACACATCCCGCTTGACGGGATCATACAAGCGATAGCCTTGAGACTGAGAGCTGTAGCCAACGAACACCTGTCTTCGGGAAGCCGCTTCAAATTTATCACGATGAGTCTTGGGAATGTAAACATAGGCATCACACCCAAAAACCCTAAAATAAGAAACATCGGGCTTAGACCCAAAGTAAGCCTCAAAAGGTGTCATTCCATCAATGGCTGAAGTGGGGGATCGGTTAAGGATGTGAACTGCAGTAGCCATAGCCTCGGCCCACAGAAAATGAGGTATCTGTCGGTGCTCCATCATGGTGCGTGCCATCTCGGTCACACTTCGGTTCTTCCGTTCAAGAATGCTATTTTCTTGAGGAGTGTTGGTGTTAGCAAACTCTTGGTGAATGCCTTTGTCTGTACAAAAACGAGCAAACTCATTAGAAACAAATTCACCACCCTTGTCGGAGCGCAAGGTCTTCAATCGCCGGCCTGATCGGTTCTCCTCAAAGAGAAGCCAATCCTTGAAGTGGGAGAAAGCCTCCGACTTCAACGCCAAGAAGTAGGCCCAAGTCATCCTGCTGTAGTCATCTACGATCAACATGAAGTACGAGCTCCCTTTCAAGGACTCGTTGCGCATAGGGCCACAAAGATCCATAGATACAAGCTCCATCGGGGAAGTAGACCGCCGTAAAGCTTTGTTGGGAATCGCATCCCTATGTTGCTTCCCACGAATGCAGGAGACGCATGGCTGTTGGCTCACCACTATGTCCGGCAACCCTCGAACAAACTGTCCACGTGACGCCGTCCGAAGATAATCATAGTTGAGGTGACCAAACCGAGGATGCCATAGCTCTGACTGTGTCTGAGAGTTAAGAAGAAGAGTAGGGAGAGCGGTAGAAGACGTCAATTTGTAGATGCCGTTCTCATATCCTGATGAGAGAACCTTCCTTGACCCACGATCAAGGACTCGCACCGAATCACTGTCAAACTCCACCAAAAGTCCAAGTGAACAAATCTTATGAACCGAAAGTAGATGATACCCTAAACCTAGCACATGCAAGACCTTTGAGGTATAAGTACGACCATGTCCATCTGGAATAAGCTACATTTCACCCCGTCTTGCAATAGACACCGAAGAGCTATCTCCGATAAGAATTTGCCCACGCGAAGGTCGCAACTGGGCAACACCAACTGATGAAGGAGTCATGTGCCGGGAGGCACCATTGTCAACGATCCACTCTCGAGCCTGGGAGGCTGTCATCGCAACATCAGAAGCCTTCGGTGTAGAGTCCTCAATGACTGCTAGATGAAGAAACGCAACTAATGAGGGTGCAGGCACCGCTCCAGAATCCTTCGAGTCCTTCTTGTTGGTGTCCTTCTTGTCTTTGTCGGGGCAATCCTTCTTCCAATGGCCGGTCTTACCACAAATATGGCATGTGAATTCTTTTTCCTTGTCCTTCTTTGACTTGTTGTCCTCCTTCTTCTTCTTTTGGTCCTTCCTCTTCTTCTGAGAGGCTTGACCTATCAAAGCTTCCGACTTGGAAGCATGTTGTCCCTTCAGTTGTTCCTCTTGGTCCAAGGCCATAGGAACCAACTCTTTCCAACGAAGAGTAGACTCACGCCCCGAAGCAATAAGGGCAGAGTAAAAAGCACCAAATCGTGGCGGCAATTGGGACAAGAGTGTGATCGCCATGTCTTCAGAGGAAATCGGCTTCCCTGCATTCTGAACCTACATCTGAGGCTGTCTAAGCTTGTTGATGTGCTCCCGCAACGAAGAAGACTTGTTCACGGACAAAGTCCGCATCTGCACCTCCAAAGAAACCCTCTTCATAAGGGTCATTTGGTTATACATCTGGTCAAGCTCCAGCCATATCTCCCGAGCCACCGTCAAGTGCTCGATGTGGGCTATCACGGCTGTAGTACAAGACAGAAAAAGAAAAGAATGAATCCGGGCATTCAGTTTGTCCCAGTGAGACTGGGCCTTGGCCAACTCCGCACGAGCATCGGAAGAGAGTTTTGTGACATTAATGTGACATTAAAAGTGATATTTAATGTAACATTAAGGTCACAAATATTGAATGTGATATTAAAGTGACATTTAATGTGACATTAATGTAAATCTAGGGGAACACGCACGAGGATGACCGTCCGGGCTCTTGGGCGTCCGAACGGGGTTAAGGGGAGCCTAGAGAGTAAGAGAGTCCAAGAATAGTAGGAGTCACCAAAAGTGGACGGCTGGCAGAGGAAACGGGGAGAGAGGGGCCATCACTTATCTAGGCGAGGTTGGGAGGAGAAACGGATCACTCGTGCTCACAGAGGAGAACTATTTTTCTTCGGGCTTCATCATTTTCTTTGGGGGTCTTCTGACATTGGTATCAGAGCTTACAGGTTTAGCCGTGTGGATTCCTGGAGTTCTTCAACGAAAGGGTAGTGACGGATTTTCAGGTCCCGCTATCTATTCAGTCGACAATCGACGGGTCTCGCCGTGAAGTCGCTGGTTAAGTCAATCGACGGACCCGTAAAGCCGCTGGTCAAACGTCAGGTGACACGTCACGTAAAACTTGACGTGACGTGTATCTTTGTCATGTATCTTATCGAGGGGGCAGCCACTTTTTCACGGAACGTCGTAGGCTGAATCGTGGGCCACCGAATCTTGGTCACTCCTGTCCGTGAACGCCCCTCCATGAACACATCAACGAAACACACATTCTTCTCCTTTTCACGGGCTGAAGCTGAAGTCATTTTTATGATGCGTGTTTGATCAGTCAACTGCGTGTTCGGAATTCTTCTTTTCAGCCTCGACTGTATTTATATCACAAGTACAAGCTCAGCAGAGAGCAAATTCAGGAAAGGGGCATTGATGGCCTGCGTGATTATTAAAGAAGGGGGCTGAATACTAGTCGTTTCTGCAAAGAAGCTCCATTTCCTGCGTGACCGACTTTGTTCGGTCGATAAAATTTGTTCCTTACTCTTCGGGTTTATTTCCAAACCAGCAACAACTGCATGCCATTAAAATCAGGGAAGTACTTTACTTTGTATGCAAATTTCTTATCTTTGCTTTCCAATTCCAGTGTATTAATGGCTGAAAAAGGGAAAGAAAGAGTAATGGAAAGTTCTAGTTCTGGGGACTAACCTATGGTAGATCCCCATGAACCAGAAATACAAGAAGAACAGTGGGAAGAATTTTTTGCTACACGAGAGCAATTTGATGATCTTACTGCTCGTGTGCAAGCTCAGGGGGTTCAAATGGAATTTTTAACCCAAACACTCACTGAAATAAAATCTCAATTAACTTTATTGTTAGAAAGAGATAAAAATAAGATAGAAACCTTGGATGTCCCATCTTCATCGAAAGATTTAGATGTGACTATGCGAGATCCTAAGGAACCCTAACCCTACCATAAATTGAGGGATAATCCAGTTCTAAAGAATATGAAACCATCTCAATTTCACGGGGAGGAAAAAGATAGGAATAAAGACACAATCTTTAATTTCCTCCGAAAATGGGAAGATTTACATAAACTTAAAAATACCCCACCACATCTCCAAGCATTGGAGGCTAGTTTAACTTTGGGGCCCAAAGCCTATAAGTGGTGGCGAACTTTAAAGGAGGCAAATAAAATACTTGAAACTTGGGCTCAATTTGAATCCGTCTTTTTGAAAGAATTCCTTCCTGAAAATGAAATGGAAAGAAATTGGGAAGATTGGGATTATGTCAGACAAAAAGGAAGACCCCTGCTGACATATCTGGAGGAATATCGTGAGATAATCCTCAAATTGGAAGGAATAGATGAATTCCAAAAAACAAGAGGATTCATTAGGGGACTAGATAAAGCCTGTAAAAAGGAAGTAAAAAGGAGTTCATCTAAGATGCTGGAAGAGGCAATTAAATTTGCATTAATTCATGAAGATAGTATGCGTCCAGGTACACTCAGTAGTCTCATTGATACGGATCCCAAGTCTAAGGAATTGGAAACCTCAAAATTTGTGGGCAAATTTAAAAGGAAAATGCCATTCTTTAAGGGTAAAAAACAACCTTTTAAAAAGAAACCATATGTGAGGCCAAAGTTAAGTCCTGAAAGGGGGAAGATAAAGGAAAGGATAAGGACAAGGGCAAGGGAAAAGAAAAACAAATCCATGTAGTGCAGACCTTAGAATTAAAGGGGCATGAAAAGTACAAATCTTTAGAGGTCTTGCACATGGATGTACAACATAAGTGTTGTATGTCAACTTCTATGTGGCAGCCTACTTTTGGGCCACATGATTTACTTAGAGTACATGGATTGATAGCTGGAAAGAGGGTTAGAGTCATGATTGATGACTCTGCCACACATAATTTTATAAATTATACACTTGTCAAAAAATTGAAACTTCCCCAATAAAAGAGTGGGCATCAATATGTTGTTCGTATGATGCAAGGCCAAGATAATAAAATATGGGATACAATGGTATCCAATTTGGAAATTGAGATTCAAGGATATAAAGATAAACTTGATTTCCAAATTATGAACATGGAAAGAGCTGATATTGCTCTAGGGAGGGAGTGGCTATGGGGATTGGAACCATCCTTAAAACGTAGTTATCACCATAATACAGTGGAATTTGAAAGGGATGGTAAGACTTTTGTCATTCAAGGTGAACATGAAGTATCTGATAATCCTTTGCTGTGTTCTACTGAAGTTCAGAAGTTGATAAAGAAAGAAGTTTGTGAGGTATATATGTTATGGTCTCTTCCTGTACAGAACACTTTTACTTTCTGTAACATAAAGCAATAATTTTCTTATGTTTATGAGTTAAATGTTAATAATGAATTAAGTAGTTTGTTAGATGATTTTAAAGATGTGTTTCCTTCTGATTTACCAAGTGGCCTTCCACCAGATAGGGGTGATATAAATCACCCAATTGATATAAATAAGGATACGCACCCTATTTCAAAACCACCGTATAGGTTAAGTGAAACACAGCATCAAGAAGTTGAAAGACAAATTAAGGATTACCTGGATAAAGGATTTATTCAACCCAATAATTCACCTTGGGCTTCACCAATTTTATTGGTAAAGAAAAAAGATGGTTCTATGCGACTTTGTGTTGACTATAGAGCACTTAATAAAATAACGGTGAAGAATAAATTTCCTATGCCCAGAATGGAAGATCTTTTTGATCAATTACAAGGGGCAAAATTCTTCACAAAGATAGATTTAAGATCAGGCTATCACCAAGTAAGAATTAAGGCACAAGATGTTCCCAAGACAGCATTTCGTACTAGATACGGGCATTATGATTTTTTGGTGATGCCTTTTGGCCTCACTAATGCACCAGCTACCTTTATGAAGCTGATGAATAGTGTTTTACGGCCCTATCTAGGACATTTTGTAGTAGTCTTCTTGGATGATATCTTGATCTTTAGTATCTCAAGAGAAGAACATTTGGAACACTTACAATTAGTATTCCAACTGTTAAGAACACATTCCCTTTATGCGAAGAAAACTAAATGTGAATTCTTTGCACAAGAGGTCAAATACTTGGGGCATATTATCTCGAAAGAGGGAATCAACATGGATCCAGAAAAAGTAAGGGCAATTATTGAATGGCCACCTCCAAGGAACCTGGAAGAGCTGCAGATCTTCCTAGGTTTTATCTGGATTTTATCGTAGATTCATTCGAGATTATGCCAACATAGCTATTCCAATAACTGACCAACTTAAAGGGAAACGAAAAAGTTTTAATTGGGGAACAGACCAAAATGAAAGTTTTCAAAAACTTAAGGTAGCTATTGCTACAGCTCCAGTACTATTAATAGTGGATCCCAATAAACCATTTGTGGTTGAAGCTGATGCCAGTGATAAGGCAATAGGCGCTGTCTTATTACAAGAAGGTCGACCAGTTGCTTTTGAAAGCAAGAAATTAGACCGTGCAAAATAGAATTATTCTGTTTATGAGAGGGAGCTGTATGCAATAGTACATGCAATGAAGAAATGGAGGCACTATCTATACGGTGCCAAACTTTTGATTTTATCGGATCATGAAAGCATTAAGTGGCTTAATGATCAACCGGATTTACACGGGCGTAAAGCCAGATGGGCCGAACTCCTCCAAGAGTTCGACTATGAGATAAGATATAGAAAAGGAAAGTATAATATAGTAGCTGATGCACTCAGCAGAATGCCCATCATTAATGAATTGAGTTTTACTCAGTTCACTTCCAACTTGCTTGAATCTTTAAAAGGGAAATGCCAGGTTGATCCGGTATATTCCAATATATGGGAAGCAATAAAAAATGGGGATCCAAATGAAAGTGCTTCTACTGAGGAATGAATATCTGAGGATGTTCAACAAGGAAATGGAGCATCAGGGGTTGCTCAAACTCGATTCAAGTGGAAGAATTTTACCATTGATAATGGTTATTTACTCTACAAAGGTAGGGTATGTGTCCCGAAAGATACAGAAATAAGGCGCCAGATACTCTTTGAGTGTCATGATACCCCTAGTGCGGGACATCCAGGAGTTAATAAGACTTATAGTCTTATTAAAAGGCAGTTCTATTGTCCTGGAATGAATAAGGATGTCCTTGACTATGTGGTCAAATGTAATAAATGCCAGGTTAATAAAGCTGAAAGATTAAAAATGGGAGGACTTCTCCATCCACTAGAGATTCCTTCGGGAAAATGGGAGAGCATCTCCATGGACTTTATTGTTGCTTTACCTAGAACACAGAGGGGGCACGACTCTGTGTGGGTGATTGCGGATAGGTTAACCAAAATGGCTAGGTTTATTCCAACTTCAACTGATGTTAAAACACCAGAATTGGCTAGATTGTTCGTAGAGAACATATACCGATTGTATGGCCTTCCGGCAAATATAGTTTCTGATCGGGATAGAAAATTTGATAGCCATTTTTGGCGTGCGGTATTTAGGAAATTGGATACTAAACTTGGCATGAGTACAACGGATCATCCGCAAACAGATGGGCAAACTGAAAGGGTTAACCAAATCCTTGAAGATATGCTTAGGGCATATGTAAGTAAAAGGCAAACTAATTGGGAAGAGTATTTACCGATAGCAGAGTTTGCATATAACAGTGCCAAGCACTCTTCCACTGGATATAGTCCATTTATGTTAATGTATGGGTTTCAGCCCAGAGCTCCTTTTGCAGTAGGACTGCATAAGGAAAAGGTTCAGGCAGCTAAAGACTTTTTGGAGGATATGAATAGTATGTTAAAATTTGCTCAAGAAAATATTAAAAAAGCTTAAAATCGAGCTAGAGCATATGCAGATCCTCACCGAAGAGACATCTCCTTTGAAGAAGGATAATTGGTCTATCTTAAGGTGCCTGAACAAACTAAAACTATGAAAAAGGGACAATGTCCAAAGCTTTTACCAAGGTATTGTGGTCCTTTCATAATACTTAAAAAGGTGGGAGTATTGGCTTACAAGCTCCAACTACCTGCTGGTAGTAAAATACATCCAGTTTTTCATGTAAGTAAATTAAGAAAGAAGCTGGGTGATTTGGATAATTTAATCTTAAATGATGACATTGAGGAGCTATTCAATGACCAATCTAATCCACATGAACCAGAAAGAATATTAAATGTTCGTAATAGACGAACGAGGAATACTATTTATCAAGAATGTTTGGTTAAGTGGAAAGATTGTTCAGAAGAAAGCTCAACATGGGAGCGAGTAAGTACTTTAAAGAAAAGGTTTCCCGATTTACAGTTAGACATTGTTTTCGAGGACGAAACCGATTCTTAAGGGGAAGGAAATGTGACATTAAAAGTGATATTTAATGTAACGTTAAGGTCACAAATATTAAATGTGACATTAAAGTGACATTAAGGTAAATCTAGGGGAACACGCACGAGGATGACCGTCCGGGCTCTTGGGCGCCCGAACGGGGTTAAGGGAAGCCTAGAGAGTAAGAGAGTCCAAGAATAGTAGGACTCACCAAAAGTGGACGGCTGGCAGAGGAAACGGGGAGAGAGGGGCTAGCACTTATCTAGGCGAGGTTGGGAGCAGAAACGGATCACTCGTGCTCACAGAGGAGAACTATTTTTCTTCGGGCTTCATCGTTTTCTTTGGGGGTCTTCTGACAAGTTTGGACTCATCTCTCACCGAGGGCCGGTCAATCTCTTCCTGTACAAGCTCCGCCAAATCGTAAGACTCAAGGATGGCCAACATCATCACGCGCTAGATGCGGTAATTGTCGCCATCGAGCTTTTGATCTGAGGGAAGAGCTGGTAAGACAGGCACCTTTTGATCCATGATCATCTGGAACTCCAAGTCGATCTCTATAGACATCTTCACTTGTAATGCCTGCAAAAACGCAAAAACAGCCCCCCCTAACTGAGAAAACGCAGCCTGCTAGGGCTCTTTCTTCTGTCCCCCGAACCTTCTTCACCCGCCGGAGGCGATGAAAAAGTAAAACTTGCACTTGAAAGCTGAAAACACAGCCTTCCTCCTCTTCAAACAGCAGCAAACAGCAGCAAATCCACCAACTGGACTCCTTTCCCGCGTGTCCATGCTCGCTTCAGCCTTGTTCCGATGCGCAGCCCTCCCGCTCGCCCTCGAACGTTGGAAACGCAGCCTTGTGTCGCGATGGAATTTCCTCTTCAGGTAGGTTCTTCACTCAGTCAGCCCTTCTTCATTGCTCTGATACCATGTCAGAGTGCAGCGATGCGGAAGCGTGGGACCAAGACTGAGAGAGAGAGTGAACACAGAGAGAAGATAGAGAGAGAGAGAGACAGTGGAAGATGAAGATCTGCTGTATAAGGTGTGCTGTATACAAAGATATGCAGATATATACACGGGCGCAGTGCGCGGGACTGCATGTCTCCACCTCGACGATGCAACTTGCTGTCCACCTCGAAGTACGCTGAAGTCTGCACGAATCTCCAGCCTGAAATCTGCAAACAGAAGTGTGGAATAATCTGCAGAACGTCGGTTATAAATAGCCTGAAATAATGCGAAAAATATGACAGGTCGGCTGCATTAAATGCAGCTGACTAGTACAGGCCGACTGGTACAGTCCGATCAGACTGCCACGTGGCAGCTAACGTGGCACGGCCAGGGGATACAATTGCTAACAATCAAGCCATTGCTTGAAAAACTGACCCACCACCAAAGTAACTAGGATAAGTAGCAAACTGAGGAGGAATAGTTTGCTGTGCCACTTGTGCATAATTGCCTTGACCATTCACTCCCTGATCTTGTGCTTGTGCTTCTTGTTTCACTGGACCTGTCTCCATGTTTGGTATCTTTTCCACATGCTCACGCACATTAGAGGTTTGTCTTTTTGAGCGCTCCATGGCATACCGAGAAGTTGTGCCATAAACAAGTCCTCCTGTTCTTGCTCCTCATCTTGTGGTTCAATCTCGGTTCTAGAAGGTGCTGATAGCTATGCACCGGTACTCTCTCTTTGGTGTCTATGAGGAGTAGAAGAACTCTCTTCTTCATAGGGGAGTTTTCCTTTGCCTTTGTCCATGTCTGCCATCTCTCTAGTCCTGTAATCTTTGTTAAACCTATGTGTATGGCCTTTTCACCCAAAACTATCCGTGCTTAAATTTTTACAGCAAAGAATTCAAATCCTAGGGATAGAGCCATGGAACCGGTCTATGACTCACATAAAACGGTAGTTCCTTCAATTAACACTTGGTCTTTTCACACACACACACACACACACACACACACACACACACACACAAACAGAGACCTCACTCCCTCGCTCAACACTAGATTGGCCCCGAAGACCGGCGCCCCTCGGTATTTCTTTATCAATTAAAAGATGAAAAGTTAAAAAAATGAAATGTTCCAAAATACATAACATGTGAATAGTTGGTTTTCATCTTTTCTGAGTAAATCCTAGCCGCATAAGGACAATACAACATGACCAAAACAACATCCCTTTTAGAAAAGCATTTTTTGTGACCATAACTCAATAATTCATATGCAGAATTGCAATCTACAGAACTCTGTATTTACTGTTTTTACTGTCCAACATATCCAGAATAACATCCCTTTTAGGAAAGCATTTTTAGTGACCATAACTCAATGATTGCAACCATAACTCAATTTTAGGGATGGTGACCCTTGCATTCCTCAAGTTGTTTTGAGCAACTTTTATCATTGCAACCACATCAAAAAGTGTAACGTGGCTCAATTACGGTGACTTTTATTGCGTCACCATTCTCACATGTGCATCTTTTGTCCGAGCCAGGCTCATTGTCCTGCACCATCTCTACTGGCTAAGCACACAGTCCCAAACCACTAGCATTTTATTCTTCAGTGGCCATTCAATATGAAACTGGTCCTAAGGCTTAGAACCATTAGTCCAATTTGTCTCAATGGCTGCCTCTTCTGGCCATGCAAAGATTCCGGCTTAATCCAAGAGAACTCTGGGGGTAAAAAGCAACAGCAACTAAAGAAAAGAAAAATAAAATAGTTATATAAGTAAAGAAGGAAAGCAATTGCAAAAAGTATCACCACCTGGTGAGAGGCTACTTGCTATCCCAAAGAGTGTCTAGCAGCCAGTGAGAGAGTCTTTTAGGTTGCTGAATTTCAGCCCTTGTATGCTCCAACTGATCAAGAATAGGGGGCTGCTCTTTGCACAAGGTATCATGATGCTGATGTGGCTGTAAATCAGACTGAATAAACTGTTGTAATGTGTTTGTAGGTGGTGGAAATGAAAGCTGAGAATAAGAATCAGTCATGGAACCATTATGGAAAAGTGGTAGTAGGTTGTCAAAGATATATGGAGCATCAGTAATAGGCTGTTTTTAATAGTAAAGCAAGTGATGAGAAGCATTTTCAGCGAAGATAACATCTCGGTTGACAGTGACTTTGCTTGTACAGGGTTGATAAAGGTGGTACCCTTTACTTTCAACACTATATCCAATAAATATGTAGCGAACAGCCTCATTACCCATCTTATGCATTTTCTAAGAAGGCACATGAGCATATGCCAATGATCCAAAAATCCTCATATGGGAGAAAGAAAGCTTGTAGCCAGTGTATGCCTCATAAGGAGGGATGGTGCGTAAAGCTCTCATGGAATACCTATTTAAAATGTAAGGAGTACAAAGAATAGCATCAAACCAAAAAGAATTAGGCAAATTCTCTCTCTTCAACATGCATCTTGCTATCTCTATGAGTGATAGTTTGAAAATTGTTTGGAAAGATATTGTCACAGAGACGTGAAACTTTAAGATGCTTAATCTTGTCGATAACATTTGATTCAGTTATTAATCAAATGTGTAATGTGGTTTAGCACATGTGATACACATGGTAGTTATTTCATGGTAATAGGCCAAGGATTCCAAGAATGCACTAGATGTCAAAGGCAAAAGATGTGATAAGTTATGCTAGCTAGGTTTTGGGGGTCACTTCGTGTCAATTTTGACCCTAGGAGAGTTGTTTGGGCAATAAGTGTCAGTGATGACGCTAGGGACTAGGACTAACTAATTAATTAATGCCAATCTAGGAGTCAAGAGAGGTTGGGGACTACTCCAGGTTACAAATGGCCTAGCCAATTTTTTAATGGATGGGCACATTTAATTTTTAGTGGGGTTAGAAGGGCTTTAATTAATTTTCAAGATTATTTAATTCTAAAAAGTAATTAAATGGTTGGATAATACTGAAAAATGGGCTTAGAAGCTTGCCGCTTGGTAAAAATGCCCATGCAAACTAAGAAAACGTTTTTGGGGGCTTGGTCTTGGCTATTCAATTAGTTTATAGCTTGGAAAGAGAAAGAGGGAGTTGTTGATCCATTTTCCGATCAGAGAATAGCAATTTGCTGTAGAAAACAAACATTTGGAGGCCTCAATAGACAAGGGACAGTAGGGATATACCTTTCAAGGGCTAGCAATAGCATTGTTGATCAGGTGATAGCATTTTGGAGGTGCGTGACAATAGTTGACTGCATTAAATGCAGGTTGGAGCAGACAATTGGTAGATTTTAGGGTTTTCTTGTGTAGAAAACCAAATTTCTCTCTTATCTTGGCTTTCTCTTGTCTTCTTCAGTAATTTCTCAAAAGATCTCAGCACTTCTCAGCCATTCTCGACAAATCTCAACCAGATTTGCTGGACAGTAGGAGAATTTGTGCTGTAGATCCTAATTTTCTATAGAAATTAGGGTTTGACTGCCACCTTAGGACCTATGCCAATAGGAGAAGGCATCGCATTCTAAAATCAACACATGAAATTTGTGGAATTGATAGGTATTTGAGATGCCAGCCCATCCGTTGTAAATTGGAACAACATTTGGCCAGTGGTGGCTCCATTTGTGCAAGTCTTGGGTGAAAATCAAGGGACAATTGGCCCAAATTGCTTGCTAATTGTATGTACAGCAAGGGGCTTTTGGATTAGCAAAGGAGATTGTAGAATCTCAACTTGTGCGCTTTTCATTAGCAATCAAAGTTGGGTATCTTGAGTCCAAGATTGTTAAGGTAATGTGTGCATTTCAGTTTATGCTCAATTATTGATTTTTGTAATTAAGTGCTTGATCAGGTTTTACCACCCTATTTGAACAGGAAGGCTGGCTTCATGGTTCCATTAGAAGGATATCACTCAATCCCCTGATTTGGTGGGGTCGAGGTACCTGATTGCAAGCCAAAGCTTTGTGCTAGTGCTGATTTTTGCTCTTGATTGAGAAATTACAGCAATATGTCTTCATACGGTGAGATGGAATCAAGTAGTGATGATGTCTCTCAATATGAACATTCACATGGAAATGAAGAAAATGTAATGCCTAATCTTAGACCATGGACAACAAGCTGAAAATGTTGTTGTTGGGCAAGATGTAAGGCCTTCTTCAAAGCATAATGACATTGCTAACCAGTAAAGTGAAGAGGAAGTTGATGACCAATTTAAGAATCAGATGAGGATAGTACCAAATCTCTTTGCTAAATTGTCAAAGGATCCTCAGTTCACTCGATTTTTGAATGCTCCGAAGGGGGACAGCAAGGGCAAGAAAAAAAAGTCATCTTCTACACCTTCAAGACAACAAGGTGTATTGAAAGAAATGTCAAAACCTTCATTTGAAGCTTCTAAAGATGCTATGGAAGTAAAATAGTTAGTACCTACGGGGCAAGGAATGCAAATGTAAGGCCATCATGGAAGTGCCAATTCAATGGATTTTGGACAATTAGGCATGAATGCTATGATGAGATAGCGAGGATACTTTGGTGGTAGCACGATTTTTCATGCTATGGTTGGACAGGGAGTGCATACAAGAATGTATAGCACAAATCCCTATGGTATATAGCAACCAATGATATGGGTATGACTGGAAATATGCAAAACCCTGTGTATGGTAGCATTGACTTGATGCTTGGGGCACAAAGTAGCATGTTTGGTAATACACCTACACCCTTGAATGCATATGGGGCTTAAGGAATGAGTGTTGGTTATGCAAATGCTCTGTTTGGTATTTGTTTTGATGTAAATTCAATGAATGCATCCTTTTTGGAACAATGAGTGTATGACAAGTTGATACCCAAAGGGGCAGCAAAAGACCATGATGAGGATGGAAAAGTAGTGAAGTTTGAGTTCTTTTGTGGTACACAAGATGTGCTGAAAGCTTTGACTTTCATTCAACAATTTGATGCAGCCTATTTTTGGGAGAACTTCATAGAGTCCTCAAAGATTCAAAAGGCAGCCACTTTATTGTAGGGGAATGCATTACAGTGGCGGTTTACTCTTTTGATGTAAGATAGAGCACCGTTAATATGGGTACAATTCAAGCATATGTTTACATTGAATTGGCTGACAAGTACCTTTGAGGTGGATATCATGATAGCTTGGAATAAGCCCTTGGAATAAGCGCGATGCTAAGGAATGTAAAAATTTGGAGTAATATAATAAGAGGCTTTGGGTTGCATTATTGCTTGCCACTTCTTATTGCCTTGTACCCTTTCATGAGCAAGTGGGAAAATATGTTTGTGGACTATCCAAAGGAATCAGGGATTTTTGCATTAAATCCACTGTATCTAGCATATCTCAGCTCATAGAAACTATTGCTACAACAAATATATATTCGGGCTTTCTAGAGAGTAGGGAGAAGGCAAATAAAAAGTTGTTTAAGGCTGAGAAAAGAGGCAGATTTGAAAATCAGTAAAGAGGCCAAAACAGCAAAGAAAGGGCTTGAAAACATTGGCACAATGCAGGGAATTGATGGCTGCAAATAAATGCTTTATTTGTGAACAAGAGGATCACATTGCAAGGGACTATTCCAATAGGCAATAAGATGGAAAATTAAAAAATTAGGGAGATCCTAAGGGAAGAAGCCTAAAACATTTGTGGGATTGATGCCCGATGTTGTTAGTGATCAGTCCAATGATAATGCTACCGAGTTGTGTAGAGCATGGAGAAAAATTAGGATTTAGCACGGATTGATTTTCTTTGATAATGGTGCACGAGACAACTTTATCTCTATTGACATGGCAACTCATCTAGGCATCAGAGAGAATGAGATGGGACCCATAGGGAAATTTGGAATGGCATGTAATGTAGAGCTTGCCACACCTCTCATTGGAAAGCTTCGGCTATATATATAGGGATATGTGGATAGCAAAGAGTTCTTCATTGCACCATATGAGGGTTGTGATGTATTGCTTGGTTTGCTATGGTATCACCGTATATATATAATGATTGATTGTCGTGCAAAAGAGATCACTATTCAGCATAAGGAAAAGATACTCACACGATATGTAAAGTTGAAAGGAGAATTTTTCCTTATTGTATGTGTGGCTACCATTTCTAAAGTAATAAAAAAATCATATTTCAACGTACTTGGTTTTAACTAAGGATAAGGATGGTAGTGAGAATGTTAGAAACATGTCTAAGTTAGAGAAGGATTACATATCATTTCTGAAAATATATGTTGATTGCTTCTCTGAATAGCTTTTAGGGCACCTACCGCCTGAACATCTTGAAGATCATAGCATAGATCTTATCCTTGGAAGTAGCTCACTAGAGAGGAGAAAATGTATGTTGATTGCTTCTCTCAATCACTTCTAGGGGACTTGTCACCTAAACGGTCTAAAGATCATAGCATAGATTTTATCATTGAAAGTAGCTCACCTAGTAAGCCACACTACAGAGTCGGTGGAGCCTACTAGGAAGAGATTATGAGTCGGGTGAATGAGCTATTAGAAAAAGGGTTGATTCAGCCCAGCTCATCTCCTTTTTGTTCTCCAGTGCTTTTGGTGTAGAAAAATAATAGTTTATGATGTAAGTGCATTGATTATAGTGCTCTAAATAAGATCACAATAAAGAATTGCTTTGCAATTTCTCGGATCGATGATGTTATGGATAGATTGCAAGGGTTGACCATATTTAGCCGTATAGATTTGAAAAGCGGATATCATTAGATACGCATTAGATCGGAGGATGTACCTAAGACAACTTTCAAGTCATCTTTTGAATTATGTGAGTTTCTTGTCATGCCTTTTTGGCTTACAAATGATCTTGTCACTTTTAATCGGATGGTGAACTGCAATTTCAAGGCATATAGAAGGATTTGTGGGCACTTTCTCTGATGATATGATTGTCTACTCAAAGAATGAGGTAGAGCATTGAAAGCACTTAGACATTGTGTTTAATGAATTGTATAAGCATAGGTTGGTTATCAATGACAAGAAAAGTGAATTCTTTTTGTAGGAAATCCACATTTTGGGGCATATTGTATTGGCTGATGGTATTCGTACGATTCCTACAAAGGTTGAGACAATACGATCATGGTCTTCTTTGAGAAATGTACATCAGATCCGTAACTTCTTGGTTTTGTGTTCTTACTATAGGAAGTATCATGGAATTGACATGGATTTGAGATGTCAGCCCATCCATTGTAAATTGGGGCAGCATTTGGTTAGTAGGTGGTTCCATTTGTGCACGTCCTAGGTGAAAATCAAAGGGCAATTGGCCCAAATTGCTTGCGGATTATACGTACAACAAGGGGCTTTTGGATCAGCAAAGGAGATTGTAGAATCTCAGTTTGTAGACTATCCATTAGCAATCAAAGTTAAAGGAATATTGAAAGGGGCGTTAGTTTTGGGGCTAATCGGGTGTCTATTGTCCAATATTGCTGAGGTAACGTGTGCATTTTAGTTTATGCTTAGTTATTAATTGCTATAATTAAGTGCTTGATTAGGTTTTACGATCTATTCGAAGAGGAAGGTTGGTTTTAGATATTCACCCAAGTGAATTAAGATTTTTCATCCATGAATGTGACAAAATATAGGAATCCACCAATGGATTTGGTCCATATGGGACCACAAACATCATTGTGAAGGAGATGCAAAATAGATGGTGAATGAACATGAGAATCCTTAGGAAAGGAGAATCGATGCATCTTACCAAGTAAACAACCTTCACAAATGTGATTCGATGGCAAGTGAATTTTTAGATCTATGATCATATCTTCTTATTGGAGCTTCATCAATGCTTGATAGTTAATGTGGCCGAGCCTTTGATACCATAAATGTGTATCATGAAAAGACTCCTTTGTTAATAAGGCATTGACAATAGGATATTCAGGAAGGTGTTGACTATATGTATCAAGATGATAGAGACCTTTAGTAAGGGTGCCTATCAAGACAATGGAAGAAGAAACTTGATCATCATATACCACACATTGAGGGCTATCAAAAATGATGCAAAACGCTGAAGTTGCAATGGCTGAAATGGAAATAAGATTCTTTTTAATGTTGGGCATATAGAGATCATGCAATGTCAAACGTTTGTCTAAGATGGAGACAACTTGCACATGTCCAATGCCTTTAACTACATAAGAGGCATTGTTAGCACATATGACTATATCCCCCTTTAGGTACATTAGAGAGAGATGAAAATAATGCTGAGCAAGAGATGATGTGCTTAGACGCATCACTATCGAAGTATTAAGTAGAACCTGTATCAATAATAGAAAAACAAGCATCATGAATAAAAGGATTATACTAACACTGAATGAAAAAAGTATATTCCTTGAACTGAGAATACTTCATAGTCTCATGTATGAGAGCAAGACCAGACTACTACTCCTTTTTCTCCAATGTAGCGTGCTTACGACATTGAGTGATGTCGCGCCTTGTCTTTCGATAGCAATTGCACCTCTTTGGTTTGTTGAATGTACCCTTGGAAGGATTGGAAGAGGATGGTTGGACCAACATGAAAGGTTGTCTTCAATGGAAAAGGGGTGGATGTAGAAGGATGATCAACATGAAAGTTTACTGATTTTTTACTAGTAACCTTGTTTTTTACCTTCGGTTTGGGTTTTTTGCGATGATGGATTAAAAAGGCCATGGTAGCATTGCGCTTGAGTTGGCTTTGTTTTTTTTTGCAACAAAAGAGATACAAGCTAATTGAAGCTATAGGTGACTTAGTAACCCATAGTTACCAACTGCAAGGTGGTAGCAAAACCTTGATATGACTTGGATAGACCCTTAAAGAGTGATGGAAACAAGTTGCTTATTTGAAACTTCTTCATCAATATTTAATAATTGCTTATAACATCTTTGATACCTGTGAGATAGACATCCATATTACCTCCTCCTTCCATGTGAACGTCTTCCAGTTGCTTACATAGGTAAGCAACATGTGCTTCATTGCGTATTTGATATGATAATACAAGCTTTTGCCATGCATCCTTGGTTGTCTTGCATGATCGGATTGTGAAATGATAACTCTCTTCATCGATAAAGTAATTGGGACATGCGCTTGGGTGTCACAGCCATCCCACCGAATTTGGTCTTGAGTGGGAGGCTTAGTTGAAGAAGAAGATGATTCGGCATCATGAGAGCCACCTCACAACGTGGAGGCGGGAGGTGGTGCTAGTGTTGGAAAAGCTAGCCTTTGCTCAGTGCTGTTTGCAATATGCCATAAATTCTTTGCGACAAGAACATGCTGCATCATGTAAGCCCGCATCGGTTAATTGGTGCTGAGCATGCGTAGCAAATCATCATTATTGCTGGCCATGAGTAATGATCAGCAATAAAATAATAATTTCCAAGTGAAGAGAGAGAATAAATGCCAAATAATAATAAATCATTGATAGAAGATATGTTGTCCACCTCAATGAAGTCAAATAATATGAAGAATATTAATTTTTTCTCGTTGTTTTTCTATTGGAGGGGAGAGAGAAATATGCAGAAAATAATTCTTTTCAGAAATAAAATATTACTCAATCAATGCGGCTATCAGTAACATGGTGAAATCAGAGAGCTGAAAGCTCTCCAGTAATATATGGACATGAACAGAATATACTGAAAATTTGCCCAATAATATGCTGAAATAACAAAATTGTCTTCAATGTCAGGAAAAAATAGGGCAATAGCCAAATAATATGATTTTTGAGCACATTGAGGGCCAAGAAGATGAATTGAGGCAAAAGCCACAAATTTCAATTGCCTCAATGATGCAATTGGGCAAAAGCCCCAAGTTTGATTCAAAAATTGAAGAGATTAGATAAAATTATTACCCAATTAATATCGAATGCCGCACTAAAGGTGAATTGAGCCTTGATATTGATTAAATTTGATGAATTTCTAGAAAGCCTCAAATTTTTCGAAATCATTTGGTTGAATTAAGTTGGAATGTTGAAAGAGCCCCAAAATTTATCAAGAAATTGAAGTGGAATTCAAAGGTTTTCATGAAATTTCTATCAAAAAGATACCGAATGGTATGCCCGGTGATGAATCGAGCCTCAATGTCGATGAAAAATGCCAAAATCTTGAAATCCCCCTAAATTTTTTATGTAATTTGGGCAAAATTTGGCCAATGTGTTGAAAAGGCCCCAATTCGTTGATGCCATTGAATTTCTTCGATTAGATGAATAATTTTGTGAAATTGATGGAGAATCCCCGAATTTTGTTAAAAGTTGAACCAAATTGGGTGAGTTTGGTGGCCCAATTTGTGCTAGAGAGGGACAATGGTCATGAATAGAGGCCTGCTAGTTGGAGTAAGAGAATAAAAAATGATTTTCTTTTTTAATTTTAAGTGTCAAGAAGGCAACATGGTCATGGTGCAGCAGCGGCTTGTCAGCAATGATAGGAGAGTTGGACAACGCTTGGTGGATGCATATGGGCGACAACATGATGGGACAATTGATTGGGGGATAAGGTGGCATGCCATCCAATTTGATTCATTGACGTGGTGATGGTTGGCATGTCTAGGTGGTGGTATGGCAGCCAGATGTCAATACTTCGCACAAGTCAGGCAACGACATGCCAGCTCTTGCATGCAAGTTGGCCAGTCAACGGCAAGTAGGTTAGCCAAGTCAGCTTTTCAAATGGCGGCAAAGATGTGGCTGTTGGAGTAATCAAGCAGGTTGCAACATAGTGTGGCATCCTCACACTAAAGTTGGGATATCTTGAAGACAACTCAAGCATGAGGAGTTGACACGCGAGCTACAAGCAACACTATTGCTGAACACTTGGCTGCCTTGGGCCAAGTAAGCTAAAGGGTGAGACTTGAGAGACTATAGGACAACACTTGATGTAGTTTGTTCGTGAGATTGTTTTACTGCTGGAATGATGCTAGAGTAAAAGGGATGTTGTTCTGGATATGCTGAACAGTAAGAACAATGAATTCAGAGATTTGCAGACTCCAATTCTGCAGATGAATCATTGAGTTTTGGTCACAGAAGATGCTTTCCTTAAAGGGATATTGTTCTGGACATGCTGGAAAGTAAGAACAGTGAATTCTGCACATGAATCATTGAGTTATGGTTACAGAAAATGCTTTCCTAAAAGGGATGTTGATCTGGTCATGCTGTATTGTCCTTATGCAGCTGGGATTTTACTCAAAAAAGATGAAAACCAACTGTTCACAGGTTATGTATTTTGGAACATTTCATTTTTTTTGTAACTTTCCATCTTTTAATTGATAAAGAAATACCGAGAGGAGTGCCGGTCTCCAGGGCCAATCTGGTGTTGACCGAGGGAGTGAGATTTCTATTTGTGTGTGTGTGAAAAGACCAGGTGTATTATTGAAGGAACTACCGCTTTATGTGAGTATAGACCGGTTTCACTAGCCAACGTCTAAGAGGCCCATACCATAGTTAGATTAGAGCCATTATTGCGAGACACAAGAGATTCACCCCTCAACACATTAGCAAAGCGGCCTTGGACCATTCAAGATGGAGATTCTAAGAGATGGACCATTGTAGCTTCTCACCATCCTTCAGTTTAAAGAAAGCCTAGTTTTGGGAGCCATGGAAAAGTTTATCGTTTTAGAAGTATAGCATATTACAGCACAGTCAGGAAAACCTTGGAAAGCTAGTATTAGTTGAACATTCTACCAATTCAGAGTATTATGGATTGGCAGAATTGTTCAGGACAAAAGACCAAGTGGTGGTGAAAATGGTTGAAATGGTGGTGCTCGACTGTCGATTAGCACTCATTGATGTTGATTGAAGCTAGCGCGATGGCAATGGCTTTGAATGACAATCAACCGAGCGAGAGAAGCTCAATGGTGAGGGTCGGTGGCAAATGATCACGAGTGATGGTGAGGGTAATGAAAGAGTTGTGATGCCATTGTTGGCCCCAAGTGTGGAACAATTGTGCAATTAATTTAATGGAAGATGAATGAGAGTGAAAGAATTAATCAGTGCACAACAATACTCGATCCCATTGAATAATGCCACACTTATGTGCTAATGAGGCACAAAGTGTCTTTTTATAATAAAATAGAACCCTAACAGCTGAACCGTCATAGGAAACCCTTAAATAAGCCCTAACCCTAGTGTCACTTAGTGCCTAGGACATGAGGAGCAACAATTGCATTTAATGATAGTTTAAATGCCTAGGGAGCCTAGATCATGGATCAAAGGGCATCAACACATAGCCCACACGAGATGGCCTATAGGATTTTGTTGAGATAATTTTAGAGATGGCTTGTAGGATGAGAGAGAATGCTATAGAGAGAGAATTTTTAGGGTTCCATCATGAAAAAGGTTGAAAAATTACTGTTGCCTTGCTCAAACAGCCATGAAAGCTGTTACCTATAGCTTATGACCACTAGAAAGGCTGATGCCCCCTCTTCTATCCTATCACTTGCACCAGAAGGGCTTTGGGCTATTGTCACTTGTACTTGGAGGGCTCCTAATTGTTGTCACTTGTTGTAGAACTGGGCTCTAGTGGCTGCAAAGGGTAGCCTTCTGATCCCATTTTCCAGCTTTATCTAGCAAATACATGTTCCCATGACATATCCCCCCTCCCTCCCACCCCAAAATCCTTGCAATGATTCTCGATCTCATTCCCAATTGCACCATAGTGAAACGAAAGCAAAAGTACTCCCTCAACCGTGCTTATACTAAACAAGTATGCTGAAACTCCTAGCCAAAAAAACAAAGTCATAATTAACAAAAATGAAACGTAAATGCTGTTAGAACCATATGAGATGCATTCGTTAATTATAAGCCAACTTTATTTTGATCCTGAGCATAAACCATGCCTATATATCTAGTAGCATCACATGACATTCATATGCAACACATATCAGTTGAAAACCATCGACAACCAATGCCCATTGATAACCAATGCAAATGTACAATCTCAAAGCGATGTAAAAACTATATCCATTTGCATATCAACCATAGTGACTAGTACACTAAATAGTGACCTCATGGCATATTGGAAATAAAGGGCCATCGTGCCTTTTATATGTGCACGGGTGTGAACACACTCTTAGCATATTTGTACTTTCATATATATCTATCTAAAAACCTAAAGAGGTACACTAGTCTGGTGGGAGCAACGGCAGTGACAATAGTCTGGCAGGACTGGCGTGAGTGCTGACTCGAAGGAGCTGCTCTGTAAGGTCACGACTCTGCACAGGGAGACACCATTGTCCTGCAGGGACGCGAATGTACTCAGAATGACATGAATGCTGGTATGTCTGCTGTGTCTTGGTGATTGCAAAGAGTGTGAACGCATTCGGGCTCGTAAAAGATTACGGGGCTTGCAAAAATTTAGTGAGGGGTTAGGAAAACCTTGGAAATTTGCAGGAATCATAGAATTTGCTCTGATTTTGGCAGTACAAAGTACAAGCTGAGTGGCTTTGCACATAGAGTGTGTGAGAGATGGATAATGTAGACAAATGCAAGCATCAAACCGTGGAAAATGAATATTTGGGAGACGAATTTGATCAAGAACTAATATAACCGTCCCTGGAAGCAATGCTCAATACCCCTTCTAAGAACACACGGTACAAGACGTATGGCCGTAGGGTCCGTGATTGGACGGTCTCCCCAGCATTTGACAGGCATGGAAAGACCTCATGCACCATGAATGAAAAGAAATACAAAGAAATTCATCTCATGATTCGCTCTGAACTACGAATTATAAGACAAGAATTGGAGAGAGAAATATGAAAACAAGTCAAAGCCGAACTGATAGTAAATCAGAGGGCAGAAATGCAAGACATGCAGATAAATATTAAGAATGACTTACAGGCACAAATGCTGTCCGAAATGCACACGCTGGAAATTGAAATGCTAAAAGTGGTAGATGCCTACAAATCTGAAATCTTAGAACTGGAGAAAGAATTGAATACATTTAAGAAAAAAGAAATGAACGTGCAAGAAAAACTACAAAAAGAGAAAGAGGCTTTGAAGGCATGTGAAAGGGAGGTTCACTCATGGGCAGAAGTGGCAAAGACAACACAAAAGCAGATAGAAAAAGCCAGCCCATGGATTGTGGTAGTAAAAAAGAATAAGGGAACACCCGTGAACAAGACTGAAGTAATGAATGCTACCTTGGAAGAAGAGGCTAGGAGACGGGCTAGGGTTTTACACGTATGGGCAGTAGGATGGGAGAAGAAGAGCAGCCCACAAGAAGATGCTAAGACACTTGCTGACAAAATTGGGGCTTCAGACGTACCTATCGTCAATGCTTGGAGAGTGGGAAAAGAGGACTCTAAGTCCAAGACTCTAATTCTTCGTTTTGGGGACAGAGAGAAAAAAAAGGCCTTTCTCTCGAAGGGGAGGGCCCTCAAGGGTGAGAAGATTTATTTGGATGAGGACCTTACCCTAGTACAAATAGCGCATCACAGAGAATACATGCCCAAGGTATTGGAGGCTTGCAAAGAGGAAAAGTGGGTTGTTTATAGGGATGGACAAGTCATCATCATTGACAAAAGGACTTCATGACGGTACGAGGCCTATGAGACACTTCGGATGTCAATATGGAACTGTAATGGAGCCCTACGCTTGGATGCTGGTTACTTTGAAGATAGCTTCCGAAACATAGATATAGCAATGTACATAGAAACACACCAATGTAAAGGTAGCCGACTACTAGACGTGTGGGGATACAGGTGGGAAAGTGCATTTCGTCCAGCAGCTAGAAAACCAGGAAGCACTAGGGGTTCTGGAGATGTGGCTGTACTATACCGGGAAGACCTCAAAGGGATAGTGTAAGTAATGAAAAGAGATGATGATGCACGATATTTATGGATTAGGATACATGCAGAAAGACCATGGGATATATTCATTGCAATATGCTACTTTCCTCCTGCAAATTCTACCTATGCCACACGTGATGGATCTCCCTTTGATGTACTTTATGAGGATATCATGAGATATGCTAGCACTGGGGACATATTATTAGTAGGTGATTTCAATGCATGCACTGGAGGTAGACAGAGTGACTTTTATATGCATGATAATGCCATGTTCAAAGAGATCGACATAGATGAAATAGGCCTATGCAAGAAAGTCTAGGATAAAGAAGTGAGTACCTATGGGACACACCTATTGACTTTGGGAAGTGCACACAGACTAGCCATCTTTAATGGTCTACCACAATGGCTAGGATTTGACAATTTGACATGTTGGAATCACAAAGGAGGGGCAAGTACTGTGGACTACTTGATGGGCTCAGTAGCATTGATACCAGACATCCAAAACTTTAAGATATCTAAGAGACCAATTGGCATAGCAGCAGATCATGCTATTTTGACATTCATGCTCTCGTGTACATATGAAACATGAAACACCATGCCTCCCTAGACATCCCAAATACTACTTTACAGAAGACACCTCACACATCTATAGTGGTTCTCTGCAGACTAGTTCACATGATTTGGATTTGAGTAGATCGTTGGAAGAATGTACAAGGGATTTAGCAGAGGCCATACATGGATCAACCATGCATGCATTCCCACACACCTCGCCCCGAGGTAGACCCACACAATCTATTGCTCCCCAAAATAGCTGGTATGATGATGAGTGTAGAGTCACCCGAGCTCGCTTACAGAGAGAAGTGGAGCTAGGCACTCAGACATATCACCAAGTAAAGGCGTTCTTCAAACGCCTTGTGCGAAAGAAGAAATGAGACTACTTAGTGAAAGCAGAAGCAGAGATATATCAGCTATTTTTGGGGCGGGATAGCAAGAGCGCATGGAAGATGTTTCATGAAAGACAACCCCCCATACAGATTACATCACCAGATGCTTGGCTTGACTATGGGAGACAACTGTATGACCTGCCAGGACAGCCACCTATGCAGCCCCCACAAGCTTGTAGGCCAACACAGTGGTCTTTCTTCACATGGAAAATGGTTAGAGATGCAATCTATAGATTACAAAATGGGAGGGCACATGATGAGGATGGACTAGTAGCAGAATATTTCTCACATGCTTGTGACATATTAGCACATATGTTCAATAGAGCAATATGTGAAGGTTTCCCTATGAGTTGGTCAAACAATACTATAATCTCGCTATTTAAAAGTGGTGATCCCCTGATTCCTAGCAACTACAGGACTATCATGATCGGTCATGCTTTGGCCAAGATATACGGATCTATATTGGAGCATGAACTCAATGAATGGGCTGAAATGCAAGGCAAGAGAGCACAAGGATAGGCAGGTTTCAGACGAGGATATACCACACTGGACCACATTCTCACACTTAGAGCCATTATTGAGGAGGGTCGAGTCCAAGACAAGAGGATCTATTGTTGCTTTGTATACTTTCGCAAAGCTTTTGATACAGTGCCTCGTACACGCATCATGCAGAGATCGCAGGACATTGGGGCACCAGAGGGTATACGATGGGGTTGCATGGCTTTGGCCTCCTATGTCTCATGCTCATCCCACTCATTACATAGAGTGGACACCATTGTCTGGCGCTGCACCTCATAAAGGCGCTCCAACAATAACCACATGTAAGCAAAGCGAGTTGAAGAAGGCTTTTTCAACTCTAGTGTGCTATGCTCATGATACATTGCAACCACCTTTACCTTTACCGTGAAGAAGGTGACAATTGATGTAGCTTTGCAGCTTTGGCCTTCTTAGTCTCATACTCATTCCACTCATTCTATAGTGGACACCACTGTCTGGCGCAAAAAGGTGGACCGCACCTCATAAAGGTGCTCAAGAAATAACCACATGTAAGCAAAGCAAGTTAAAGAAGGCTTTTTCAACTCTAGTGTGCTATGCTCACAATACATCGCAAGCACCTTTATCTTTACTGTGAAGAAGGTGACAATTGATGTAGCTTTGCGGACCACCCTCTTCACCCACTTGAGCTTCCTAATGTCCTCCATGAGTAAGTCTAAACAATGACTTGCACATGGAGTCCACACAATCGTGGAAAACTCAGCCTCAAGCAAATGGCCCATACGCCAACAATTCAATGCATTGTCGGTAACAACTTGCATCACATTCGAGAGACCCACCTACAACCACAATTTACAAGTATACTAACAATACTTGGAGGTTAGAGAGAGAAAAAGAGAGTTGTGCCTTTCAAGTTTCAACTTTCAAGATTCAAGAATGAAGAGAGATGGGGGTTGGGGCTCAGGGGAAAAGAGAGAATCGAGATAGATATTAGAGAGAAATTAGAATAGGGAGATAGATAGTTATGCATAAATCATAATGAAAAAAAGTGAAACAAATTTAAAAGGCAATGTATCCCTCAATGATAGCTTGTCAAATGTGGCAGTAGATGAATGCACCCATCGTTTTCCTCCCTCTCTTGCCGGTATCTACAGCCCGCAAAAAGTGAGTGCCAAGTGGACATGAGACAAGTATGTTGATGATGCCTCGTTTCTTACAATTACTCCATCCGTCGGTGAGAATGGAGCAACCATATTTTATCCATATGGCCCGAATAAGATTAAGGACTCTATCAATCCTCTCCTTCTCTTTATCAATCTTTTTTGTCCTTATGTTGTATGTGACACTGGTTCATTCTTCACTCGGACCCACATTGGCAATGGCTTTTACTATCTTCTTCCATTGCTCTTGCTTCAGGTCATTGAATGCAAGATTGCATTCAATCACTGTGCGTGCAATTTTAATTTTCGCAAGTCGTTGCCTTTCTCTAAGAAAATCAACCGATCCACACACATGACCGGAAGCTTGAGAGAGAGAGGATTGTCTCTCCAGCGCCGCATGAGCCTTCATTCTTTGTCTTTTACCAGAGCCGGATGCAGATGTGGAGCCTCTACCACGAATGGTAGAGGCCTCTCCTGCATCGGTTAAAGATATGCTCACATTTGATGCTTCCTTGTTAGTAGGCATAGAAGTTGGTGCCAATAAGCCACTTCCTCCTCCTCTTGTGGATCCCCCTCTCATCTTGGCAAGAATCTCCTTCACAATGTTTTGAGGGATCTCCTTGCATGGAGCAACTTGCACCCCCGTCTTGGAAAGATGTTGGAGAAGCCGAGTTGCACCGCTTGTATAGCGCTTCTCGGAATACTTGTATGTCCAATGGTGGGAGTTGGACTTCTTTGTGTCCCTCTCCACATGGATCATGTGCCAATTGAAGGCCTCGTGCTTCTCACAAGTCATGGTGCTGATGACCCATGAAGAGGCCCGAGAGAGAGAGGGGGAGGGGGAGGGGGGGGGGGAGAGTGAGATGCTTGAGTCTTGAGTCTTGAAACTTGAAAGAGAGGGAGAGGCCCGAGGGTTAGGCTAAAGTTGAAAGAGCAAGAGTGAGAGAGGGGATGGGAGATGAGAATGGCAAATGCTTTGATAGGGTGTGGGATAGAGGGGATGGGAGATGATTATTCGAGAATGGCAAATGCTTTGATAGGGTGCGGGAAAGAGCGGATGGGAGATGAGAATGATAAATCACAAGTCGATTCAAGATCCAAGAGAGGAATATGAGAATGGCAAATGCTTGTTGAATTGGTGTGAAATCATGGAGGAGAGGAGCACCTTTTGTAGATGAGGGAAGGGTCAAACAATAAAAAAGGGTTCAACAATCAAAGAGGGTGGTAAAAAACGGACCATTTTATCTTACGAATACATACGGTACAATACAATCAATACCGTACAACATACGGAGACAACTATTTATAAGACACAGTGGAAGTATCACTTGTCTTTGCTAGTTTATCTTCCATGTTGGCCTGTTTTTCTCCCATTTTGGGCTGTTTGGGGTAGATCTAACAGCGGAGAACTCAATTGAGAGGACGAAGACAGCTATTGAAGCTTTAGGATAGCAAGTCAACACTAAAAATGAGGTCATTGACTCTTGCTAGTGCAAAAATTAGGGTTTGAGACAGCAAGAGAACCTTAAGAACCAACAGGTGACCTGATTTTCTCTCTCTAAAGCAGGAGGGGATAGCTGTTATGGTGCTTTCTTGCATCAGATTGGAGATTTCTCTCCTCTACTATCCTTCTCCCTATTCTCAGAAAATCTAAAGATATTCAGTATTGTTTTGCTGAATTTAGACCTAATTAGTGCTATGACTAGGGTTTTCAGCTGTCTTGAGAAGTATACCATTGAATCTCAGCCATTGTCAATTTTGCTTAGCTGTTTGAATGTGGACAGTGTTTATGATGTCAAAACCCTAATTTATTACAGAAATTAGGGTTTCTCAGCAACCTTGAACTGCATGACCATTAAAAAGAAGCCCGAAGATCAGATCATCTCTCGGAAATGAAGCTTATAGCAAGTCTAGTGAAGATTGGACATCCACATTGAAGCTGACCCGCATGCAAGTATGCGAGATTCAATTTGTGCCCATATCATGTAAGTATCAAGGGGGCGAATTGGTTCTTGATGTTGCTGGTCATTGGTGAAAGCCAAATGTGTTGAAATTTCTAGAGGGATTAATCTATATCTCAATGTATTATGAATTCAAGCAATACAAGTTAAAGAAATACTCCAAGGGGAACCAGTTTTGGGGCCAATGGGGTGGTGGTTGTCCAAGATTAATGTTCTAATGTATTTATTTCAGATTTATGAACGAAGTTACTTGCTGCAATTAGTGTTAAATCAGGTCATCTATCCCCCTATCTGAGAAGGAAGGCTGGTTTCACTTGCTAGGGATATCTATCGTGAGGGAGCTTTCATAATCTGTGTATGATAGTCATTGCTTGGAACAAGGCCTCAACTACCATAGACACTGCCTCCATCTCCGGTCTAATGATCTCACGTGGGTTTGAGCTCTTTGCTTATATCATATGTGATATCATCATGACCAATGGTTGCTCCAAATGCTCTCATACATCATTTATTTCCGTCTTTGGTCCATTTGGGTCTATCAATGACTATCTCCTCGTATAATAAAGCTTGTGGCCCCAAATCACTGCCCCATAGAGGGGCGCCTGTATAACTAGAGTATCAAAGAGCCTCAATTGGTGCGTGGTTCATGGATTTGTATGTGTTCACGCTGTCTGTCCAAGGTACTCAATACTGCATAAGCTTGTGCTAGTTGTGCCTCTAACGTCTCTCTCCAAGAAAATTGTGGCCCTTTGAAAGTGGCTTCCAAGTATACCTATTGTTTGGCATACTTCATTGACTCTTTGTCAAGAGTAAACTAAGACTTGGATCTCATCACTCAGGTGATTGAGATATTGCATGCCATACCATAACCTTGGTTTTCTCAAGGTTCTTCCTAAGGTTTGTCTCTATAGAATGTTGATAGTGCATCCAAATGGTTGTGTAGTCCCTCTAGTGAGTTTAATAGAAGCACATCATCTGCATAAGATATATTGATATGAACACCCCAGCTAAACTAGATTCAGCACCTTCATCCCATCAATAGAATTTGAAGCCTCAATCTATATAGAGTCTAATAAAGTGGGTGAGAAAGGCATTCCCCGTTTCACTACAATAGTGCTGTTGATTGAAATTGAGATGCCCTCAGGTGCGTGTATTCGGCACATCACTTCCTCATATAGGCCATAGACATTTCACTGTATCTTCTCAAGGACACCTGCTCAAGGCTTGCTCCACAATAGCTCCATGAGAGAGAGAGAGACAGAGAGAGGTAGGTATGATGTTCAAAAAGATTACAACTGATCATTAGGACACAGACATGAAAGGAAAAGTAAAAACTATGGTATTATTTTTTATCAATAGTACGCTGTGCGAGGAAACCCAACTCCCCCTCACAAGAAAGAGAGGACTATATCTTTCTTGGGTCTTCAATCAAGATGGTGGGCAACTCTGTGTCAACAATGAAAACCGATAAAGCTGGAGATTGGGATGGAAAGCGACTTGCTCATTGTTTAAAAAGACGACGGCTGAGTTCTCCATCTGCACAGTTCTTGTGTGAGTTGACATCAAGCTATCACACTTATTTTCTGGTGACTTTTGCTCATGACAAGTATTTGCCGTTCTCTGCATGCAGGTCGAGCATGTCTCTGGACAAAAGATACCAAGATGTAGACGAGTTTCTTTTACATTTCGCAAGGTCTTTGCGCTTCCTCCATAATCCGTTCTGGTTTATTTTACTGTATTGATACAGGGGATTGCTGTTATGTTAAGCGTGGTTTCTTCTGATGACTACCAGGTTCGCGAGGGGCCGTGCAGGTGCAGCTTCAAAAAATTTTGCGACTCTCAAGAGCTGAACTAGGTGCATTGCGTTTAGTGGTGCTTAGCTTGTAATTGTACGATGTAAGTTTGGGGGACGTCTGGAATGGCGAATTGGTGCGGACACACTGAATCTTCCCAGAGCAGCGTGTGTGAAAGAGCTCAGCAGCTGTTTATTAGGAAGCTAACAGCAAATCGGGTGGAGACGGCGTATGACTGGATGAAGCAAACTGAGTCACAATGAAATAAATGCTAGAAAGGATCGGAGTAGTTCTGAATGGACGATCTGAAACCTCACTCTAAGATATTAACTCATTGGGGAGAGATTTTCAATTACTTTGGAGTTCAACAAAGGAACAATACATATGCTATGCAACTTCTTTGGTCCTCATTGGATCTTTTAAATGTACACCTTCATGATCTTTTTATACTTCCACGAGGAGTTGATACATATAGACATTTTATCCTGTGACTTATTTAGCAGTACCTCGATTCAACGAGGCATCAAATTTGGAGGTTTAAAACATCTTGGCTTTGATCATTTTGATAATCTACTTTCTAGGTAATGAGAGTTTTCAATATAACTAGGTATGATGCATTCTTTTGCTATGATTGGCTCCACAACTGTCCAAGCCATATGTATTAGTGAACTTGAGTATCAATTGCATGAGTGCATGTTGATAGAGATCCACGAGTGCTCATTGATAGTTACGGTGTGAAGTAACAACAATTGACAAGACAATAATGAGGATTTTCTAGTAACGAAATGCGCACAATAAAAATGCAACAAGTCGTAGGTGTACAATCTCAACTCTTTTATCATTTGTCACTTGCATCAAATAACTTGGCAAGTGATAGAAGACTCAAACTAGTTGATGGCAATTGTCAAATCCAGCCTTCTCAATGAGAGCGGGATGCACTTGGATGATTTGACTCGGCCAAGGATGCTAGTCTATGAGAGGATGGAGTGGTACACATTGGAGTGAATATGGAGTCCTTTTGATTGAAGTAAATTAGATGCCAATGTATTGTAATGACACTTATCATTGGAAGAAAAACAATTTACCTAAGTTCTAGGATGAGGTTGGTGAATTGAACATGTGCTTAGGAGATACAAGATTTTGTCTAAAGAGTAACATAATTATCACCCAACATTTAGATAAAGAGTAACATAATTATTGCAAGCTCACAAATGAGGATGATAGCCTAAAGCTGTTGCTTTTTTTTGAAATTGTACAAATGGAAGTATTAGGGCTTAGAGGGCTATTTTCAAGCTTACAATGAAGGACTTTAGCTATTTAAATTATGTGGACAAACAATTTTGGATCAATAATCTTAGTCATAGGGGGTTATATGCACATGATTATGTTTGTAGTATTCACATGTATGCACATGCATATGTAAACATATGCATAGGTAGATGTGCACACATGGATGCACATGCACAAGGTGTATATTTTGGTGCATGTATGTTCTATTTTAGCTAATTCATTTATATGAGGCACCCTTTTTTGCACTCAAGCATATGAATCATACAAGTTTGCACACACTAAGATCTTGTTGTTTTATGCTTTACCATTATTAATGAATCTTCCCTCGTTTATTGCAAGGTCTTATACATAGTTTATCGCATGTTGTATAAGTTCCTCAAACTTATCTAATATAGATGTGTATCTTACAAGCATTTCATTCTGTGTTTTAAGACTTTGAAGCTTTATCTTGTTATCAAACATAGGAGAGTGGATAAATGAGTTTGTGTGGTTTCTATTATTGAAAATGGGCTCAACATAAGATATACACTATGTAGTAGGACATGCATCATTACTTTGTCACACATCTTAGGCTTTCAATCTATATCTTGTTTGATCCAACATATAAGTGGGTATAGGTGCACCAATTGCTTCTTTTCATTATCTAAAAAGGGCTTAATAATTTTGATAAATGTTATTTAGTGCTAGTAAGGATATGTAGCCACATTGTTATATTACAATTCTTTCTTTATTAATAATAATCAATATCCCTTGCTTCTCCTTTTCCTAACTTAACCCACCAAGAAAGCATATCTACATGTATAGAAATACATAGATTCAAGACCCTTGGGTGAAAGTGGTCCAAGAATGCCATGGAATTGCTTAACAAATCTATAAATTAGCCATCTTTTATTTGATATGTTGAATGCATTGAGATCATAGGTGCGCGCACCCCCCCCCCCCCCCCCCCCCCCCCCCCCCAACCAAACCCAAAAAAAAAAAAAAAAAAAACACACACATACACTACACCTTCACAATATTGTTAATGTATTACATTGTGTTTGCTAACCCTTAATCTTATGGAGTTAATAGGATTAATAATATTAATAAACACCCTTACTTCAAAGGGTAAAATGGAGTGCTTACTACCTCTCACCATTCAAATACAATCCTTAATTTAAAAAGTGTTGGATTTAGGATTGAAGGAACACACACACACACACAACTTGGCAAAGAAGCTTGAGAAGTTTATTGAGAAGTATCAATGTAGAAGATTTACAAGACTAAGATTACCTTGAAGCAAATGGGCATATAAACAAATCTCAAGTAAAAAACCTCCTACTAAGGGAAAAAGTGCTCTGATGGTTCTAAGTATATTCACACATGTAACTACCAAACTATGGTAACAAATGCTACCAAGAAATTA
The DNA here is from genome assembly GCF_053477565.2 of Lygodium microphyllum. Taxonomy (NCBI): domain Eukaryota; kingdom Viridiplantae; phylum Streptophyta; class Polypodiopsida; order Schizaeales; family Lygodiaceae; genus Lygodium; species Lygodium microphyllum. The sequence goes on from NC_141156.1 coordinate 41,337,567, forward strand.
TACAATGAACAAAAACTAATATTCTTGTATAGGGAAGTGCCAAGCACGATGGATTATGATCAATCCACAAAGGGGAACTAGCTCAAAGCTTTGCGAAAACTTTTAACTTCTTACAAGACAACGCCTTTATGAAAAGATCCATAAGGTTATTATGTGTTGGTGCATAGGCCAAGTTGATCTCTAATGCAAAGTCTCTCCTTGACATAATGATAATGCACCTCAATATGCTTAATGCAAGCATGGAACACTAGGTGGATGATGGTTCTCCAATATCCAAATCAACCAAAATGTGTCTAAGCCAAAAACACTCAATGGTAGTTATGAAGGTGTCTTATACCTAGCTTACCAACTAGAATTGGTTATAGTAGACTATTAAGCATAAAGAAAAAATTATCGAATACACAAGTGTCTTAATAGCTAGTCTAGTCAAACTCTAAAAAGGTACATAAATTTTGTGATCTCCCCTTCTTGGGATAAAACAACCCAAGGTACCAAATACCACTCAAATAGCAAAAGATATGCTTGCAATGACTACCAATTTCTTGGTACTTGGGCTATGTGTAAAATTGCCCATATATAATACCACAAATTGAATATCAAGCCTCATAATATAAACATAAATCAAGCATCCTAGAACATGTTATTGGAGAAAGACAATATTTGACACTTTGAAGACTCAAACTTCAAATCTACCTCCATAAGAGTAGCAATAGGCTTGAAATCTTCAAGACCAAACTTTGCAACAATCTTTGAATATACTTTGATACAAAGCAATGCCTCCACAACACTAGGTCCGAATCTAAAACATCAAAAATTGAATTTAAATTAGCCTCAAAATCAACAATATGTATCTCACTCTTTGCAACAATCTCTAAATATACTTTTGTACAAACTTTGAAAACTGCAACATCCAATGTCTTCCAAAAATATGTGAATATACTATCGTACGAAGCAATGCCTCCATCACACTAGGTTAAAATCTAATATGTCAAAAGTCAAATTCAAATGAGCCTTAAAATCAACAATATGTATCTCAATAAGACAAGTGACCATCCTATCATCATCATAAATCACAATGATTAGGGTGGATCACTCTCATGTCTAACATATAAGGTGCTCTCAATTGGACTATTTTGAAAACAATTTGCAGTTAAGTATGGAGGTATTTCCTCTCATTCCGAGACCAAGGTGCTTGCTTTAGACTATACAATGCCTTCTTCAATCTACATAGTTTGATTTCTTTCCCTTTTGGACAATACCAAGATATTAAGAAATTTAAATAAAATCAATGGAATGAAGTACATACAAATGCATTCTAAAGATCCAATCCATGTGCATTCTTACCATTATGAGGCATTAATGCATGAATGTTCCAAATTGTTGTCATACGAAGAGTGGGAGTAAAGGTCTCATGAAAGTCAACACTCTTTTTCTAAGCAGAATCCTTCACGAAATTCTAGCCTTATAGCAATCAATACTACTATCTAGTTTGCTTTTCAACTTGTAATTCAATTAGTACTAATGGCCTTTTTGCAAAGAGGCAAGTCACACAATAACCAAGTGCTAGACTTAACAATGGCATTATACTTAGAACTCATAGTAGACATTTTGTTTGAATTTTGTGCCTCTTTAAAAGAAATAGGTTCATCCTCATCACACATACTAAAAACAATAAGTGTATGACAATATGATGCATGAGATAACTATGAGAGCTAGAATATGTACAACTAGACAAAGGTACATTTAATTTACAATCGCACAATGCCTGTACTAGCCAATTTAACATAATCTTGGACTTTATCAATCTCTACCTTCTCATCAACAAGTGCATCATTCATACTTGTGTCAAAAATAGATTAACCTATGGATTCATTACCTCATCAACAAGTGCATCATTCATATTTGTTTCAAAAATATATTAATCTACAAATTCATTAGAAACCTACATTATCTAAAAAACTACTTCATTTAGTGCTACCTTTGACTACTCATCGCCTCAAAGAGGTAATAAAGGATTATAAATATCTTGTGATTGTACATCTTGAAAGGGTAAGCAAGAGTGAGAGTGAGAGTGAGAGAGAAGCTAGAGAAGAAGCAAGAGAGTAATGGCTAGGAGGTTTGAACTCAAGAAAGCAAGACATATGTGGGAACTCCAACGGTCATGATGTGTGACTTTCCTTCCCTTTATTTTTCCATAGTAAATATAGGCGGCTAAGCACATGCCACCTTTAATCGCCAACGGCCTCCCACTTAAATGCAAATGTGCAAGGAGTGAGAATAAAGAAAATACAAAATGTACATATGAGTAAAAGTGGATGAGGGAAGATATCATCTCATCCTACATCCATCATGTTCCTAAAGAAGGCATAACATTCCCTTGGGAGACTTTTAGTGAGCAAATCATCAAGATTATCATCTATAAAGATCTTGACAAGCTCTATCTGTCTATTCTCAAATCGCCTCTTTGATGAAGTGATAATGGACCTCAATGTGCTTGGTATTTGCATAAAAGACCAGATTACGCGCCAACTGGATAGCACTTATAGATTCCAAATGTAGGGTAGGAGTCATAAAGATGATACTAGGGTATGCAACTAGATAGCCTAACTATAGGGCCTTATGCAAGCCTCAATGGCTACAATGTACTCGACCTTGATAGTAGATGAGGCAGTGCATTTTTGCACCCTAGATATCCAAGAAACAATACCTCCAGTAAAAAAACAAGACATAGCCAGAGGTGGATTTCCTACTATCTACATGTTATGCATCATCTGAGTTAGTGTAGCCCACGACTCTAGTATCCTGGATCCCAAAGCAAAGGCACAAGTTTGCAATGCCCTTAAGGTATCTCATGATACCCTTCATATAGTCCCAATGTAACTTGCTAGGTGTCACTATATAACAAGCCACAACTCTCACTACAAATGCTATGTCTAGTCTAATGGCTATCATGGCTTACATCAAGCTACCGACTACATATGCATATGAGATCTTGGCCATCTTGGCCCTCTCCTCATGTGACTAGAATCAATCAGCATGATTGACCTTTACATGGGATGGTAAAGGGATGCCAATGGGCTTACCACCCCTGTATATGAAACTGCTCAAGTATCCTGTGAATATATTCCTTTTGTGACAAGTATAGGAGTCCCTTACAGCGGTTGCACATAATGCGCATGCCAAGTATGTGCGAAGAGTTTGCTCCATGTCCTTCATCTCAAAGCTCCTCTTGAACTGAGTCTTCAAAGCATCCAGCTCATCATGAGCACTCCTAGCAATCAGCGTATCATGAACACATCTATATGTACATGAAAGTAAATGCTACACAATTTTTTCCACAAATATAATATCACACATTACCAAAAATTTCTTAGTTTATGTATAATATGGCATGTAATCTTTGCTTTTAGAACTATGATTAACGAAGATATATTTCATAGCTTTATCATCCAATTGTTTGCCAATGATATACAAGTACTAATGCCTAAGTCATGCAATAAGAAATACTCAAGTAAGCAACAAATGGCTTTTTTCCATGCCAAGCCTAATATCTCATAGAGTGCAATGATTTGGTGGGACATTGTCTTTTGATCATATATTGTGCCATCTACATAAGAGATCTATTCTTTGTCTCAACTACAACATCTTTCATGAGATATATATGACATAGTACATTTATGATTTATCCCACATTTAGTCACAAATGCATTAAACTCAACTCAATGTACCTTCCCTTGATTAGAATAGAGAGTACTCACTTTAGATAGATACTCCTCTGCTTAATTAGAAATTTAGAGAGTGCCCACCTTTCCCAGTACATTTTCAACTATATATACAAACTATTTAAAGCATGAGGACACTTCTTACTTAGCTTTCAAAGAATATACACATGTATGCCTAGAGTAATCATTAGTAAAGCAAAGTATAGGTAATTGACAAAAGATGGTATTTGCATCAAATCATAAACATCAAATTAAGAAGGAAATACACAAAAGCATGAAAGCATGGAAAGAGCAAGAGAGTGCATGTGATACGAGATTGGGTACAATATCTCATGATGCATTGAGAGGACTCTCCTCAATGTATGTATTTAGTGGATTCAATTTGCTTTTGCCCAAAAATAGTTATTTACACAAATAGAGCAAGGCTTTTGCTAATTGAGCTTGCTTAATGTTGAGGGTTGAAATGACTTGATTTTTAAAGCTAATTTTTATTGTTTTTGAGGATTGAATGGTTGATTTTTGATGGATTTTGTAGATTTATTAGTTGATTTGGTAGTGTTTGAGAGTGTTTTGGATGAGGTTGAATAGGTTTAAGAATCTCATGATGTTTTATAGTAGAGACACGATGATCTAACATGTTCTACTGATGTTCTGATAGTGTCCGATTGGTTTTGATTGAGTCTATTGAGTTTCTTTTTTGTTATGGTTTCTTTTGTATGAGGGGTTAGAATAAGTATTGATGGAGTTGGAAAGTGTTTGGAAGCTTATTGATTTATTTTTTATGGTTTTGAGTGATTTAAGATGAGCTAAAGGCTTTCTGATAACCTTTTGTATGATTTTGTAGACCCTCTATTGTGAGCTTCTGTAGAGTCTCTGCCTATGTTTTGTTCTGTAGTGTATGCCTCTATAAGTGTGATAATGGATGAATGTGTAACTTGGGAAAGTTTTCCAAACTTGAGAAGAGATGAATACAAGTTTAAAATAGCTCAAAGAAGAGGAAGAAGTAGTTGTTGAAGACTCAAAGTAAAGACTGAAGTGACAGTGACATTGTTAAGCTACAAAGGGACACTGTAGTGGCTCTATTGACCTTTCATATCAAACACATCTCTTGGGAGCGGTATCCATGACCAAAGAGGAGTTATGAATTATTATTCTTGATTATTCCATTGTAATATATTGAGAGAGAGCATGTATGAGAGAGAAAGAGAGTGAGAGATAGACAAATCTATGCAAAAGAATGTATCTATGAGTGAGAGATTGTGAGTGATGGAACCTTTGAAGAAGAATACTATGTAATGATTTCCATTCAAACGGGTGTATTCTCTTGTATTTTTGTGGTCTCTTGATGAATTCCATGACGAATATGAAGAGCATAATCAATTTTGTTCAAGATAAAGCCATGGGAGAATTGTTTTGTTTATATGAAGTTGTGTGAAGATTTCTTGTTTCTCGTGTTCTTTTCCTTAGTATGGTTACATAAAATATGAAGAACATTCTTATTGATGATACAAGATATATTTTCTTACAGTAAATCCTCATTTTCTTGGTGTTCTTCTTGGGACTCTATGTTTTTGGTGCATAGGCCAGGGAAAACTGCCATTGACGAGCATTAAAAGGGACTGAAAATGAAGGAAATGGCATTGCTGAGAGAGGAAGAACTCAATGGATGCTTGCAAAGTTCCTTCTACCACTGAAGAGTTAGAAATTCTCATTATCAAGACCACTTTCTACAAGAGATTTATCCCACAATGGTAGAAACATATTACCATCTTGATGCAAGCTTTATGTGGTAGACTATTTTCTCTCCCTGTTGAAGCAACAGAGACGTGTATCTTGGTGGAAAATTGTCTAGGAGAAAATTGAAGTGCAAAAAGAGAGAGAATGACCATCCATGGGAGATTTGGCCTTCATTGAAGTGTTTTCGGACATCATCAAGTAGGAGATCGTAAAGAAGCTTCAGAAGTAATGGTCAATTGAGGTTCACGAGAACAAGAAGGAAAAGAGTTGGAATCTATTCATAGATGCTCAACAGCAGGCTACGTGGGATGCTTGGTGCACTAACAACCTTTTGATTGTGCAATTAGCAACCGACTAGAAGCTAATAGATAGAGTGTTCTTCACAACATACACTGTTGAAACCATCAAAAGTTGGCATTACTATGATAATGGCACCACAACAATGCTCAGAATAATGAGTTTTGATACCTTCAGAACGGAATATATTCCCCTCTGTACTGGACTAAAAGCTAAATTCAAAGACATTGAAAAGAAGAAATGTTGGCAAGAGAGTCCTTGAGATACTAAAGCCCTCTGATTCTGTTCTATTGAGTATAGACAAACTGGGTGGAGCTAACTCCTTGATAAATGACACAATTAAGAGGCAAGCACTAGAACGAGTCCAGAGGTACATGAGAAGAGAGAAGACAAAAATAAAAGCTGAGAACGAGCTAGCAGCAAAAGCCTCCTTTGATGCCCTAGTGGCACTCTTTATAGAAGTCCCCATGGTGACTCAAGGTTCCCTTCCTAGTCAAATCCGTCCTGAAAATATTGATGATAGGCCAGCAAATGTAGTCGGGTTGCCCATTTTTAAGGGAGAGTACAATGAAGACCTTGATCTTCATGTAGCAGAGTTTATGATAGTGTTTGTGGCTAACAATGCCAGAACCCCCGAGCATTGGTTGGCAATATTCCCCGCCACTTTCAAATGCGTGGCATTTCAGTGGTATGAGAGACAAGCAGCATGGACTTTTGGCACATGGGATGATCTAAAGTTAGTCTAAAGTTAGCCTTCTTCACTAAAATCAGGACTACCTATCCAATTCAGTTGTAAGCATCAAGAAAGAGTTTATGGATGTCATTATAGAACAGACACTTAAGGTGAATACAACCAACATATCTAGTCCTGCAAGAGGTGGGAGAGATGTGATGTGATCTAATACATGGTGTCGGAAGTGCCATCAAGTAGGACATCTAGCCACTGAATGTTCCCAAAAACCAAATATACCTGGAGCCTTATATTCATATTGCTTAAGGAAGAACCATACTACAGAGGATATCTGCTAGCTGAAGGAGATGCATGAAAGAAGAAAGAAAGATGAAGAAGCAAGATTCAATTTGTTGGAATCCAAGATGACCGCCTAGGATATGGAACCAAAGCCTAGAGAGTTCGGTCCTAACTTTGGCCCAAGGAGGTTTCCCTCTCAGAGTTATAGAGGATGACGGTAGTCTGGCGGTGGCCAGAGATCAGAAATTGAGTGTTACAGATGTGGAAAAAAGGGACATATCTCACCAAACTGTCCAAACCCTAGAAGGTCCATGGACTATAAACCCTTATGCAGTCAATGCAAAGGAGAAGTCCACACTGCAAAAGACTATCCCAGTCCAGCTCCTGTAAAAGCTACTACTGATACTCAATAGAAGACCCAAGAACCTACCTCTAACTTGGTAGAATTGAAAGTTGCAGCAATAACGTGTTCCAAGAAAAGAGAACCCATAGTTCCAAAAGAGAACATTCCCTCTACCAAAATGATAAAATTCAATCTTCCTAGGGAGAAATAGATTAATACATAGCAGAACAATGTAGTACAGGGCATTGCAGTGCCACAAAGAGCTACATAGATAGTTGGAGAGATAGGACCAGAGGTACAAGAGATGGAAGAGGCAGAAGTACCTCTAGAAGTAGAAGAAGTGCAGATGTTTCCGCTTCTGGAAGAGAAAGAAAAGATAAAAGTGGGTGTTTCCCCATTCCCTAGTCAATTAGAGAAGCTTGTAGATCCCATCAAAGAATATGACTTCGTCAAAGACCTAGACACCTTCAAACCAAACATAACATTTTGATAGTTGTTGATGTTGTCTCCTGGCTATCAAAAGAAATTCAAAAGCATACTGATAAGAAGAAGAGGCCTAAGGATTGCTCCCTCAATTGCAACCAAGTCTAACAAAGCCCCAGAGCCTATGAAGGAAGCGGATGTGGCTAACACCTTTCTGGATCTTGGTATCCCAAATTTCAGTGTGCGGTTTGAATGATGCTTTATTACAAATGCATTAATTAATAGAGGTTCATCAGTAAACATTATGACAGATGTGACAATGAAGGATTTAGGCTTGCAAGGAATGCAGCCTACGCAGTCGCTTATCATACTCGCAAACCAAAGCAGAATCAAGCCTTTGGGCATTCTCCCACATGTGAAGACAACCCTTGCAAAAAGAGATTATTGGCTAACCTATCTAGTGGTAAAACCAAATTCTTATAGGACCTCATACCCTCTACTGCTAGAAGACCATGGCTTTTTGAAGCAAGGGCATGAACAGATTGGTTTAGAGGACCTTAACCCTAGGCAGAGGACCCAACAAGGTGGTGCTGAAGTTGTATGGATCAGAAAAAGGTAATAGATCCACTTCCATTGAAATCCTCACACAAACTCTTCCAATGAGATAACAAATGACACATCAGGAGATGAATAAGGCATCAACAAACATATATTTTCTAAGAAAATAGAGGCATAGTCCCTAACAGTGGGCACTATAAGCCAACTGCCAAAAGAAGAAAAGTCTTTGTCAATGGGTGAATATCTCCTACCTGAACCCAAATTGACTTCTGAAATCACCTCTGATAGCGAGATAGAAGCATGGATGTATTGTTCTTCCTATTACATGGTTGTAGCAGAGAGAGAGAGACAGAGGACATAACAGAGAGTCTATTCTTTTCTTACAAAGCCCCCACAGGGCAGAAATAGAGTTTGAAGAGGACGAAGAGAAAATTGTAAAAGAAGTCTATGAAAGTGAGCTAGAAGAATCTATCCTACCCATAGAAAGGCGCAAATGATGCAGAAGTTCTACAGGCTTCAAAACTAGAAGATTCCACGGTGTTAGACAAAATGACTCTGATACCATTTGGATTGGCTAATGCATTGCATCATAGGCAAAGCCTTTAGAAGAAATAGATTAAGCAGAATAAGCCTTCCTTGTCACCCGAAGTTACCCTTCTCAAGAGATGATGATGATGATGATGCACCTTGCCAACAACCACCAGCCCTGCAACTCAACCAGAATTCCGAAGGTTCCTGTTATGTGACCTTCTTGGATGCATCCTCGAAAGATAAATCCTCGAGTCAAGAGATAAATAATCCTCTAACCATACCCAAAATATCCTTGATACCCTTTTAGCATCCTAAGGGGTCAGCCCAGCTCTCATTGAAGGAGGAAGTCGGTTCCATTGGAACCTTAGAAGGGGAGACTACTCCCTTGAAGGAGTCGGATCTCTACCCAAAAGAAGCAGCCCATGGGACATTCATCTGAGAAATAGAAGGTGAAAAGCAATCGGCGTTCATGGATGCTGATGGTACTAAACGTCACTTGAAGGTGGGTATCAATCTTCTTGCAACGAAGAGATGTTGGTCATCCTGCGTGACCTAGTGAAGGAGAACTTGGATGTGTTTGCATGGTCGTACAAATATTTAAAGGGGATTGATTCCACGGTGTGCCAACACTACATCAACCTCCCAATTACTCGACCCTTGTAAAAGACAAATTACTAAAGCTCCTTGAAGCTGAGTTTATCTATCCAAGTGGCCAATAGTGAATGGGTTTTGCCCATTGTAGTAGTACCCAAGAAGAATGGAAAGTTGTGAATATGTGTGGACTTCTGAAAGTTGAATTCCTAGACTGAGAAGGATCATTTCCCTATTCCTTTCACAGACCAATTGTTGGACATCATGGCAGGCCACGAGCTTTATTCCCTCTTGGATGGATTCAGTGGATATAATCAAGGCCAAATCGCAAAAGAGGATGAATCCAAAACAACATTTCCCATAGAATGGGGAACCTAGGCTTATAGAGTGATATCGTTTGGACTCTATAAGTAATGCTTCCGCTACCTTCCAATGGATGATGATGGCTGCATTCCAAAATCATCTGCATGATTTCATTGAGGTGTACCTAGATGACTTCTGTGTCTATAGCCTAATCCGTGAGCATTGGGGATACCTAGAGTAATCCTTTGATAGATGTCGATAGTATGGATCTCTCTCAACCCCGACAAATGTATCTTCGGAGTCTTGTCGGGAGTTCTTTTGGGCCACATTGTCTCTGCACAGGGGATAGCAATAGACCATGCCAAGATCGAGAAGATTGCAACTTTAATAGCACCAACTAAACTCAAACAATTGAGGGGATTCCTTGGCCATGTGGACTACTATAGACGGTTCATTGCACACTTTCTGACAAAGGCAATCCCCTTACATAAGCTCTTGAGGAAAGATGCAGAGTTTACATGGACCACTGATTGTGACGAAGCATTCAACAGCTTGAAGCAATGTATGTTTGAAGCACCCATCCCGCAACCTCCTGATTGGATGGAGTTCCATGTGTACACTAATGAATCAATCGAAGGCCTAGGCGCGATCTTATGCCAAAAAAGCTCCTTGAAGTTAGATAAACTTATCTATTATGCCAACCGAAAAGTAACCGATAGGGAAAGAAACTACACAATGACGGAGCTCAAGTGCTTAGCAATGGTGTTCGCCTTAGAGAAGTTGTGAACACTACCTACTGTCCATGCACTTCAAATTCTATGTGGATAATGAGGCCCTATCCTTCCTAATAAACAAAGCAAATGTAAAGGGAAGAATGATGAGATGGCTCCCTATATTTTAGAAGTTCGACTTTGAAGTGGTTACCAAACCTTCCTAATGCTTCCCTTTTTCTAGTTAAAACTATAACCCCATGGTATGCAGACATAGCCAACCTCATGGCAATTTGACAATATCATCCTAGTATCTCCACCTGTGAGAAGAAGAAGCTTATGTTGGAATCATCCCCCTACACCTTGTTAGGTGGCGCTTTCTACAAGAAAGGCAAAGATGAAGTGCTGAGAAGATATATTGCAAGAGATGAGATTAAAATAGTGTTACAAGCATGACATGATGAGCCCTATGGAGGATACTTCACAAGAGAAGCGACAGCCAAAAACGGTATTTCTCCCAGGTTATTGGTGGTTGACCCTCCACAAGGATGCCTATGACTACTACAAACATTGTGATGCTTTTCAGAGGATGGGAAAGCCTACCAAATCTAGTGCCATGCCATTGCAACCCATCCTTTCCCTAAAGCCATTCGAGAAGTGGGGGATTGACTTCCTTGGCCCCATTGATCTACCAACTAGAAGGAAGCAAAACAGATACATCTTGGTCTCTGTACATGGAGGACTACGTCACAAAGTGGTGTGAAGCCAAAGCTTTGAAGTGGGATGATCGCAACTGTTGGGGTAAAAGGCCCTTGGGTCTGCCTGTGTACACTAAAATTTTATTAAAATGTCATAAACTTATTATAAAATCATAAAATATTTTTAAAAAATTAAAAAAATACCAAAAATCCTCTCATAATTATGTATCATTAAAATGAGCTGAAATTTCCAACATCAATTGAAAATATTTATTTGAAAAAAATTTAAGTTTTAAAGTAGATAATTTCTTAAAATATTCTTTTCAAAATTCATAAAATAGCCAAACAAATTCTTGAAAATGTGAAAAAGAAAGTGAATCCCCTGTTTAATTCTAAACTAATATTTTGTTGGATAAAATTAATTAGAAAATAAAAATAATAAAATTCAAACAAAAATACATCGAAATAACATTAAATTTAAAACAAAACAAAAATAAATACAAACCTCCCAATGACAAATGATTAACACCCTAAAACAAAAATACCTCGATATATTAAAAATTCTAGACATGGTGTTTTGGTTTTTTTTAAAATGATATCCATTTTTCAGCTAATTGGATTGCTTGTGGATTTATTGTGATTATGATTTTTTCATCACATCCATTACTAATTGCACATTTAAAATTCATTCACATACACACCTTCCTTCAGGTATTTAGTTCATTTCCTTATTTTTCTTTTGGCACCAAAATCATAATTAATTTTTAAAAATAAGCTAGTTGATCACATTTTTCATGTGCATTCTCACTAAATACACATTTTAATTAATTAAAAAGAACCAGTAGTTCATGTAGCATGTGTTTTGTGTGCCAAATATATATTCTTAATTTATAATAAAATAAACCCACTGTCACAAGTGTATGCACTAAAACAACAAGTGCTACTACACACACATTAATTTGTAAAAAATGAACTTGCATTTAGAGACCTAGAGTCGGGACATAGTCTAGGGAAGTTAAAAAGCATCATCAAACTTAATATGTTTTTAATGAATAAAATAAACCGTCGTTTTCTTATGAAGGTTTATTACCTAATAAAAATTCACCCTTTAATAATAAATTTGTAAAATGAACATATAAGTAAATTCCCCTTTTTCCTCACATTGCACATTCCCCATTTCAAAGAAGCATTGCATGGGGTAGATGACGTAGTTGCAATCAATCAAAGTCTTTATTGGTCATCTTAGTCAGTTGAGGTGTAGTTAATCAGCCAATTTTGATTTTGGTTTGGTATTTTTATTGGTTATTTGATTAGAGTCGAGGATATGGTGTGTATTCTTTTTCTTTTCTACATGATACGGGGATATTGGGTGCTTGTTTGTATGCATCACATGAAGCTTTCGATTGCATAAGTGCAAAGGTCATGTCAAAATTTTTCTAAGGCATGCATTACTTAGGGTGGTCAATCAATTGGTCAAGTCCGTGTGAGTTTTTTATGGTCAATATCTTATCTCTTGTTATTTTGGTAGTTTTGTAAGCATTCTCTGTGATTGTCTATGTGTGAGTGTGGTTTGTGTAAACCATTTGAATGGCACCTCGTACTCCTCCCCTGGTCCAGTATGTTCCTTTGGTGTCTCATGATTACTCATTGTTGTTGGATTCAGATCTTATTGTTAAGGCGGGATTATCCAAATTTGTGACACTTTCATTGCCGCTTGTCCCAGAGGATTTTGATGTATGTGATCAATTTTTAGCCTCTTATAATAAGAGGTCTGGTCCTGTTAGGGGAACAATTATCCATATGACATCTAAGAGCTTGGAAAAGCCTATGTCTTTACCATATCATGGAGAACCTTTTCCCACTACTCGTCACTTGTTCTCTAATGAGGGTATTTTGAAATTGTTATAGAAGCAAACCTAGGATGTGTTGGATCCTAAAAGGGTTACTACTACTTCAGGCATTATCCATGATCTCCAATCCTGTCTGGAAGCAATTGTGCCAATTCCTTCATTAAGACAGGTTTATGCATGCCAAAACCCCTTCTAACTACCTTTCAAAGGAGTTATTCATAACTTCGCGAATGGTGCTCAAAGGACTTACCATTGATTGGAGTTCCTATGTCCTGGCAAAGACGGATCGGCATTTTATTAGAGCTACAAGGGGTAATGTGACTACTGTCACATTTGGTTCTTATCTTTCTGTTTTCTTGGCATATGTTGCCACTGTAAAGGAAGTTATTGCATTACTAGTTGATCCTATAGAGTTTCCCCCTCCTAGTAAAGATACCGATCTTATCATTGAGGATGTTGATCCCCTCCCTCTTGTGGTCATTCAATGGAAGTGACTTAAACAAGTGGCTGAATCAGTCCCAGTTCCTCCTCCAATCTCAATTCCTATTCAGTTTAGCAGTTAGCTGCTTGCTTTCCTCACAACATTGAATCTTTTCAAAGCACATCAAGATGGTACTCTAGAGATTTCCATTCCCTCTGTGCCACTCTTGATGATAGGAGACGCAATTCCTTTCTTATGCAAAGATACCTAGAGTTCTATTGAACTCTCAGTTACTACTTGTATCCGACAGCTTTATTCTTCTTGTTATTATGAAGAAGTTTTGTAGTCCAAGGAGGAGTTGAATAAAGTGAATAATGAGCTAGCCTTTGCTCAAGAAAGATTTTCTAACCTTTGTACAGAGATGGAGCAGCAAACTAAGATCATTGATGCCCAAAAAGAGGAGATTTCTAGTTTGCAAACTCAGTTGGTTGAAACTAAATCTCCCAAGTGGTTACTATGATGACTAAGGAGAGAGATAGGTTGGTGTAGGAGTCTCAAGAGCTAAAAGCTTTGATAGCTATCCAAACAGAAGAGTTTACGTCAGCTAATACCATCCTAAAACAAGGCAACACTCAAATTCAACAACTTAAGGAACAATTGGCTCAGTTCTATTCTACTTTACAAAGTCCTTCTGTACAGTCAATTCCCTCCTTATCCCCTACAGATTTAGCATTCCTTCAAAGGAATGCCACATTATGCCCTTTATTCCAAGCTAAGGTGAAAAGGCTTTAGTCATGAATGGATTTATTGTAGTCTTTATTTGAGCAATTTCACAAGTTTGTTCCTCCTGACCACTCTTTCTTTGTTTATTATCAACAACACAAGCTAGCACTCTATATTAAGCTTTCAATGATGGATTTGCCTCTTCTAGAGGATGGTTGGAGTGGAGCTTGGTCTATTGATTTGTTGAATGAAGTAACTAGAATGGTTTTTGAAGATTCTATAACTATAGACACCATGCTGATGTCTTATATGTTGATCCTAGATGATGAAGACTTGGCTTGGTATGTGGGGGACGTGATATTACATGCTTTATTGTATGTCAGATATTTGGAGTTCCAGATTTATCAAATGTTCCAAACATATTCCTCCAAAGTGGTCGATTGCCCTGAAACTTCTTGGCATACCATGATTAATTCTGTGATCTTGAATCAATGTCAAAACAAAGCTTATATTCATGTACAAAATACTAACCAATTGAGGGTGGACCTCTTAGCCCATCTTTCAAAATAACCCCCTTTTGATTTATCTTTCTTTGATTCCTATAACAGTAGATATATCTTAGGTCCATCAATACCTTGTTTATCTTATTATTAGCAAATGGCCCATAGATATGATGCATATCTTTCCATCTATAAACTCACAAGTTATTTCACCTCTTTTATTTCAACCCCAAGGTGCTCCTCAAATTTCTATTTTCACTCAGTGTTCTTTTACTGAGGATTGCGTATTTTTCCCTCCTCCTTATTGTCCTTCCCCATCCATAACTATTCCTTCCACTTTTCTAGCATATTTATTAACACCCTTTTTAACGGATTTCCCTAAATTCTCAACTAATCCCTCTTTAGCTCATTCTTCCCTTTACGATTTTGCTCACCCATCCCTTCATTCTCTTTCACTTGTTCATGTTCCCTCTTCTACCACTTCTATCCCTCATCCCCCTCAGTTGGTAAGTGGTTATACAGGCTTTGATCAGAAGATTTCTAGACGATGGGGATGGAGTTCAAGAGATTCACTTACAGGATCTCAAATCAATTGGCCATTGATTCCAAGGGAGTGCACAACTGCTAGCCAAGCTTTTCATAATTATCTATATTTTTCTCAATAGTATTCACAATCTTTAGGTCCTTTAGTGAGATTGACTGCTCACTTTGCTTGGTATCTGGCGTATATGCATCGGCATTCGCATAATGATCAAAAGTCCATCCCAAAGTTGTGCATGAATGTGAATGTGACTATTTATCCTCAACAACTAGGTATCTTGTACTTTCATGCCCTTTGTTAGCAGATATCTTATCTTGGTGGAGAGGATGTGTTGTTTGCAATTTTTCCAAAATCCTCCCAAAACTTTTATAGATGAATCTTTATCTATGGATTGCTTCCGAAATCACCAAGCCTTTCAAAGGGATAATCTTCCTTGATACCCATGAATGTAATTTGTGATGATTCATTATGATGTCTCTCTTTTGGAGGTGCCATTCAGATGGTTGTTTTGTGTGTGTGTGTGTGTGTGTGTGTGTGTGTGTGTGTGTGTGTGTGTTTTGTTCTATGATGGGGTTGTGGTGGTTGGAAATTCAACAATGTTCAAGAAGATATATTTTTGAAGATTCGTGATGAAGCTAAATGGATAGCTCAAGAAGCAAAAGATGCAGAACCTCTTATATCCTTTAAAATTTTGTCATGCTTTTCTATTCTAAGCTATGTTAATGGATAAAGGTGTTTTCCTTTCGTTGCAATTCTTTCTTAAATCCAGGTTATAAGTTGGGGTCATATTTGGATGGTGTTTCTTGAAGATGCTGAAGAAGATCGAGTTGAGCTACATTTTGAACTTCTATTCTTCTTTTTTCTAGGTTTGCGAGGATGCTCCATGATAAAGTGTGGGGATATGTTGAGGGTTTGAAATGACTTGATTTTTTTGGATGATTTTTATTGTTTTTGAGGGTTGAATTGTTGATTTTTTATAGATTTTGTAGGTTGATTAGTTGATTTGGAAGTGTTTGAGAGTGTTTTGGATGAGGTTGAATAGGTTTGAGAAGCTCATGATGTTTTATAGTAGAGATATGATGATCTAACATGTTCTAAGTGTTTGATTCGTTTTGATTGAGTCTATTGAGCTTCTGTTTTGTTATGCTTTCTTATATATGAGGGGTTGGAATAGGGATTGATAGAGTGTTAAAGTGTTTGGAAGCTTATCGATTGATTCTTGATGGTTTTGAATGATTTAAGATGAGTTAAAGGCTTTGTGATAACCTTCTGTATGGTTCTGTAGACCCTCTATTGTGAGCTTCTATAGAGCCTCTATCTCTGTTCTGTTCTTTTTTGTGTATCTCTATAAGTGTGATAATGGTTGAATGTGTAGCTTGGGAATTTTTCCAACCTTGGAAAGAGATGAATACAAGTTCAAAATAGCTCAAAGAAGTGGAAGAAGTAGTTGTTGAAGACTCAAAGTAAAGACTGAAGTGACAGTGACATTGTTAAGCTACGAAGGGACATTGCAGTGGCTCTGTTGACCTTTCATATCAAACACAACTCTTGGGAGGGGTATCCATGACCAAAGAGGGGTTATGAATTATTAGTCTTGATTATTTCATTGTACTATATTGAGAGAGAGCATGTATGAGAGAGAAAGACAGTGAAAGATAGCCAAGTCTATGCAAAACAATGTATCTATGAGTGAGAGATTGTGAGAGAAAGCTATGGAACCTTTGAAGAAGAATACTATGTGATTATTTCCATTCAAACTGGTATATTGTCTTGTGTTTTTGTGGTCTCTTGTTGATGAATTCTATGAAGAATATGAAGAGCATAATCAATTTTGTTCAAGATATAGCTACGTGAGAATTGTTTCTATGAAATTGTGTGAGGATTTCTTGTTCCTAGTGTTCTTTTCCTTATTGTGGTCACATAAAGTATGAGGAACATGCTTGTTGATGATACAAGATAGATTTTCTTGCAGTAAATCCTCATTTTCTTGGTGTTGCTCTTGGCTCCACTTAATCAAACTAAAGCTTTCAACCTATATGAATCCAATAAATAACCAGACTCTAAGGATAAATAATTGTTCAATGCCAATGGCAATACATCTCACAAATATAATTGGAAAGTAGTAGGTAAAGCCATTAGATTAAGTCCATCTACTAGAATGCCTCTAGTGAATAAATCAAATGGCTTTTTTTAAAAAGCATAAGTTTCTTAAGAAAAATTGGTCATTTGATCGCCTTATAGCATGCAAGTAAAGGTGTTTTGTTAAAGTACATTTTGAACACACATTATATTGATGGTCTCATATAGGTGCACCTCACCGAGAACATTATGTATCTTATCACAACCTATTTGTTGATATTCTCCTCTATTTGTTGATATTACCATATAGCTTATGCCAATAAGCTATTAAAAGTTTAAGCTAGTACACTTATCATCCCCCTCCCCAACTTAGTATAGACAATGGTCCCACATGGAGTTTTAATATCTTATTTTGGAAATAGTAATCCCATTAGATTTTGCTTTAAAAGGTCCTATATTTCAAGAAAATAATGATCACCTTGTGGCCTACACCTAAGATGTAGCTGTGGATATGAGTGTGTCACCTCCTAAGATTGTACTTGAGATAAAACAAGAGAAATTTTGATATGGCATTGAAGAGACATTACAACCTCAAAAGGAGCCCATTGAAGGCGAACTTATGATGGAAGTAGTAATAAACCCAATGTGGTAATGATTATTCAACAAGACAAAGGCTAGTCAAATCAAGTCAATCAAGTTTTTGGGTAAATAAAGCTATCACTATTATTAAATTTATCTTCTCCATTACATTGAAAGCTACCTACTAAACCTAAGCTAGAAACACTCATATAGAACTTCATCGTAGGCCAAAATTAAGTTAAGAGACATAAATAGACAATAAATAAGGTACGAATTCTATGACAATTAGGAAAGCTAGGAAATTACAAAACCATAACAATAATTAGCATGAGTTTAACTAGCAAAACCCTAAATCAAAACCCTTAAAAATCAAAGAAAAGTTGAAACTCTCATAAAGAGGCAATTAAAACACTAAAGCTAAGTGTGTGTGTGTGTGTGTGTGTGTGTGTGTGTGTGTGTGTGTGTGTGTGTGTGTGTGTGTGTGTGTGTGTGTGTGTGTGTGTGTGTGTGTGTGTGTGTGTGTGTGTGTGTGTGTGTGTGTGTGTGTGTGTGTGTGTGTGTGTGTGTGTGTGTGTGTGAAAAGATGTTTTAGTGCAACTGTTGATTAGAGGATGTTTGGAATGACTTATTTTTCTTTAAATACTATGAATCACCCTTCAATTCATGCTTGTGATAGCCAAAAGAGGAAAATGAATTAGTTCTAAGAATGCTTGTATTCACTAAGCCAACAAAACATGAGCACATCAAGGGCTAGCTATTCATCTTATATGATGAGGTTCCCCACCTCAAATGGTGTGAGCACAAATGAGAGACTACTCGAACACCATATAGCAAAAGAACTAAGTAGTAGTAACCCCATAGTGTAAGATGGATGTCGATATGTAAGGGACATTAGTGGGGCTCTGAGCATCTGAAGGACTGGCTAATAATCTTATAGGATTAATTTCTCCACTTCAAATTGTTTGACCACAAATAAGGGACTACTCAAGTACCATATGACAAAAGAACTAAGTAGTTGCTGAGGGTTGAGATGACTTGATCTTTTGGCTGATTTTTGTTGTTTTTGTGGACTGAATGGTTGATTTTTTATGGATTTTGTATGATGTTTAATTGTTTTAGAAGTGTTTGGGAATGTTTTGGATAAGATTGATGAGGATTTGGAAGCTCATGATGTTTTATAGTGGAAACATGATGTTCTGGCTGTTCTGTTGATGTCATATTAGTATTTAATTAGTTCTGTTTAAGTCTATTGAGTTTCTATTTTGCTCTATTTTTCTTTTGTATGGGGGGATAGAATAATGATTGATGAAGTTTGAGAGTTTTTGGAAGCTTACTGATTGGTTTTTGATAGTTTTGAGTGATTTAAGTTGAGCTAAAGTTTTTTTAATGACTTTATGTTAACCCTCTAGAGCCTCTATCTCTGTTTTATTCTGTTCTGTATGTCTCTGTAAGTGTGATGATGGATGAATGTGTAGCTTAGGGAAGTTTTCCAACCTTGGGAAGATATGAATATAAGTTCAAAATAGCTCGAAGAAGTGGAGTAAGTAGCTACTAAAGACTAAAGTGACGCTGACACTAATGGGCTACGAAGGGACACTATAGTGGCTTTGGTGACCTTTATCCATGACCAAAGAGGGATTATGGATGATTATTATTGATTATTCCATTGTACATTGAGAGAGAGCATGTATGAGAGAGAGTGTGTGTGAAAGATAGCCAAATCTATGCAAAATAATGTATCTATGAGCGAGAGATTGTGAGAGAAAGCTATGGAGCTTTTGAAGAAGAATACTATGTAATGATTTCCATTCAAATTGGTGTATTCTCTTGTGTCTTTGTGATGTTTTGATGAATTCTATGAAGAATATGAAGAGCATAATCAATTGTGTTCAAGTTAAAGGGGAGAATTGTTTCTATGAAGCTGTGTGAAGATTTCTTATTCCTAGTGTTCTTTTCCTTGTTGTGGTCACATCAAATATGAAAAAGATGTTTGTTGATAATACAATATAGATTTTCTTGCAATAGATTCCCTATTTTCTTGGTGTTCCTCTTGGGGCTCTAGTAGTAGTACCTCCATAGTGTAGGTTGGATCTTGAGATGGGAACCTTGTGTCTCATAGTATGATAGTATGACTTGTTTAGAAAATTAAAGAGGTTATTGGGTGTGCACATGAAAAGTGAGTAAGTCAAATCCTGACAATTTACTAGATGAATGGGTAAACCGCATAAGTCATACCACTTTCCACCTAAGAGATTGCAAGATCCATAAGTGTATTACCACATTTGATAGGATAGAATACAAAAGCATGAAAGTTTGAAAGATTACGACTCTCTATGAACCAATTGTAATGCTATCTACTCTCTTCATTGATTAGTTATAAAGTGACACTCCTTCAGTTGGTATTACAGTCTACTCTAGGATGGCCATCCAATGCTTCTCTTGTGAGATAGAATCAGAACTCCCATGTTCAACTAAGTTGAGTGTTCTGAGAAGGGGATTAGGTGGTGATGTGCATGGAGCCAAGGGTTTTGGTTGACTAATCAAGTTACTCACTAAGGACCATGAAAGGGGGTACCTCACACACCATAGTATGGTCAATTTTACTAAGTCTTGAGGTTTAGAAGATTTTTAAGTAAACAAATAAGAAGTATAATCATTTGCTTGAATAAATTGACCCTTGATTTAATCCTACTATCCAAGTGAATCTAGAAATCAAATTGGAGGACTTGGTCTCTTGGAGAGAAATTTTCCCTCTAATGTATGAAATGGCTCAGAATTTGTCTAATTATAAGTTTTGAGATGCATTGTTTCAGATGATGTTCTCTATCTAGTAAACATCCTTTAGGAGGGTGGGTAATGTATAATGTATTGTTGGGGGTAAAGGCACCTCCACCTAGCCGCCTGTGTATTACTACACTTTACTACACTGACAATACCCGCCACTGCACACTGCAGGTGGCGGGCAAAACTAAGAGAAGCCATGAGAGCCGAGAGAGAAATCTTGGAACATGAAGAGACTCTGTATATTATCATATGGTGAAAAAAAGAAAGTCGCTTACATCTTTATACACATAAGCTATTGCAACTCAAGATATACATCAATTTTTTAAGAAATAATCATATTTTCCCTTCATTTAACAGCATGTATATTCTCATATCAAGCCCAAGGTGCTTCATAAAATGCCCTCTTCAATCTATACACTTTATTTTATTGCCCTTTCCCAACTGAACTACAAGGCTAAATAGATTCCTCATGTAAATCACCATTAAATATGTGGTTTTCATGTCCAATTGATGCACATTCCAATCATTATGAGGATGTAATGCACAATGCTTTGAATTATCACCAAGTGGGAGAAAAGTTCTCATCAAAGCCAATGCGCTTCTGTTGAGCATAACCCTTCATCTCACATGTTTAGCCTAATAATGATCAACACTACTATTTATCCTATGTTTCAACTTGTAAGACCACTTAGTACCAATGGCCTTTTTACCAGGAGTCAAATAATACAAGAGTCAAGTGTCATTCTTGACATTAGCATTATGCTTGTGTTGTATAGCAAATACTAAATTTTGTAAATTTTGTACCTCTTCAAAAAGAGGAATTAAGCTTCTATAATCCATGACAAAGTGAAGCATATGTAATACTTGTATCACCACGTGAGAGATTATGAGCAACTATCATAAACACATTTGACAATCAACTCAATCTTGGCAAGTGTTAAAACAAGTGCCTCAAGACTAGATAACGAAGACACCATGTTAGTTTTGTGTAGTCATAGCAAATTAGCAAAAATTATATGACCAAAAGATGCATGCCAAAGTTTTATATTTAAAAAAGTCTCGAATTTATAGCTACACATACAATATGTTTCAAACATTTCCCATAATTATTGAGCTTGTACAACCCATGATATACTAAAGCACATGTAATAATTGTATCACTACGTCAAAGATCGTGAATAGTTCATCTATCATCCACAAATTGGATAATCAATCTAATCTTGGCAAGTGTACAAGCTAGCATCCAATTCTTTTAGATCTTCGGTACATACAAAGAATTTGAAAGTGTGAAAGGACTACCATTAGTAGTAGTCAATATAGTTTCACTAGATCCTTTAATGTGTTAAGAAGAGTTATTGTTACATGTGATCATGATATCCTTAGGGAAAGACTCAAAAGAAGTGAAATTTTTGCATTGAGAAGCAATATGCTCAATATCTACAAAATATTCACATATTCTAAGCTCGAAGCAAAGGCATGTGCAACTATCATACTAGCTCGGGGAGGTCATTCATGAATATATGTGTGCATCACATGGGTTCAAAAAAATATACTTTAAAAATACAATTTTTACACATTTTTGACATACAAAAGGATGTAATATAAATGGATTATTTACACATTGAATAGAAAAGGGCTATGTTTTACTCCAAAAAAATCCATAGATAAGAATATTTGTAAATAGGCCTCGAACATAGGTAATGTAGAGGATATACATGTAGTGAACTCCCTACTAGCCTCTTGCATCTTTTGTGGTTTGTTTAGGAAAGTTCTTAATGACATGATATCTTACCTTATAATAATTGTGAAAGCTTTAACATTAATTTTTCTTCTCAACATTATCAACCTTATTTGTTTGAACAATATTTATAGATTTCTACATAATACTAGTTGAAAATGTAGCTTTTCCTTTATCTTTTTAACTAATTACAAAAGTTTGATTTGTAATATGCATAGTGGAACATTTGGCCAAGATTTTTTTTCTTGTAGCAAAAAACAAACCAACTCATCAAATGACACAACATTGGGATTTCCCTTTATAATCAATTGACAAGTATATATAATCTATTAAGAATTAGAGAGACCATTGAGAATAGTCTATACAAGTGAATGGTTCGAAAAATATCGTGTAGACCAATTAAATACTCCTTAAGACCTTTGAGCTTTGTTAAAGAACTACACATAAAGTCATCTTCATCCATATCTCCATACGTGAATTGCTTCTATAAGTGAGCAACACATGCCTCATTTCTCCCTTGATATAAATGCGCAAGTTTAACAAGTAGATTATTTGTTACTTGTAACCATGATTTCATTACTTGTAACACATGCCTCATTTCTCGAGGAAACTTGTAAGTACATAATCTACTTTGGTTTTTAATTTGAGGCTATTCTAAACTCCATTTTAGATATATAATTGCTACACCTACTATTTCATCTTTTTTGGCAATTCTATTTAGATCGTTTAGAAACTATATAATACATTAGGGATTACAATGTCCACTATAGAGACACTATATAGGTTAGCCGGCATTAGTAACTAGTGATAGAGTGCTAAAAATAAGCAGTTTTGGGTTACATGTAGTTTGACACAAGTTGCAAATTATAGATTACACAATTTTGGAGGCTATTGTTGGCTCCTGCTATATGCAGTAGGTGTTACTGGAGTAGAGACTTTGATGTATACACTATAGCAATTCTTGAGAAACATATAATGTTATATTGTCCATGCACATTTGATCGTGAATGAGTAAGAGAATTGTTCCTTAATGTATTGCAATTGTTTTAGGGAGATCAGTTTTCTAATGTACTTCTAAATATTTGGATGATATTATGGTACTATATCTATGAAGCATTGATGTATGGTGCAGTTTGTTGATTTTCGGGTTGTTGTCACTTGATAGTTGGTTGTTGTTTTGTAGAAATGGCTTCATCCTCTACAATAGATAAGGAACTATACAACATCATAAAGTTTCATGGTACCAACTCCAATTTGTGAAAGAAGCAGATCCAAGATGTCCTTATTTAGAAGAAGCAATTTTAAGGCACACAAGAGGCATAGATGAAAAACCAATAAACATGTCTGAAGATGATTGATCAAAGCTTAATGCATTGGCTAAATCCACTATTAGGCTGCACTTGGTAGAATTTGTGTATTTTATAGTTGTGAATGAGAGCACTACACATAACTTATGGAAGAAGGTATGTCACTTATAAGAAGGAAACTACCTCTAACAATATGTATCTCATGAAAATATTGTTTGAGTTGCAAATAAAGGGAGACCCTACTATCGCTTCCCATCTTAATGAATTCAACATCATATTTAGTCAAATGCATGCTCAAAAGTTGAAGTTTGAAGATAAGGTAATTTTTTTATCATGCTCCTTGCCTACATCATGGGACACCTTTTAGAATAGCCATCAATAATTTAGTTCCATATGGTGAGTTGAATTATAATGATGTTGTGAGAAATTTATTGCTTAAGGAGATATGAAGAAAATCCATGGATCAAGGAAGAAATAGTTAGGCATTTGCAACTCTGGAAGAAAGAGGTAGAAAACAATAAAAAGGTAAGAACTAGGACCATGGATGGTCATGCAGCATATCCAAGTCCAAGAAAGATATTGAATGCTTCCATTATGCTAAAGTGTGTCATATCAAGAAGAACTATTACAAATGGAAGCAAGCGCAAAAGGATAAGGAGGGTAAGAATGTTCACAGGAAAGAAGGTAAAGAAAAGGTAAAGATTGAAGAAATCAATGCAATGACTATGTATAATGATGATGAGTGAGGTGTTATTTATTTCTAATCTTCTTGCACATATACTAGTTATAGTGGATATACCACTAGCATAAGATTGGATTCTTGTTTTTGGTGCATCTTTTCATGTGACTCCTCACAAGGAGTGGTTCTATTCATATGACAGCAATAGAGGTGTGGAGGACATATATCTAGAAAAGAAATGGAAAATACTATCTCATTTGGGTTACTTGCATTCTCTTGATTTTTTAAATTTTTCTATATGTGATCATTGTATATACAAAAAACATGCATGTTTAGTGCATAAGAAAAATTTGAATAGGAAAAGGAGTGAGATGCTTGACTTAGTACATAGTGATATATGTAACCATTTGCCTACAAAGTCTATGGGAGGGCATCCCATTTTTCACATTCACTGACAATGCAACTAGAAAAGTGTGAGCTTTCACTATGGATACAAAAGATGAGGCTTTGTCTTATTTTTGAAAATTTTAAACACTAACAAAAAATCAACCTAGCAAGAGACTTGTCTCATAACTAATAATGGTGGAGAATATATCTCTCACGAGTTCAAAAATATTTATGAAGTACATGGGATAAAACTCGTTGTGCTAGGTAATCCTACCCAAAATGGTGTTACGAAGCACCATGAATAGGGCGATAAATGAAAGAATGTTGAATATGCTATCTAACTATAGTCTTACTCCAAGATTTTGGCTTGAGGATATGGTGACTACAATGTATTTGATAAATAGGTTTCCTAATACAACTTTCGACGATGGCATTTCTGAAGAGACATGATCAAGTAAGGAGCCCTCTTATGATCACCTAAAGTGTTTGGTTGCAAAACTTACATGTACGTCCCAAAGGAAAAGCATAGTAAGAACTGAAATCCACTAAGTGCATCTTTTTGGGCTATGGATAGAGTGGTGAGATGGGTTATCACCTTTGGGATCCAAAAGATAGAAAAGTTGTCCGCATTAATATTGTGAACTTCAATAAAAAGAAGATGCATAAATAGCCTCTTAAGGAAGTGAAAATAAGAAAGGTTACTTTCCAAGGTGTAGTACCACCTATTATTTTGCCTCTTAAGGAAGTCAAAATAAAAAATGTTACTTTTTAGGATGTATTACCGCCTATTATTTTGCCACTAGGGCAAGTGCTAGTGTACTAAATGTGTAGACCGAGGATACAAGGATACTTCAAGAGCAGGGAGATTTATTGAGTGGCAATTTGACAACCCTATAGTATCTTATGAAGAAAGAGTGGAGGGTGAAATTTTCACTCCAAGTTAGCCCATTATGCTATGCAAATCTACTCATATCCCTTTGTCCCCTTGAGATATTTTAGCCTTGGGTTGACTATGTGATGTTGCCAAATTGTGGGGAGCCATATTAATATAAATAGGCTATGACTTATAATGATAAGCTAAAGAGGGAGCTAGCTATGTAGTCTAAAATGGATTCCATTATGAAGAATTAGACTTGGGAGTTGGTTAATGATAAGCTTAAGAGGGAGCTAGCTATGTAGTCTAAAATGGATTCCATTATGAAGAATTAGACTCGGGAGTTGGTTCATTTTCTAAAGGCTAAAAAATGCTTTGCCAACAAAGTGGATCTGTAAGTTGAAGATTACAAGTGATGCTAAACCAAAGTACAAAGTAAGGTTAGTGGCCAAAGGTTTTAAATAAGAAAAAGGTGTGAGCTTTGATGAGATCCATTCACATGTGGTGAAATTAACTACTCTTCGCACTATGAGTGCCTTGGTGGCTAAGGATGATATGGACCTTATACAATTGGATGTCAAGAAAACATTTCTACATATGATCTTTATGATGAGATCTGCATGCAACACAAGAGGGTTTTGTAGTATATGGCAGAGAAAAACTTGTCGTGCTAAAAAAGAGCCTCTATGGATTAAAGCAGGCCCCACAAAAGTGGTATAATGAATTTGATGCCTTTATGTTGTCCCATGGCTACCAAGAGAAGTGAGATGTACCACTAGTTATACACTAAAAGGGTTAAAGATGGCAACTTAATAGGGTTGATCCTTTATGTGGATGATATGTTGATAGCTCGCAAAAAAAAAAGTATGAGATTAATGCACCCAAAGAAAAGGTTGAAGGATTTGGAATATCAAAATCACATTCTTGGCACACAATCAAGGATAGAACAAAGAGATTGGTCTATCTATCCGAATAGGATTATGTTAGCAAAGTGTTGAAGCATTTCAATATGGAGGGGAGAAAAGGCAATTAGTACTCCATTGCCTCCATAGGTGAAACTTAGTGCTAATTATTGTCCCAAATCTGATAAGAAGAAAGCTGAAATGGCCAAGATTCCATATTCATCTATGAGCAATGTTGCATAGTGATAGTCAAAGTACCACCGTGTTAGCAAAGAATATTATGTTTCATGAAAAAACATAGAAGTGAGGTATCACTTCAATCATCAAGTGCTTGAGGATAAGCAAGTTGGGATTATCAAAATGCATGCTGATGATAACCATCATACTTTCTCACCAAGAGTTTACTTTCCAAAAAGATCATACATTCTAGGGAATTGATGGGCATTGGGTGAGGGTAACTCACATTTATTGTGTTATACCCCATGCATTCTCTCATTCTTTCGTCTCCTTTAAAGGGATATTGGCCTTTAAGTGGGACATGGTTGGGGTAAAGGCCAATGTAGTCAACAGTCCATCTTACTCACTAACCCTAACCGTATATGTGCTCACTCATTCTTTCCTTTTGGTGTGATAAGACAATAAGGTAATGCTCATAAGAGAGCTATTGAAGGCACCACAAACATAGCATCTCTCTCTCTCTCTCTCTCTCTCTCTCTCTCTCTCTCTCTCTCTCTCTCTCTCTCTCTCTCTCTCTCTCTCTCTCTCTCTCTCTCTCTCTCTCTCTCTCTCTCTCTCTCTCTGTGAGCGGTGTTGCAAGAATGAGCCATCATTAAAATATGCAAACCATATCCAATAGTGTAGCTAGAACTTCAAACATTTGCATTTGAACGGCTAGGTTTTAGACCTAGGCCCAAAAGATGATGAGCTAATACCTCCTACCTATCTCAGGGTCAAACTTACTACAAAGGAGAGTATGTTGTGTTGTTGACATTCTTATTAACAAAGGATCCCATTTAAACATTTTAGCCTATGAAGCATGGATTAAAATAGGCCAATTAGAGCTTACACCTGTCACTAAATTGATTGCTTATTATGCATTCTCTATTTAATAAATTTATGTCAATAAATTAATGACTCGCTTTTCTTTAAGTGTTGATGATGATCTAGCATGGTCATGAGACCATTTAGAGACCAGTATTCCTAGTGCATCACTTAATGGGGTGATCAGAGCAATGTGATAGGGATATCTGGTACAAGCAGTACAAGTTATGAAGGGGGGAAAGAAGTGTCTACCAAGTGTAAGAGTGTACAGAAGAACCAAGGAGTTACACATAAATGAAGATGGATTGAGTTCTAAGAAGAGGAACTACATTAGCATTGTGTATATGTATTTATGTGTGTATCCAGGGATGCTTGGAAATGTTTACTTGTGTGTAATGAGCATTGCATTCATTTGGGGTCATCCTCTCCCCTACGAGTCAAGGTTTAAGGTCTTTTTTTTCATTAAGAAAGACAAGAGAGGAAATTCTCTCACTAAGAAAGACGAGAGACGTGATCCTCTGGAAGTGAGGAGAGTAGTGATTTTCTCTTTCTAGGTCTAAAATGGCACAAGCTTTTGTGTGGAATTCAATCTTAAGGTTGAGGCCCAATTCAATCTCGTTATCTATGACTCAAGGTAGTTGCATGGACCACAAGTTAAGAGTACAATTTAAAAAGTTATTTTTTGGAAAATTCATTTTTAAATTATCTCCCAATAGAAAAATGATCTCGAAAAACGGGCCGCTAAGGTTATCGGAAACAACGAGATCTACAACTTTTGTGTTGGATGTTTTTTCATCCGAACAACACACAAAGAGATATCTCGAAATTAGTGTTGCAGAATGGAACAACCACATCTTGCATGAAGATCAACTCAACTCTCTCTCCAAGAAGAGAAGCTCTTAAAAGCCTATAAAAGAGGAGGCTCTCCTTGGGTGTAAGGGAGAGGTGAAGGAAGCATCACTTTGCATGTATCCAAGAGGAGAAGAGAAGGTACAAGTGATGCGAAAGCCCTGCTGAAATCAAGTGCTGTTGAAGTTTTGTTGAAATCAAGCTCCAAGAGGAGAGCCCTACACATATTGTGTAGGAGAGAAGGAGACTCAAGAAGGATTGAAAGGTGCGAACTTCCAAGTTGTGCAAGTATTAGCCGATTGTATACTGTGCAAGGAACCGTGATCTTGTTCCCAAGATCTACAAGTAAGAACTAGCTTATGTGTAACGGAGGAGCTTGCTCCTTGTCAATAATATAACTCCACAAGGGGGGGGACTGGCCCATCTTCCAGTCCCTATTGTGTTGTCAATCTCTCTCTATCTCTCTTTCTCTCTACATCTTTCTGTTCTCTCATATGTTCTCTCTCTGTGCTAGTATAATATTTATCATATATCTTTTAAGTATATAAGAAAGTCAAGCGTGTATCTCGGATTCTATAACAATGGTATCAGAGTAGGTCTCTTTGCTTTTCTCAAAGTAAAGGTGATCCTTGCAAGAAGAAGGTAAAGATGGCAACTCATGAAGCACCTACAAGTGAGCAATTACAGGCTCAATTGACAGAGTATCATAGCTTGTTGGAGATTCCCAAAGTATGTCAATTGATTGACAGCTTAAGGGCAAAGGAAGAACCTGCTTATGAAGGACCGAATCCTCCAAAAGGTGGTGATACTTGAGGAAACACCATTGCACCAATTGATGGTGAAGATGCAAAGCATCCAATTGCTAAGAAGCTTCCTAGAAGGTAGAAGGATTCTCATGTCAAGAAGGGTAAAAGGACCTCACCTCGAGTGAGGCGGATAAGGAGGAAGTCATCTCCCTCAACAACCAGCTACTCCCCTGATTACTCAAGTTCCTCCTCCTCCTCATCATCTTCTAGTTTCTACTCTCTTGGTTCTAAGTCTTGTGCAATCCGCAAACGGACAAAGAGGGACCATAAGAGGAGCAAGCTTAAGAAGACTAAGACTTTCAAGTCTGGGGATAAGGACATAAAGTTTGACTCTTACTCCGGTAAGAGAGATCCTACTAAGGTGTTAGCCTTTGTAAGGCAATTTGAAGTTGCTTTCTCTTATGATAATTTCTTAGAAAAGTCCAAGCCTAGGCATCTAGGCATGCACTTAAAAGACACCGCTAGCAATTGGTGGTTGACTCTCATTTTGGAGGGAAGGAAACCTATGACTTGGGAAAAGTTCAAGAAGAAGTTTTATGCTCAATTCTTGCCTCGTGATTTTGAGAATGATGTCAAGAAGAAGTGGGATTGGCTAGGCAAAAAAGACCATGAAAAAGGTCACTAGTTATGTGGACAAGTTTTGGTCTACTCTTCTCAAGGTTACTCCTTTCATGGAGATTAGTGATGAAGAGAAGAAAAGGAAGTTTGAAGCTGGCCTACTCCCTCATTTACACAGAACCATGAATGTATATCCACATGAAACCTTATCTCGCATGATGGAGTCTGCCATCATAGCTGAAAGTTTGCATAAACTTGGTACATCTGAAAGTTGGAGATGAGTTCTTATAGAGCTAGACAAGAGCAGCTCTATGATCAACCAAGAGACATGACTAATCGAAGAAGACCTATCTTTACCCATGACCAATATTCAAAGCCAAAGGGTAACAAGAAAAAGCGCAAGTATCTCTCACCCTCTGAGATACAAAACTACAAAGAGGAAGGAAGGTGCTTTCTTTGTGGTGAGTTAGGGCATATGAAGCCTGATTGTCCTCACAAAAGGAAGGAAGGAAATGTGGTTAAAGATCCTCCTCCGCCATCCTCGAATTTTGTTCCGAATGTGCAAGCTAACACTCATTCAAATGAGAAGAAAAGAAAACTCTTAAAGGGTTGGGGGACGCTCAACAATCAACGAGTTTTGATACTCTTTGATCCAGGGTCCACATATAATTTTGCGTGAGCAGATACTGTTGAAAGGCTACAAATTCCGTCGGATCATTTGGGAAAACCAATTGGATCAGGTTCGGCATTTGAAGGACTTACAACCAATTCTACTCCTATTCAAGGGAAGTTGAATCTTAGAATTGGGGATTACCGTGACCAAGAATCTTTTCCACTTGCACCCATAGGTAGCTGTGATGTTATCTTAAGCATGCCTTGGCATTATAAGATGAGACCTCTTCCCGATTTTGTTAAGAAAACTCTTGTATTTCAATTCAAGGGTTGGAACATAGTATGCATTGCTGATGCTAGAGATTGGCCTGTGCCAATGGTTAGTCATGTTAGCATTTTTAAAGAAATGAAGAAAGCTATTTTTGCGTACATGATTTTTGTGAGAGAGTCAAAAGAAACTAATGGTTCAAGGGCTCTTGGTGCCTCTAATGAACACACAATACCAACTAATGCTTCTAAGTCTCAGACTTTAAAAGAACCCCTCTCTTTAATTGATCAAGCTAGACATGATTTTGTTCAACAATATGAAGATTGTTTTAGTGATTCACTCCCAGGAGAGTTACCTCCTAAGCACCCGAAAGATCACACAATTGATCTTATCCTAGGCAGTTCACCACCTAACCAACCGCCTTACCGAGTAAGTGCAAGTCAGCAAGAGGAGATCCTAACACAAGTAAACAAATTGTTGGAAAAAGGGTTAGTTCAACCTAGCTCTTCTCCATACTGCTCTCCAATCTTACTTGTTCAAAAGAAAGACGATTCTTTCCATATGTGCATAGACTACAAATCTTTGAACAAGATCACAATAAAGAATCGTTTTCCTATCCCAAGGATAGATGATATCTTGGATAAGTTGCAAGGGGCTAGTATCTTTAGTTGCATTGATCTCAAGAGTGGCTATCACCAGATACAGATAGCACCTGAAGATGTTCATAAGACAGCTTTTCATATGACATTTGGACTGTACGGGTTCTTAGTCATGCCATTTGGTTTGACTAATGCACCCGCCACATTCAATTGAATGATGGAGAGAATTTTCAGACCTCACTCAAAGTTCACATGTGTCTTCTTTGATGACATTCTAATATTTTCATTATCTGAAGAAGAGAATAGAAAACATATATCTATTGTTTTTCAAGAGCTTCACAAGCATGGACTACAAATCAATGCTAAGAAGAGTGAATTTTTCCTTTTGAAAATTCATTACTTAGGCCATATTGTTTCTCACAATTTGGTGAGAATGGATCCTGAGAAGATTTGAGCCATTGTTGAATGGCCTACACCTACCTCTGTACATGAAGTTAGAAGTTTCTTGGGCCTATATTCATACTATAGGAGGTTCATACGAGATTTTGCGTATGTTGCATCTCCTCTGCATGACCTTACTAAGAAGCAAATGCCTTTTTGCTGGGGATCAAGGCAACTACAAGCCTTTGAAAGAATTAAATTTCTTGTGACTTAAGAACCGGTTCTCATAGTTCTGAATCTTCAAAAAACTTTTTTTCACTACAATGCTTCTGGGGATTGCATTGGAGCTGTGCTTAACCAAGAGCATCATGCAGTAGCATTTTGTAACGTGTCCGCTCGTCCGCTTGTGGGACACATCTTAGCAGCCCATCACGAAGAGAGTCTAGAAAGTGCCGCCTAGCACTCGCAAGGAATGTCATAGGGTTTGCGATCTAGGTCTTCCCAAGTCTGCCCCGAGTAGAAGTGTCCGGCCGTTCCCACTTAGGATCGACGTGAAGTCAAGGTTCCTTCCCTATCAGCAAGGTCACTAGGAAGTAGCTAGCATTGAGTTCCAAATGAACCACTTTGCATAGGAACAACAGAGTAGAAGCGGATTTATGCTGCACTTGGTTCATGGAGAATGGGAAACGAGAGGGATGCAAAGCTCAACCTCTCTTCCATAAGGTATAGTCCCATTCCTTTCCTCTAAAATAGCATAAATCGGGGTTCTAACTATATGGTCTCTGGGTCTTCACAATATCGTTTTCACGTCTTTTGAGAAAAGTTACTGGCTAACCGGGACCACACTTCTGTAGGACGGACCCATGTCACGTCCACCGCACTTTCCTCGATTTGCTTAGTTATCTAATTACTTGCCACATTATGTTTGACATGCAAAAGCAGCTTCCTTAATTAATCAATTTGATCACAAGTTCCTTCACGTAACTTAGGCACTGACACAAAAACAATATCAAGCAAGTTCCTTTTTCAAATAGCTGATCTTTATTTATCATAGTCCCGGAATACATCAACTATCATGCCCGAAGGCTATCCCAGCAATCAATAGGATTGCTGCTCCAAGTTCCGCCTATAGACTAATACACGGGCCTTGAGATCCCATCTCGAGCCACGTCGGCCTCTTGTGTGGGATCCAGAGGCAAGGAATTTATAGCCAGAGCCTCCTCTAGCACCCAAGCATCCTCCGACTCTAAGCAGCAACCATGGAAAGACCTCTCGCAGTGGGTTAGGTCCATATACCCGGCGCAGCTAACAACCCCCTTGGATAGGACCAGGCAGACAGTCGAAGGTAACTGAACTTGCCTCTCCCTCTAGGCTTTTAACCTGAAGCATTAAGTGTTTTGCCTTGAGTTAGTTCCTTGAGCAAAGAAATTCAAACAATGTACCTAAGTGTACAATCACAATCATATCGAAGGCCATTTGTACGACCAACTACTAAGGTGTGATTCCTTTTTCCCGAATGCTCCCAGCATTCGATCCTGGATCGTTCGTGACTTGGCGAGATCCCAAGGGCTTGGCAAGCTAGGTTGCTTGTTTCCCCTTTATCTTTGGGTTAGAGTTTGTACCCTACCGACCCTATTTATCCTTACCTTAGGTCTCTTGGTAAAAATAGGTCATGGACAACCCCATTGTCCTTGGTTGGTCAACTTGCTGGTTATCTCCTAGATCCCTTGAAGTATCTATGTGATCTTTCCTTCGATCCCTAATTGACCAAGGATACTTTTGATGATACAATAATACCTGATCTTAACCCCCTTTTTCAATAGTACTCACATGCACTAATGTTTGCCCTTTTCTAACCCTTTCTTTGAGCTTGTCTAACTACGTTTGATTAAGACAAGTATTAACTTTACTCAAAAATTTCAAGGTCAATGTACGAAGCATGAATTCAAGCATTCTAATGCACATTAACTTCATGCAATCTTTCTATGCGTGCAATCTTGATATTACCCATGCATGCAATAGTTCCTTCGTATACATCTAGTATGGATGCGACAACCATATCACTTGATTTCGCTAATCAATTCGAGAGAAAGACCCTTAAGATATGTCTACCCTTCCATGCACTTACCTTTTCTTGATCATGCAATTAAGGTATGAAAGGAACCCATGATAAATACTAGTCACAAGCAATAGTTTTGTATGACACGTGCGAAGGTCCTTTCAATGCATGCGACTTAACATGTTGCTTGTTTATGTGAGAATCTTTCCCATGCATGTAGAAGTTTTCCTTGCATGTATCTAATATGATTGTGATACTTTATGCATTTCACTATCAATCTCAAGAGAAGACCCTAGGATATGCCATTTCCAAATCAATACACGATGGAGCATAATTAATATATTTGGGACACGAAGGTAATACTGAGTCATTCCATTAGTGCAACTGACTTCCATGAAATCACCCCGTGTTTGCAAATATTCATGCAACTCATGCGCTAGACTTTTTTATTAAATTCGAGAGAACCTTCTTAAACAATGCAATGAAATAATTTTTATGAGAGTGTCTAATGCAAAAATTCCCTATGAATTTATTCGATACGTATCTCATGAACTTTGTATATACGAGGTTACATAATCATTTAACATATTGAGTTCATTGACAAGGAGTGCAGGATCATGGACCTAATTCTCGATAATCGAAACCTTGTTAGCAGCCACTCCTCCGCCTTGGGTAGAAACACCTGTAGAGTTGCTTGTTGCGTGCCTCTTGGGTGCCATCTTTCACAGAAATCTAGTGGCCTTCGTGTGTGGGGATAGCGATTAGATGCACATGAATTTCCTGCAAATTTTCTAGCAGCTTCCCACCAATCCTCACTGCCTTTGCGCTTGAATCAATGTGGTCACGGAATAAGGAAAAATTAAGCCGGGTCTTGTGGGTGAAACACCTGCTAAAGGAGATGCTTTGGAAGCTTCCAAACTCCTTTCTCTTCTCCCTCTTCTTCTTCTTCTCTTCTTCTTCTTCTTCCCTTCTTCTCCTTTTCTCTCTCTCTTCCTCTTCTTCTTCTTCTTCTTCTTCTTCTCTTCTTCTCCTTCTCTTTCTCTCCTCTTCTTCTTCTTCTTCTCCTCTCTCTCTCTTCCTCTTCTTCCTCTTCTTCATCTCTTCTTCTCCTCTCTCTCTCTCCTTCTCTCTCTCTCTCTTCTTCCTCTTCTTCTTCTTCTTCTCTTCTTCTCCTTCCCTCTCTCCCTCCTTCTTCCTCTTCCTCTTCTTCTTCTTCTTCTTCTTCTTCTTCTTCTCTTCTCTCTCTCTCTCTCTCTCTCTCTCTCTCTCTCTCTCTCTCTCTCTCTCTCTCTCTCTCTCTCTCTCTCTCTCTCTCTCTCTCTCTCTCTCTCTCTCTCTCTCTCTCTCCACCAGGGGGGTTTTCTTGACGACCAAGGCAGGGGCTACTGTTGCTGAAGCTGAGGAGGAGGAGGCCACTGTCTGTTGACGAGGGAGGGGAGGAGCCGCAGCCGTCGTAGACGGAGGGGGGGTGACGATGCAGGTGATGGGGGGGAGAGGGCTATTCTACCAGAGGGAGGGGGAAGGCCCCTCTTTTTAAAGAGGGGGAGGAGGGTGGTATGTCCACCACCCCTCCCACTTGGGGGGGCTGCATGCCCCCCCCTAACTCCCTCTTACTCACTCACTCTCTCTCTCTCTCTCCCTGCCATGCAGTTGGCAAGGGGAGAGAGAGAGTGAGAGTTTAAAAAAATTGAAAAAAACATTTTTTTAAAGGGGGGGTTCTCATGGGGGGAGGCACAGGGGGAGTATGGGGGGGGGGGGGGGGGGGGGGGGGGGGGGGGATATTACATCCTCTCCCCCTTAGAGGAATCGAGATGTCCTCATCTCGAGAAGACCTAGGGGTATTGTTGATTGAGAGTATTTTTATCCATCCAGGTGGAATCCTCTTCGGGGTAATCTTTCCACTGGATGAGGTATTCTCTCAAGGTCCTTGTTCTCAAATGCCTCTCCCTAACATCTAAGATTCTATCAAGCCGTAGCTCAAGGACTCCTTGGCTAGGCATTACAATTTGTTGATCATCAAGTACATGATTCGGATTAGGTAGGTACTTTTTCAATAGGCTAACATGGAATACATTATGAATCTTTAGAGTTGCGGGCAGCTGTAGTTTGTAAGTATTAGGCCCTAGGCACTTGGTGATCTTATAGGGTCCACAATACCTTGGACTTAGCTTCTTGTACTCTCCCAAGGACAATGAACTCTTTTTAGGGCATACACGAATGAAGACCATATCACCTTCAACGAAGGATCTGTCTTCGTGTTTCAAGTCAGCGTATGCCTTCTGTCTATCCTTGGCAGCTTGAATGTCTTGTCTTATTGATTTGATTTGATCATCCATGTCTTCCAGCATCTGCCTTGAAGCTTCTACCCTCAAGGTTGGGTCTGAGAAGTTCAAAGGGGTACGACAATCATGCCCATACAATGCTTGGAAAGGGGTCATCTGAATACTTTGTTGGTAAGAAGCATTGTAGGTAAACTCAACCAGCGGTAAGTATTGAATCCACTTTTTGGGTTCGCGATAGCAGTACACCCTAAGCATATCTTCAATGACTTGATTGACTCATTTTGTTTGACCATCAGTTTGGGGATGGTAAGCTGTACTGAAACAAAGTTGAGTTCCAATAGCCTCAAAGATAGCCCTCCAGAAGTGTGATGTGAAGAGAGTGTCATGATCATTAATGATTCTTTTGGGTAACCCATGAAGTTTGAATATTTCCTTGATGAATAATCTTGCGATATCTGAAGCTTTATAGTTTGTTTTGACAAGGATGAGATGTGTGACCTTGGTGAGCATATCTACTACAACCATAATAGAGTTGTATCCTCCCTGAACTTGGGGTAGGCCAACAAGGAATTTCATACTAATGAACTCCCATTTCATTTGTGGAATGTCAAGTGGTTGCAATTTCCTAGGCATTTTGACATGTTTTACCTTAATGTGTTGACAAGACAAACATTACGTGACATATTTGAGTACGTCACCCTTGAGCCTTTCCCAATAATAGCTCTTTCTGACCGCATTAAGGGTCTTGGCATAACCAGGATGCCCTGAGAAAGGGGAGGCATGGGCTTCCCAAAGTATCTTCTACATGAGAGTTTGGCTTGCAAGGATACATAATCTTGTCCTAAAGTAGACAAGTCCACTACTGATGGAGAATTCTTGATACTTCGTCTTTAGCTTCGGGTCTTGATCCTTGATGGGAATCTCCCTTAGCATTTTCTAATAGAATGGGTCATGA
This sequence comes from Lygodium microphyllum, assembly GCF_053477565.2. Lineage (NCBI taxonomy): Eukaryota > Viridiplantae > Streptophyta > Polypodiopsida > Schizaeales > Lygodiaceae > Lygodium > Lygodium microphyllum. The sequence continues at coordinate 41,374,224 of NC_141156.1, forward strand.
TATGCCTCTTCTTTTGCTAGCTCAAGAATCGGGTTGCTTGGCATTGATACCTTTGTGGCTAGAGACCTTGCTGTTGATGGATCTTGCAAAATAAGAGAATTTAGAAATGCCTTGCGACTGAGTGCATTGGCAACCACATTCTCTTTTCCAGGCCTATATTTGATTTCAAAATCATATTCTTCCAGCGCTTTGATCCATCGACGTTGCCTCATATCAAGCTCATTCTGGGTGAAAATCCATTTAAGACTCTTGTGGTCCGTTACTAAGGAAAATTTATTACCTAGCAAGTAATGTCTCCAAAGTTTGAGAGCATGGATGACAGCCAATAGCTCCAAGTCGTGGGTAGCATAAGTACACATCCTAAAGCAAGTGTGCTAGCATCAATTACCACGTCAAACTCCTTACTGAGATCAAGAAGTTTCAGGATGGGTGCTGATACTAAGCTTTGCTTTAGTTTTTCAAAGCTGGTTTGTTCAGCAGGTGACCATACAATTGCTACTTGCTTCTTTAGTAGATCAATCAGAGGTGCTACAATCAAAGCATAATCTTTGATGAAAATTTTGTACCACCCTGTCATCCCAAGAAAACTACGTATTTCTTTGATAGAAGTTGGTGTTGACCATTCCAAAATGTCTCTGACCTTAACTGGATCTACTGAAATTCCTTCTGCTGATACAATGAATCCTAGATATTCAATCTGTCACTTGAAAAGGGCGCACTTCTTCTTCTTGGCATAAAGCTTGTGTACTCTCATTGTTTCAAGAATGATGTGAAGCTAGGGCTCATGATCCTTTTTCTGATTCAAGTAGACTAGGGTATCGTCAAAAAAGACGAGTACGAAGTCATCAAGATAGGGCCTAAAGATATCGTGCATTAATCTGTTGAAGATAGCAGGAGCATTCGTCAGCCCGAATGACATCACTAGGAATTCGAAGTGTCCATACCTTGTACTGAATGCAGTCTTTGGGATATCTTCTTCTTTGATCCTTATTTGATATTATCGATCTTAGAGAAGATCTTCCCTCCTTGAAGACTGTCAAGTAATTCATCTATTCTTGGAATGGGGTATTTATTTTTTATGGTTGATTGATTCAACCCTCTGTAGTCAATGCATAAACGAAGCGTTCCATCTTTCTTCTTTTGGAACAGCACTGGAGCTCCCCATGGTGAACTACTAGGATGGATGTAGCCTTGATCTAACAGTTGCTTGAGTTGTTCTGTCAATTCGATAGCTTCTGGGATGGACATCTAATACGGCCTCTTTGCGACCGATGCAACTCTTGGCACAAGTTTGATTTGGTGGTTAACTTCCCTTTGGGGAGGAAGTTCCGTCAGATCTTCAGGGAATACATTTGCATATTCCTTTAACCATGAAGGTTCTTCTCCAAATTTCTGATTCTGATCTAGTTTATTCAGTTTAATCAGATAGATAGGTAGGCCCTTTTGAACACCTTTTATTATCCGTGTTGCTTTTGCCGACTGTATTTTTGGCTTACCAGCCTCACCTTGAGTCGTGACTAGTTCCCCTTCAGAATTTCGGAAGGAGACTTGACTCTTCCCACAGTGGATGTGGGCATCATTGGATATTATCCAATCCATTCCGAGTAAACGTTCATGGATACCTAGGTTCATTACCCTGAATCTCACAAAAGTTGGCTTCCCACCCAATAGGAATTTCACCTTAGCAGTTTACCTAGTACAAGTGACTTTACGACCATTTGCTAATTCCACAAGTAAAGTAGGTGCATCTATTGTGGATATCCCTAATCTTTTTGCACAGATTGGTGAAATGAAGGAGTGTGTACTGCCACAGTCAATCAAGGTTTTGAAGCTTTTACCTTGATATTCTAATGGAGTTTGAATCACCGAAAATTGGCGATTCGGACCCTTCTTGTAAAGAGTGGCGTGAACCGTTGCCCTCTCAATGTCAGCATCCATGGATGGATCTTCTTCATCGTCCAGCTCCTTGTTGGAAACACTGTAGGTTCTCCCTCTGGCCATAACGGTGGTTCCTTGGCCATGAGCGGCTCTATTTTGACCTTAGAATTGCCCTTGGCAATGCCCTCTGCTAAGCTTAGGACACTCCCTCTTGAAGTGTCCGGGCTCATTGCAATGGAAGCAATGTGGGTTGCGATCATTACTTTGTGTGGGAACAAAGTTGTTGACAACATTGGCCCTAGCTTTCTTTCTCTGGCCCTGATTCTGACCCTGTGCTGTCTTGGTTTGAGCCTTAGACATACCCTTATTCTGATCTTTGTAAGGCCAAATCCTGTTGTTCCTTGGGTTGGTCTGCACCTCCTGTATTATTGAAGTAGCTCGAATGAGTGCGTCTTGTAGGTCCGTTGGGCACATTGATTTCAATCGAGTGTTTATGGGTGGATTCAACCCAACACAGAATTTTGACACATGTTGTGTCATATTCATTGGGGGTGCATACTTTAGGAGTGAAACGAACTTCGAATAATATGCTTCAAGGGATAATCCTAGCTGCTTCAAGTTATAGAATTCATTCATCTTTTGTGTGCGGTAGGCAGGTGGCAGATACCTCCCTCGCACAACTTCCTTAAGCTTATCCCAAGTGACTGTCCCTTCCGAGATCGCTTGGTCTCTGCACCACTGTTTCCACCAAAGTCTCGCTTCGCCTGTAAGCTTAAGTTTGGCGAGCATGGCTTGGTTAGCAAGTGCAGTTCCTGCTGCCTCAAATAGTTCTCCATGGACTCAATCCAGATCTCGGCATCGGCTTGAACAGTCCTTCCCTTGCCATCAAACTCGGGTGGCTTAATTTGTTTGAGAAGAAACTTATTCTCTTGAATCACACCTAGACTTAGTGCAGGAGTTGGATTTGGAACCTGCGCTTGGGGTTGCGTCTGAACAATAAGCTTCTTTATGTTAACATCTTATCATACGTTCCCATATTATGTTAATATGACTAGCACAACTTTTAGCCAAGTGATTTAATCACTTAACACCTCAGCTAACATTTACGATCAAGATAAAAAAGTCTTATTTATTCATGAAGGCATAACCCTTGAGTACATTTATTTTGGATAAGTAGGACAGGCTGATTGATACATCAATTTGGGGAAAATAGGATTGTGTTACAATCAGCTACAGGGATGGAATAATAATATGGAGTGGGGTCATGGATTTTCAGGAAATGGCATGTCATAGGAAGCTTGGGGTATCCCTTCCTTTGATGCCTGTTCTTCTCATAACGCCCTAACACTTTGATTATGTTAGCAGAGATCACCTGTGTCACCTCTTTATAAACATACTTGTTCTGCTTGACTTGCCGACCGCTAACATGCAAAATTGTGTTTACGTGAGCTTCGACAAATATGAAAAGCTTCATAATCTTTAAATCCTCCATCTACTTGATTCTCTTCAAGTTGGTCTATAAAGGTACGCGAGTCGATAGGCTACTATGTAGTATATTCCTGAGTCTCGCGTCCATCTCCGCTCTGCATACAGGGGCGAAGGATTATAGATGCGGTCCAGAATATCCATCATGCCAAGCCTCTGGCGATAATTCTAAGCGTGCATTGCAGTGATGAACATGACCTGGAACACCAAGAACTTGCTCCATGCTTCGTAACTCTGCAACCCAGCATCCCTAAGTGAGTAAAAAAATGTTTTCAACAGAAAGCATTGCTCTATTCAACTCATCTTCCCCTATTTATCCCCTTATTCCCTTCATTTTCCTCCATTAAGTTCCCTTGTAATCTCTAGATCTCGTTGGTTCGCTCTGATACCAACTGTAACATGTCCGCTAGTTCGCCTGTGGGATATGTCTTAGCAGCCCATCGAGAAGAGAGTCTAGAAAGCGTCACCTCGCACTCGCAAGGAATGCCACAAGGTTTGCGATCTAGGTCTTTCTGAGTTTGCCCCGAGCAGACGTGTCCGACCGTTCCCACTTAGGATCGACCTAAAGTCAGGGTTCCTTTCCTATCAGCAAGGTCACTAGGAAGTAGCTAGCGTCAAGTTCCAGATGAACCACTTTGCATAGGAACAACAGAGTCAAAGCGGATTTATGCTACACTTGGTTCATGGAGAATGGGAAATGAGAGGTATACGAAGCTCAACCTCTCTGCCATAAGGCATAGTCCCATTCCTTTCCCCTAAAACAACATAAATTGAGGTTCTAACTCTACGGTCTCTAGGTCTTCACAGTATCGTTTTCATGTCTTTTGAGAAAAGTTCCCTGCTAATCGGGACCACCCTTCCATAGGATGGACCCATGTCACGTCCACCGCACTTTCCTCGATTTGCTTAGTTATCTAATTACCTGCCACATTATGTTTGACATGCAAAAGTAGCTTCCTTAATTAATCAATTTGATCACAGGTTCCTTCACGCAACTTAGGCACTGACACAAAAACAATGTCAAGCAAGTTCCTTTTTCAAATAGCTGATCTTTATTTATCATAGTCTCGAAATGCATCAAGTATCATGCCCGAAGGCTATCCCAGTAAAATCAATAGGATTGCTGCTCCAAGTTCCATCCGTAGACTAGTACAAAGGCCTCGAGATCCCATCTCGACTCACGTCGGCCTCTTGTGCGGGATCCGGAGGCAAGGAATTTACAGCCAGAGCCTCCCCTGGCACCCAAGTGTCCTCCCACTCCAAGCACCACCCACAGAGAGACCTCTCGCGGCACGTTAGGTCCATATACTCGACGCGGCTAACAACCCCCTTGGATAGGGCCAAGCAGATAGTCAGAGGTAACTGAAGCTGCCTCTCCCTTCAGGCTTTTAACCTGAAGCATTAAGTGTTTTGCCTTGAGTTAGTTCCTTGAGCAAAGAAATTCAAACAATGTACCTAAGTGTACAATCACAATCATTTCGGAGGCCGTTTGTACGACCAACTACTAAGGTGTGATTCATTTTTCCCGAATGCTCCCAGCATTCGATCTTGGATCGTTCACGACTTGGCGAGATCCCAAGGGCTTGGCAAGCTAGGTTGCTTGTTTCCCCTTTATCTTCGGGTTAGGGTTTGTACCCTGCCGACCCTATTTATCCTTACCTTAGGTCTCTTGGTAAAAATAGGTCATGGACAACCCCGTTGTCCTTGGTTGGTCAACTTGCTGGTTATCTCCTAGATCCCTTGAAGTATCTATGTGATCTTTCCTTCGATCCCTAATTGACCAAGGATACTTTTGGTGATACAATAATACCTGATCTTAACCTCCTTTTTCAATAGTACTCACATGCACTAATGTTTGCCCCTTTCTAACCCTTTCTTTGAGCTTGTCTAACTACGTTGATTAAGAGAAGTATTTACTTTACTCAAAAATTTCAAGGCCAATGTACAAAGAATGAATTCAAGCATTCTAATGCACATTAATTTCATGCAATCTTGATATTACCCATGCATACAATAGTTCCTTCGTATGCATCTAGTATGGATGCAACAACCATATCACTTGATTTCGCTAATCAATTCGAGAGAAAGACCCTTAAGATATGTCTACCCTTCCATGCACTTATCTTTTCATGATCATGCAATTAAGATATGAAAGGAACCCATGATAAATACTAGTCACAAGCAATAGTTTTGTATGACACATGCGAAGGTCCTTTCAATGCATGCAACTTAACATGTTGCTTGTTTATGCGAGAATCTTTCCCATGCATGTAGAAGTTTTCCTTGCATGTATCTAATATGATTGTGATACTTTATGCATTTCACTATCAATCTCAAAAGAAGACCCTAGGATATGCCATTTCCAAATCAATACACGATGGAGCATAATTAATATATTTGGGACACGAAGGTAATACTGAGTCACTCCATTAGTGCAACTGACTTCCATGAAATCACCCCGTGTTTGCAAATATTCATGCAACTCATGCGCTAGACTTTTTTATTAAATTCGAGAGAACCTTCTTAAACAATGCAATGAAACAATTTTTATGAGAGTGTCTAATGCAAAAATTCCCTATGAATTTATTCGATGCATATCTCATGAACTTCGTATATACGAGGTTACGTAATCATTTAACATATTGAGTTCATCGACAAGGAGTGCGGGATCATGGACCTGATTCTCGATAATCGAAACCCTATTAGCAGCCATTCCTCTACCTTGGGTAGAAACACCTGCAGAGTTGCTTGTTGTGTGCCTCTTGGGTGCCATCTTTTGTGGAAATCTAGTGGCCTTCATGTGCGGGGATAGCTATTAGATGCGCAAGAATTTCCTGCAAATTGTCCACCAGCTTCCCACCAATCCTCACCACCTTTGCACTTGAATCGATGTGGTCAGGGAATAAGGAAAAATTAAGCCGAGTCTTGCGGGTGAAACACCTCCTAAAGGAGATGCTTTGGAAGCTTCTTGGAAGCTTCCAAACTCCTTTCTCTTCTCCCTCTTCTTCTTCTTCTCTTCTTCTTCTTCTTCTTCTTCTTCTTCCCTTCTTCTCCTTCTCTCTCTCTCTTCCTCTTCTTCTTCTTCTTCTTCTCTTATTCTCCTTCTCTTTCTCTCCTCTTCTTCTTCTTCTTCTCCTTCTTCTTCTCTCTTCTTCTTCTTCTTCTCCTTCTCTCTCTCTCTTCCTCTTTTTCCTCTTCTTCTTCTCTTCTTCTCCTCTCTCTCTCTCTCCTTCTCCTTCTCTCTCTCTTCTTTCTCTTCTTCTTTTCTCTCTCTCTCTTCTTCTCTTCTTCTCCTTCCCTCTCTCCCTCCTTCTTCCTCTTCTTCTCCTCCTCCTCCTCCTCCTCCTCCTCCTCCTCCTCCTCCTCCTCCTCCTCCTCCTCCTCCTCCTCCTCCTCTCTCTCTCTCTCTCTCTCTCTCTCTCTCTCTCTCTCTCTCTCTCTCTCTCTCTCTCTCTCTCTCTCTCTCTCTCTCTCTCTCTCTCTCTCTCTCTCTCTCTCTCTCTCTCTCTCTCTCTCTCTCTCTCTCTCTCTCTCTCTCTCGTCACAAAGGGGGGGGGTTTGACAACCAAGGCGGGGGCTGCTGCTGGAACCCAGGAGGAGGAGGCCACCGTTCGTTGACGAGGGAGGGGTGGAGCCGCAGCCATCACAGACGGAGGGGGGGTGACGATGTAGGTAACGGGGGGAGGGGGCTAAGCTGCCGGAGGGAGGGGGAAAGCCCCTCTTTTTAAAGAGGGGGTGGAGGGTGGTATGGCCGCCACCCCTCCCACCTAGGGGGGGCTACATGCCCCCCCTAACTCCCTCTTACTCACACACTCTCTCTCTCTCCCCGCCATGTAGCCAGCAGGGGGAGAGAGAGAGTGAGAGTTTTAAAAAATTTGAAAAAACAATTAAAAAATATTTAGGAGGGGGGATATTACACATTTGAGAGCTGATGCCTCAAGGACCATGAGCTACATGCTCCAGTATATAAGAAAGAGCTTATGGTGGTGGTACATGCTCTTTAAGTATGGAAACACTATTTACTTGGTGTAGATTTTGTTATTAAAACAGGTCATCAAAGTCTAAGATACTTCCTCACTCAGAAGAAGCTCTCAAAGAAACAGATACGTTGGGCAAATTTCTTATCTATGTTTCATTTTCAAATCCTTCACACATCTGGAACTAAGAATGTGGTAGCAGATGCTCTATCACGGCGACCTCGAGTGATTTCAATCACAATTGTTTACCATAACGAGTTCATGGATTTACCCAAAATGTATGCAACTGATTCTGACTTCTCAACCATATGGGATTAGCTTAACTCGGGTCAGTCAATTACTCCTTACTCGATTCAAGATGGTTATTTGTATCATCATAAGCAATTTTTGTAGCATTACTATTGCGACACAAGATAATGGATGAAGCACATGCATCTCCATATGCTGGACATAGGGGTATTCTACCCACTACTCAAGCATTGGAAAGATATTTCTTTTGGCCCACTCTTAGAGCTGACATTGAAAGATATGTCTGCGAGTGCAAGATATGCCAAAAAGTAAAGTATGACACACATAAACCACTTGGTCTACTGAAGCCATTACCTATTCCCAATGAGCCTTGGGAAAGTATAGCCATGGACTTTATCATGGAGCTTCCTTGCACACAAGCAGGCAATGATCCAATCTGGACTATCATTGATCGATTCAATAAGCAAGCTCACTTTATACATGTATGAAAGACAATCAAATCTGATCATATGGCTAAGCTATTCATTGCTCATATTTTCAAGCATCATGGCATGCCTAAGTCCATTATAAGTGATCGAGATCCCCACATGACTAGCCTCTTTTGGCAAGCTCTCTTCGAGAACCTCGGGACAAAGTTAAAGTTTTCATCCTCTTATCATCCTCAAACGGATGGACAGACTGAAAGTGCTAATTCTATTGTTTTGGACCGTTTGAAATCCTATGTCTCTGTTAATCAAAGAGAATGGAAAAAGTATTTTCCTTTAGTAGATTTTGCATACAATAATACAGTGCACTCTAGTACTGGTAAGGCACCCTTTGAGATCATCTGTGGTAAGCCTCATTTACCACCCATTCTTCTTATGAAGGATAAGATCTTTGCAGCAGATGAGTTTGTTAGAGACATTGATACAACTTTCACTCAAGTAAAAGCTGTTATCCAAAGGACACAAGAGAAGCATAAATGCAAAGCAGATAAGCATCGTCGTAAGTTAGATCTCAAGTTGGGACACTATGTTCTTCTTAAATTTGAGAAGGCTCGCTTGAAGAAGCAGAAAGCTCAAAAGGGTGAAGTGGTTAAGCTTTCTAATCGCTATCATGGCCCTTTCAAGATCACAAGATAAACGATGTGTCTTTTTGTTTGGATCTACCAAGTCATTGGAACATTCATAATTCTTTCCATATAAGTTTACTACGTCCCTATATTGGAGAACCTCCAATGGAACCAATCAAGGAAGATTTACCTGACATAGAAGAAACAGAAGAGTTCCTTGTGCCACCTGAAAGAATTTTACACCATCAGGACAATACTCTAAGGTCAGGTAAGGTATTACGGAAGTATCCGGTTAAGTTTAAGAATTATTCCCCATTGGACCCTCAGTTTATGACTAAGAGAAAACTACAAGACCTTCCAGATCTTCTTAAGGACTATGTATCCCCTCTACAATTGAGGTCAATTGTTTAGAAGCCAGAGGGATGTCACTAAATTGATTGATTATTACGCATTCTCTATTTAATAAATTTATCTCAATAAATTAATGAATCACTTTTCTTTAAGTGTTGATGATGATCTAGCATGGCCATGAGACCATTTAGAGACCAATATTCCTAGTGCATCACTTAATGGGGTGATCAGAGCACTGTGACGGGGATATCTGGTACAGGCAGTACAAGTTATGAAGGGGGGAAAGAAGTGTCTACCAAGTGTAAGAGTGTACACAAGAACCAAGGAGTTACACATAAATGAAGATGGATTGAGTTCTAAGAAGAGGAGCTGCATTAGCATTGTGTATATGTATTTATGTGTGCATCTAGGGACGCATGGGAATGTTTACTTGTGTGTAATGAGCATTGCATTCATTTGGGGTCATCCTCTCCCCTACAAGTCAAGGTTTAAGGTCTTTTCTTTCATTAAGAAAGACGAGAGAGGGAATTCTCTCACTAAGAAAGACGAGAGACATGATCCTCTGGAAGTGAGGAGAGAAGTGATTTTCTCTTTTTAAGGTCTAAAATGACACAAGCTTTTGTGTGGAATTCAATCTTAAGGTTGAGGCCCAATGCAATCTAATGAACTCTCCTTATCTATGACTCAAGGTGGTTGCATGGACTACAAGTTAAGAGTACAATTTAAAAAGCTATTTTTTGGAAAATTTATTTTTAAATTATCTCGCAATAGAAAAATGATCTCTAAAAACAAGCCACATAAGGTTATCGAAAACAGCAAGATCTACAACTTTTGTGTTGGACGTTTTTTCATCCAAACAACGCACAAAGAGATATCTCAAAATTAGTGCTGTAGAGTGGAACAACCACATCTTTCATGAAGTTCAACTCAACTCTCTCTCCAAGAAGAGAAGCTCTTGAAAGCCTATAAGAGAGGAGGCTCTCCTTGGGTGTAAGGGAGAGATGAAGGAAGCATCACTTTGCATGTATCCAAGAGGAGAAGAAAAGGTGCAAGTGCTACGGAAGCCCTGCTGAAATCAAGTGCTGCGGAAGCTCTGTTGAAATCAAGTACTATTGAAGTTTTGGTCAAATCAAGCTCCAAGAGGAGAGCCCTACACATATTGTGTAAGAGAGAAGAAGACTCAAGAAGGATCGAAAGGTGCAAACTTCCAAGTTGTGCAAGTGTTAGCCGGTTGTATACCGTGCAAGGAACCATGATCTTGTTCCCAAGATCTACAAGTAAGAACTGGCTTATGTGTAACGGAGGAGCTTGCTCCTTGTCAATAATATAACTCCACAAGGGGGAAACTTGCCCATTTTCCAATCCCTAGTGTGTTTTCAATCTCTCTCTCTCTCTCTCTCTCTCTCTCTCTCTCTCTCTCTCTCTCTCTCTCTCTCTCTCTCTCTCTCTCTCTCTCTCTCTCTCTCTCTCTCTCTCTCTCTCTCTCTCTCTCTCTCTCTCTCTCTCTCTCTCTCTCTACATCTTTCTTTTCTCTCATATGTTCTCTCTCTGTGCTAGTATAATATTTACCATATATATATTTTAAGTATATAAGAAAGTTGAGCGTGTATCTCGGATTCTATAACAACACTAGCCAACGCAATCCTCCATCCCAATGGGGAAAAACCATGTTCTCTCCTAGAAAATTTTATAATCTTCACAATCATCGAGGATGAAAGCTTTCCCATCTTATTTCATGTACTCCCAAACCATGGGGACATAGGATATGAAGTACTTGACAAAACCTTCAAGCAGGCAACTAAATGTGAAGTTGATTATGTAGTGTAACATATACATCTATCGCTTTTGAATTTGAGGTTAATTACAACTTTTAGAAAGGGTAATCTCATCAGTCTTCAAGGGAAAGGCATGAAGCAAATCCTTAGCTCAAAAGAGATATAGGCTAGTGAGAGAAGCAAGAAAATGCTTGAGAATTTGTCCGTACAACCATCCTTCAAACAAGCAACCTAGGGAGCAAGAGACCAAGGATATAAAAAGTAGACTTACAGAACTCATAGAAAACCGTGAAATAGCCCCAAACCTCGTAGGCAAAGATATCGACAGAGAGCTAGTATATAGCAATGGGTTCCACGATCCCTCTAGCTTGTTCAAAGATACTATTCAAAAAATCATTGGTTGTGGCTACCCAAACCACCTACAAGGCCAACTCTATCATACCACACACAAATGCCTCGAATGAAAGAAACGCAAAACCTAAACATTAAACAAACCCTAAAAGGAGAAGCCAAGGGATGCAACACTAATCAAGATCCCCAAAGACAAACCACCCACAATCAAAGAGGGCAAAGACCAAAAGCTAGCAAATAAGCAAGAGCAATCACCAACATCTAGAATTGATACATTTTACGAATGAGAAACAATTGAAAATATGGAATCTTCAAAACCAAAGAATAGGAAATTGCTAACAAGCAACCCAATGACACAAATGTCAATCAAATTGAAGGCACAAAATCTCCTAAGTCTCCACCTTCATTATCTAAGAGAAAGAAAAGGAAAGCAAAGGAAACAACAATAGCAACCATAAAAGCCACAAACATAGAGCCTATGGAGAAAACTGAGAAGTGAATAGCCTTGTCACATAACCAATCTATACATTTTTCTTTGCTTGCTTCTCTTGAAAGTATTAAAACTAGGGATTCTTTATAATAAGTTTTAAGAATTTCAAGCAACAAACGCCTTCAACTACTGCAAACAAAACTCAATCCACCAATCACAAAGTGCATCATGCCCAATCAAAAGTGGAAAAAAAATAGTCACAACCATTAGTTGTGACTATACATGTCACATCATCCAACAAAGAATAAGACATGATAGCCACGAAGCCTAAGGATAAACATAAAAACCTTGAAAGCACAAGCAATCATGCGTGCATTCAATCTTGCCCTTCTCACCCCAAACCTCGCACCGTGCTAAAGCCCAAACCAATGGTCAGAGCCCTAAAACATATGGCATCAAAGCAAGCTTACTTAGAAAATAGAAATGCCACAAAGTGCCTTATGGAACTAGATGGTAGGTTGAAGTTGCTTGCACGATGTATACCCAAGTTGATATGGGCACATTTCCTAAAGAACTAGATGGTAGGTTGAAGTTGGGGTCATGGTTTGGAGTGATTGTTGAAGATACTAGAGAATATTAAATTGAGCTCTTTAGTGAACTTATATTCTTCTTTTCCTTAGGTCACGAGGACGCTTCCTTTCTAAGTGTGGGGATATGTTGAGAGTGGAAAAGGACTGAATTTTTGACTGATTTTTGTTGTTTTTGAGGTCTGAATGATTGATTTTTGATGGATTTAGAGTGATGTATGGTTGTTAATGGAAGTGTTTGAGAGTGTTTTGGATGATATTGATTATGTTTTGGAAGTTCATGATGATTTTTAGTAGAAATATGAGGCTCTGTGATGTTCTGATAGGTTCTATTGAGGTTCTGATTGGTTCTGATACCTTCTATAGAGCTTTTGTTTTGTTCTGGTTTTCTTATGTATAAAGCATGGATTGATGATTGATGAAGTTTGAAATATTTTGAAGGTTTATTAAATAGTTTTTGATAGTTTGGAATGGTTTTAGTATGAGTTATGAGGATATATTGTTCTCTGATGATCTTCTGTAACCCTCTGTAAACCTTCTATATAGAGCCTCTATCTCTGCTCTGTCTCTGTTCTATATTTGCTCTATTCCTATTCTGTGCTATTCTGTAGATCTTCTGTAAGTGTTCTGTAGAATGTATGTGTGACTTTGGAAAAGTTTTCTATTTTTTGGAAAGGATGAATCTAAGTTCAAAAGAGCTAAAACAAATGGAAGAAGCAGCTGCTAAAGACTGAAGAGAAGACTGGAGTGACAGTGACAGTAATGAGCTATGAAGAGACACTATAGTGCCTCTAGTACCTCTTCACATAAGACATACATCTTGGGAGGTGCATCCACGACCTAAGAAGGATTATTGAGAGTTATTATGGAGTATTGTAGTGAGGAGATTATGTACTATTGATAGAGAGAGAGAGAGAGAGAGAGCCAGAGATAGCCAATTCTATAAAAAACAGTGTATCTATATATGAGAGATTGAGAGAGAGAACTATGAAGACATTGAAGATGAATACTATGTGATTGATTTCCATTCAAAAATGGTGTATTCTTTTATATTCATTGTTCTATTGAAGGATTTTATGAAGAAGTTGAAGATTATGGTTGATTCTATCAAATCCGTGGGAGATATCTACTATGATGCTGCATGAAGATTTGCTATTTTCTTTGTTTTGGTCATCAAAAGAATGAAATAAAAGCTTGTTGATGTTACAATATAGATTTTTTTGCAGTAGAATCCCCTTTTCCTTGGTGTTCCTCTTGGGGCTCCATGTTTTTGGTGCGCAACCAGGGAAACTTGCCATTGACAAGCATCAAAAGAGGCTAAAAATGAAGGAAGTGGCATTGCCAAGAAGAGAAGAATTCAATGGATGTTTGCAAAGTTCCTTCTTCCATTGAAGAGTTGGAGATTCTTATTGCCAAAGCCACTTTCCACAAGAATTTCATCCCACATTGGCAGAAACATATTACCATCATGATGCAAGCTCTATGCGGTGGACTGTTTCCTCTTCCTGTTGAAGCAGCAGAAACTTGCATCTTGATGGAAAATTGTTTGGGAACAAACTGAAGAGTAAAAGCAGAGAAAATGACTATCCATGGAAGATTTGGTATTCATTGAGAAGTTTTCAGACATCATCAAGTAGAAGATTATGAAGAAGCTTCAGGAGTCTTGGTCTGTGGAGTTTCACGAAAACAAGAGGGAAAAGAGTTGGAATTTGTTCGTGGATGCTCAACAGCAAGATACGTGGGATGCTTGGTGCACTAACAATCTTCTATTTTTCCAATTAGCAACCCACTAGAAGTTGGTGGATAGAGTGTTTTTCACAACATACATTGTTGAAACCCTCAGAAGTTGGCATTATTATAATGATGGTACTACAACGATCCTAAGAAGGATGAGTTTTGATACATTCAAAACGGAATATCTCCCTCTCTATAGTGGTTTGAAAGCCAAATTCAAAGATGTTGAAAAGAAGGAAGTAGAGGAGATGTTGGCCAAAGAATCCCCCAGAGATTGAAGCCCTCTCTGATTCTATTCTATTGAGTACTAAACAACTGGTTGGAGCCAAACCCCTGATGAATGACATAATCAAGAGGCAAGCATTAGAATGAGTCCAGAGGTACGTGAGAAGAGAGAACGCAAAAATCAAAGCTGAGAACAAGTTCGCAGCAAAAGCTTCCTTTGACGCCCTAAAAGCACTCTTTATAGAAGTTCCCATAGCGACTCAAGGTCCCCTTCCTAGTCAAATTCGTCCTGGAAATATTGATGACAAGCCAGCAAATGTAGTCCCATTGCCAATTTTTAAGGGAGAGTACAATGAAGACCCTGATCTTCATGTAGCAGAATTTATGGTAGCATGTGTGGCTAACAATGCCAAAACCCCTAGGCATTGGTTACTAATATTTCCCGCCACTTTCAAGAGCGTGGCGTTTCAATGGTATGAGAGACAAGCAGCAATAACTTTTGGCACGTGGGACGACCTGAAGTTGGCATTCCTCACTAAATTCAAGCGTGAAGGTTTTGAAGAGCGGATGCGAGAGGAGTTCATGAACCTAAGTCAGTCATCTGGAGAAAGAGTAGAAGCTTATGTCTCACGAATGGAATCCATCCTAAAGAGATGGACTAACCATCATTTGGATGAAGGTATCTAAAAGAAGTGTTTCTCAGAGGCCTACAACCAGAAGTTTGCAAGTTCATGGAATTGAGAAGACCAGTCAATCTACAAGCTGCAGTGGAAGGTACAAGATTGTATGACAAAGTTGAAGCAAGGTTGTCAATGACTCCAGGAAGAGGAGTCTTACCTCCTCCCATGCCAGGAATGGTATACCCACCAAATGCAGTCTCAAGGACAATTCCCTACCCCTATCCCCATATGCAAACACTTCCGCAGTATAATGCACCTAATCCACTATGGTCGCCACAGACGATAGTGCGTCAAATGATGGTTCGATGGTTCAACTGTTGGGGTAAAGGCACCTGCGCCGTGCCGCCCCGTGTATTACTACACTGACAGTACCCGCCACTGCACACTACAGGTGGCGGGCACCCGTCACATCACTTTATTCTTTACATTCATTTTTTAGTGACTAGTAATTAAAGGAAGGCCCGGTCACACATTGTGACTATTGGAGTTCCCATTTCTTGTCTCTCTCTCTTTCTTGCTCTTGCTCTCCCGCCATAGCTCGTGTGCAAGCTTTGATCCTTCTCACCTTTCAACTGGTATCAGAGCTTGGCTTCCTCTTGCTCGAGCTCGACTCGGTGCTTCTCTACCTTCGCATCAACTCCCTTCACACATTGGATCTCCATCCCGGTAGCTATATCCGATCTCCCCGAGCTCCCGTCACTCCCTGGCTTCCCGAGCACCTTCCCAGCCTATTGAGGCACCTTCAATGCATTGATATTGAGGTATTTGATCATTCTTTCAGGGTTTTATTTCAGTCTACAGGTTGCAAATGGCAAGGGCAGCCATGGCTTCAAACCCTTGAAGCTTATTCTCCTCATATTGTGCCTTACACCTATCAAGGCTCAAAGAGGCTTGTCATAGGCCTTTGATAGGCCCTTCTTGAGCCCCCCATTACCCCCTTTTCAGCCCATGTGGAGCAGCAGCAAGTTCAGTACCAATAGGGCAGATTGCACCATTTTTTTCCAGGCTGTTAGCACTCGTCTACTTCAGCTCCACACTTGGCCATTGCTTCTTGCTCTCTACCTTGATCAAGAGGGCTATAGACTTCATGTTTGATGTCATTCAAGCTTTGGGCATTGGTCTTGATCATTCGGGGCTGATTTCTTCAGATTTGGGACTGTCATAAACTGTCATAACAGGCTGAAAACAGGGCAGCACCATTGGCATTAGCATTTGTTGCTTATACTCCATTCTGATTGTGCTATTTGATGCCCGTATGCGGTCTACATGATGCCTAGTGCCTTGGGAATGTATGCACATGATTATGCCATGATTTTGGCCTGAAATATTGGCTGATTTGGGACTGTTATTTACTGTTATACAGTGCTGGAAACAGGGCAGCCACACTTGGCATTGGCATTTGATGCTTATACTCTACTCTGGTTACCTTGTTTGATGCCCGTATGCAGTCTACATGATGCCTAATGTATTGGGAATGTATGCATTCGATTTGCCCATGATTTGGCATTTTTTTGGGCTGGAAATTGACAATTTTGGACTATTTAGAGCTGCTGTACATGAGCGGGCTGAAGCTCATTTGTCACATGTATTGCTTCTCTATCGATACCGGATGTATGCTATGGGTTATGTCATGATGTATTACACTTTGGGGATCGACTTCGAACTCATGATCGTGATTCTGGAATGCTTTTGAGTATCGCATTTGCTCCGTTGTTATTGGTTTGTCATTGGCAGTTTGGTTGACTTGACTGGCATTTGGGCCGCTTATGCCTATTGTCTGTACTTGACGGATAAGCTCTATGCATTACATGCTTTGGTCTGTGGTTGATGCCTCTTAGTTCGTCCATGCTTGACAGATATTTTGGAGCTCCTATTTGGATGTTTTGAGCACTTCTGACTCACAGGATTATTGACTTTGGCTTGCTACTGGATGTATTGACTTGACAAAGACCTTGCCATTGGGATTATGTCTTGCTTAGTGGTTGCTACATCAGTTGCTTCATGTATGTCATGCTCTTGGGAAGCGTATGACGCATTGACTTGGTCACTTGTCACTGGTACTTTGTCTTGGGTTGCTTGAGCCCTTAACTTGATTGTACGCCTTTTGTGCCAGTGGGAGCATCTTGCATGCTTACTTGACCTTGAGCAGGGATTACATGCTATTGGAGCAGTCTATGTCATTGAGCAGTTATGGATGTATTGAGACTTTGGGATTATACTCCGACAATTGGATGTTGCATTGAGTATATGTCTTGGTTCACAGGATGCTTATGAGCTGAGTCTCAATTTTGGATCTGCTTTCTTTTGAGCAGACACCTATTTGTGTCAAGTTTTGGCAGTTGGTTCTATGTTTTGCCTAGATTGTCTGGGGTGTGCCTCTTACTGGCAGATGCTATTTGACATCTCTCGGTGTTATGCTCATGTATTTTCACTGTCATTTGGCTTTGCTTTGTCCTCTTTATGCCGGTTTTGGACCTAGCATTGTTTAGTTGACATTAGATCCAATTTTGGGACAGTTTGCTCTCATTATTGCAATTCTGAAATTTATTACAGCAAGCATTTATTGGTGGACTTAGCTATATTTTTTATGCTGAAATATCCTGATTTGGTGTGCCACATCTAGTACTAAGTGGGCAGCATCTTTTGGCACACTTTTCTCGCCATTTGGAGCTCATTTCAGTGGATTTTGGGCATTTTCTGCAGTAAAATAGCCAGCAGTTTTACATTGTCTGTGCATTTCCAGCCTGCATTATGGCATCCTCTTCGACTGATAATGCCATATTTAACATCACAAAGTTGGATGGTAGCAACTACTCTTATTGGAAGAGTCAAATTTGGCAGGTCTTGGTGCAGAAATCTCAGATTAAGCCACTTCGGTTGAGTGGGGAGCAGCCTGAAACTATGGACAATGACGACTGGCTTGAACTTGATGAGGTATGCAAGTCCACGATTGTATTGTCTCTCACTGAACAGGTACATTATAATGTATTTGAGGAAGCATAGAGTGCATGGGATCTATGGAATAAGATCAAGAATCTTTATGATAAGAAAAGTCTGGCGAGTCAGATGTACTGGTTGAAGCAGCTTATGGATCTGCGCATGAAGGATAATGCGACTATGTCTGCTCACTTGAGCCAGTTCCATACTATACTGAAGAACCTGACTTCGCAGGATATCACCTTTGGAGAGAAAGTAACTCCTCTTTTCTTGCTTGGGACTCTGAATGAGTCATGGGATGTATTCTGCACTGCCCTATGTGCCTCTAATGCTACTCTGAAAACTTAATGATGTTGAGAGTGCTCTTCTGCAGGAAGAGGTTAATCGCAAAAACTTGGATGCCTCTCGTGTTTCACATGCTTTGACAGTTAGAGGTAGGAATGACAGGAATGATCGTGGTAATAACCGTGGTCGTGACTCGTAGAAGGGTCGGTCTAAATCTCGTGGAAAGTCACGTAGTAAGTCGCGTGGGCACAACGCTAATGTCACTTGTCATCATTGTGGGAAAAAGGGCCATATCAGACCACAGTGTCATGAGTTGCGCAATGAGAAGCGCAAGGATAAGGGCAAAGAGAAAGTGCAGGAGAAGTCCTCTGATCGCAGCATAGTACCTACGAAGTCCAACGTCAAGATTGAAGAAATTAATGTCATGCAGACCGAGGATTCCGATGGTAGTGATGAGTTCATACTTGCAGCTAGTTCTTCTGATGCTTCACACTTGACTGAGACACCTAGTATATATGCATAGTGCTGGTTATTGAATTCAGGTGCGTCCTTCCATGTGATGCCTTACCGTGAGTAGTTTCACTCTTACCGTACTGTATTTGGATCAGTCAGACTTGGAGATGACATGTCTCTTGATATTGTGGGCTGTGGAGATATTCAGTCGCAGTTTTCCACTGGCAATTCCTTTTTGCTCAGGGATGTACGTCATGTACCTGCGCTTACACGCAATCTTATGTCTGCAGGAGAGTTGGATGATGCAGGGTTTCATGTCTGTTTTGGGGATTCTGCCTAGAAGATTACCAAAGGCAGACTTGTGCTTGCTAGAGGCGCCAATGCTGGCAGCCTCTATCCTCTTGTTGTATCTGGGTCTTCTGTAGACCATGTTTTGGCAATGGGCTCTATCCCACATGTATCACTTTGGCATGCCCGTTTGGGGCATATGTCTTTGAAGGGAATGAAAATGTTATCTGGTTTGCAGTATCTTCCGCCTTTGGACTATGCACGTTTTGACTCGTGTGATCATTGTCTTTATGGTGGTAAGCAGAATAGGTCTACGTATAAGAAATCGGGTAGGCCATGCATGAGTGAGCCCTTGGCTTTGGTGCATTCAGATGTTTGTGGGCCCATGCCGTGTATGTCTATGGGTGGTGCGAAGTACTTTGTTACCTTCATTGATGATTTTTCTAGGAAAGTGTGGGCTTATCCCATAAAGCAAATGTCCAATGTCTTGGCAGTCTTTCAGTGTTGGCTTGCTCTTGTTGAGAACCAGACTGGGTATAGGCTGAAATGCCTTAGGACTGACAATGGGGAAGAATATGTCTCACGTGCTTTTGAGCAGTTTTGTGATGACAGGGGTATTAAGCGTCAGTTGACCGCCCCTTACACCCCCGCCCAGAATGGTTTTGGCTGAGTGCATGAACAGGACTATTCAGGAGCGTGTCCGCTCTATGCTTAGCCATGCAGGCCTACCATAGAGCTTTTGGGCTGAGGCAGTTAGTACGGCAGTGCATGTCATAAACCGATCGCCTTCTAGTGGATTGGATTTCCAGGTTGCAGAGGAAGTTTGGGCTGGTAAGCCACCCTCTTATGCGCATCTCCGTGTCTTTGGATGTGAGGCATTCTGCCATGTGCCCAAGGACAAGAGGAGTAAGTTGGATCCAAAGAGCATTAAATGCATCTTTCTTGGTTATGGTGATTCAGGAGAGATGGGCTATTGCCTATGGGATCCGCAGGCGTGGAAAATAGTACGCAGCCATGATGTAGTCTTCCATGAAGACAAGATGCACAGTCAGCCTGAGAAAGTGGTTGAGATCCGCAGAGTGATCTTTTAGGAGGAGCCTAGAGCTCCTGCACAGCCAGTTGGACAGCCTACAGCTGTAGCAGATGCTCATGGTCAGGGTGTTGGACATGCAACTGGGCAGGCAGCAGAGCCTGCAGTGAGACGGCCTGCTAGAGACAGACGTCCACCTGATAGATTTCAGCCCTCTATGCATTATATTTTGGTTACAGATGCCTTTCACTTATGATGAGGCTATGCGCAGGGGTGACAGTCACTCCTGGGAGAGGGCTATGCAGTCTGAGATCGACTCCTTGCATAAGAATGAGACTTGGGATTTGGTTGCCTTACCTAAGGGCAAGAAGGCTTTGCCATGCAAGTGGGTGTACAAGCTAAAAAGTACCCCTGGACACCCCAAGCCAGCATACAAGGCTAGATTGGTAGCAAAGGGTTTTAAGCAGGAGCATGGTGTAGACTTTGATGAGATCTTTTCTCCTGTGGTTAAGATGACCACCCTGCGCTTGGTCTTGGCTTTGGTTGCTCAGCTTGACTTAGATCTATATCAGATGGATGTCAAGACGGCTTTCTTACATGGAGACTTGCATGATGAGATCTATATGGAGCAGCCTAAGGGCTTTGCAGAACTTGGCAGGGAGCACCTAGTGTGCAAGTTGAAGAAAAGTCTTTATGGCTTGAAGCAGGCACCTAGGGAATGGTATCATAAGTTTGATGCCTTTATGCAGTCACAGGGCTACAGCAGAAGTGCTATGGATCCGTGTCTTTACAAGAAGAAAGCCCGTGATGGTTCATTGCTTATTTTGATCCGTGTCTTTACAAGAAGAAAGCCCTTCAGGTACCTCATGATACCCTTCACGGCATCCCAATGTTTCTTACAAGAAGAAAGCCCGTGGTGAATACATAGCCAGAAGTGCTATGGATATGTGTATTTGCTATGGCAGCCAGGATACAGGTGTCGTGGGGTACACTGACTCCGATTATGCAGGACATGCAGATAGTAGGAAGTCCACTTCTGGCTATGTATTCACCTATGCTGGAGGTGCTGTCTCTTGGATGTCCAGGGTTCAGAAGTGTACGGCTTTGTCTACCACTGAGGCCGAGTACGTTGTAGCCCACTGAGGCTTGCAAGGAGGCCATATGGCTAGGCCGTCTAGTTGCTGACCTTGGGATTGATGCTATACCTACACTGTATTCAGATTCTATGAGTGCCATTCAATTGGCTAAGAATCCAGTCTTCCATGCGAAGACAAAACACATTGAGGTGAGGTATCACTTCATACGTGGTGTCGTGGAGGACAAGTTTGTTGACCTTGTCAAGATCTCCACTGACGAGAATCCTGCAGATCTACTCACGAAAAGCCTCACTACTGAGCACTTTGCCTTCCTCAAGAGATTGATGGGCGTTGGATGAGATGTTTCCTTTCCTCATCCCTTGTACCTATGTACAGTTGTACTATCTTTTTCTTTTCTTTCTCTCTCACTGGGGCAGATTCGCCTTTAAGTGGGAGGTTGTTGGGGTAAAGGCGCCTCCGCCGTGCCGCCCCGTGTATTACTACACTGACAGTACCCGCCACTGCATACTGCAGGTGGCGGGCGCTCGTCACGTCACTTTATTCTTTACATTCATTTTTTAGTGACTAGTAAATAAAGGAAGGCCCGGTCACACATTGTGACTGTTGGAGTTCCCATTTCTTGTCTCTCTCTCTTTCTTGCTCTTGCTCTCCCGCCATAGCTCGTGTGCAAGCTTCGATCCTTCTCACCTTTCGTCAACCACAACAACAGTGGCCTCAAACAGTTCCTCCAATGGCAACTCAACAACAGTGGAACCCTACCAACTGGAATCAACAATCCCAAGTCTCAACAAGAGCTCTGAATCAGAACCAGAACAGAGGACCCTCTAGATCAACCCAACCAATACATGCAATAATTACAGAAGCTTCCCAAAACCCTACTACAAGTACTTCAGGAGGTGAAAATCCGAAGGACTACTTATCCAACTCAGTTGCAAGTATTAAGAAAGAGCTTATGGATGTGATTACAGAGCAGCTACAGACGCTGAAGGTGAATATCGCCAATATATCCACCCCTACAGAAGCTGGGAGAGATGTGATGCGCTCTAATACATGGTGCAAAAAGTGTCATCAAGTGGGACATTTAGCCACTGAATGTACCCGAAAACCAATCATTCTTGGAGCCTTCTATTTCTATTGTTTGCGGAAGAACCATATAGAGGATATTTGCTCTCTAAAAGAGATGCATGAACGAAGGCAGAAGGATAAAATGCAAGATTCAACTTGCTAGAGTCCAAAATGACAACACAGGATATTTGACCAAAGCCTAGGGAGTTTGGCCCTACTTTCGGTCCAAGGAGGTTTCCCTCTCAAAGTTACAGAGAACGACAGTTTAGCGGTGGTTAGAGATCAAACGTGGAATATTATAGGTGTGGAGAAAAGGGTCATATCTCCCCGAATTGTGCAAACTCTAGACGATCTGTGGATTACAAGCCCTTATGCAGCCGATGCAAAGGCAAAGGCCACACTGCAAAGGACTGTCCAAGTCTAGCCCCTGTAAAGGCCAATGCCACTGATAGCCAATAGAAGGCACAAGATCCTGCCTCCAATTTGGTAGAGTTGGAAGTTGATATTGTCACGTGCGCCAAGAAGAAGGGACCAGTTGTTCAAGAAGAGAATAACTCTCCTGCCAAGACTGTGAAGTTCAACCTGCCAAGAGAGGGACAGAACAGTATAGGACTGAACAGTGCAGTACATAGCACTGTAGTGCCACAGAGAGTCACAGAGACGGTCCTAGAAACAGGACCAGAGGTCTAGGAGATAGACGATGCAGAAGCACCTCCAGAAACAGAAAAAGTGCCGATGCTACCATTGATAGAAGAAAAAGGAAAGATGGAAATGGGTGTAGCCCCATTTCCGAGCAGGCTGGAGAAGCCTATGGATCCTATCAAAGAATATGACTTGGTAAAAGACCTAGATACTTTTAAACCTAACTTAACATTCCGGTAGTTGCTGATGTTGTCTCCCAGCTGCCGAAAGAAATTCAAAAGCATCTTGACTCAAAGACGTGGATTAAGGATTGTTCCTTCAACAGCAACCAAGATCAATAAGGCCCCGGAGCCTGTAAAGGAAGTAGATGTGGCTAACGTATTCCTAGATCCTAGAACCCTAGAGATTAGTGTATGGATAAAAGGATGTTTTATTTCAGATGCATTGATTGATGGAGGTTCATCAGTAAAATATAATGACGGATGTGACAATGAAGGACTTAGGGTTGCAAGAAATTCAACCTACACAGTGGCTTATCAGATTGGTAGACCAAAGTAGAATTAAACCGTTGGGCATCCTCCCATATGTAAAAACAACCCTTGCAGGAAAAGATTATTAGCTGACGTATTTGGTGGTCAAACCAAATTCTTATGGGACCTCATACCCTCTGCTGTTGGGAAGACCCTAGCTTTTTGAAGCGAGAGCCAAGACGGATTGGTTCAAAAGAACGCTAACCCTAGGCAGAGGATCCAAAAAAGTGGTGTTGAAATTGTATGGATCGCAAAAAGGCAATGGATCCACATCCATCGAAGTCCTAACTGACTCCTCCAATGAGGTAACAGATGGTATATCAGGAGACGAAGAGGCTGTCAAACAGATCTTTCCCAAGAAAACAAAGGCTCAATCCCTAACAGTGGGCACTGTAAGCCAACTACCAAGGGAAGCAAAGTCCTTGTCTATGGGAGAATACCTCCTGCCTCAACTAGAATTAACTTTTGAAATCACCTCTGATAGCGAGATAGAAGCATGGATGTACTGTTCTCCCTGTTACATGATAGTCACAGAGATAGTAGCAGGGATAGAGCAAGAGGCATTAGCAAAAGCAAAGCCAGAGATAGTCACAGCGAATAGAGCCAGAGACAGAAGCAGAAGCAGAAGCAGACGCAAAGGAAAAGGTTCAATTCTTCTCCTACAGAGCCTCTACAAAAGCAGAGACAGAGCCTCCAGAGGAAGAGTATGAAAATGATGAGGAAGAAAATGAAGCAAGCTATGAAATTGTAGTTGAAGAAGATCCTCTGATAGTGGATGATCTTTTTGAAGGCCCTACGGAGACCTCAGAGGCCGAAGATCTCAGGGTGTTGGATGGAATGACCATGGTTCCATTTGTGTTGATCAATGGACCACAAAGTATGCACAATCTGCATAGGCAATGGATCAAAGGCACAAAAATTAAGTTCACCAGTGGCTCCTGTCACCCTGACCATTCATTCTGGAGAAACGATGATGATGATGCCCCTTGCCAACAGAAGCCAAAGCCATTAGAGCCACGGCCTCTAGAAGATCCGTGCTATGTGACATTCCTAGATGCATCCTTTGAAGATGAATCCCTAAGTCTCGAAGAAATTACCACTCACACAGAAGCAAACAAAGCTCTGATACCCTTCCAATAACCTCAACAGACAAATGAGTCATCTGTTCAGAAGGAGGACACTGGTTCTAGTGAAACATCAGACAAGGACACTACTTCCTTGAAAGAGTCAGACCTCTATCTAGAAGCAATCTGTGGGACATTTATCCGCAAAGTAGAAGGTGAAAGATAAGTGACGTTCCTGGATATTGACAGTACTGAACGTTACCTGAAAGTGGGTCTCAATCTTCCAGAAGAAGAACTAGTGGTCCTGCAAGACTTACTCAAAAAGAACTTAGATGTGTTTGCTTGGTCATATAAAGACCTAAAGGGGATTGATCCCACAGTATGCCAATATCACATTGACCTAGAGCTCGATGCCAAACCTGTAAGGCAAAGACAAAGGCGTATAAACCCTAATTATTCTGCTCTAATGAAGGCCGAATTATTAAAGCTCCTTGAAGACGAGTTCATTTATCTCGTTGCTAACAATGAATGGGTTTCACCCATTGTGGTAGTATCCAAGAAGAACGAGAAACTTCGAATATGTGTGGCTTTTGAAAGCTCAATTCGAAGATGAAGAATGATCATTTCCCTATCCCTTTTACAGACCAATTGCTGGACACAGTGGCAGGCCATGAGCTCTATTTCCTCTTGGATGGATTCAGTGGATATAACCAAGTCCAAATTGTAGAAGAGGACCAATCCAAAAAAACCTTCACCACAAAATGGGAGACCTATGCCTATAGAGTGATGCCATTTGGGCTTTGTAATGCTCCTGCCACCTTCCAATGAGTAATGATGGCTGCCTTCCAGAATCATCTTCATGATTTCATTGAGGTGTATCTTGATGACTTTTGTGTCTATAGCTTAATCCATGAGCACTGGGGACACCTAGAGCAATGTTTTGACAGATGCTGAGAGTATGGGATTTCTCTCAACCCCGACAAATGTCTCTTTGGCATCATCTGGAGTTCTTTTGGGCCATATTGTCTCTGCACAAGGGATTGTCACAGACCCTGCAAAGATTGAGAAGATTTTCGTCTTGATAGCACCAACAAACCTCAAGCGATTGAGAGGATTTCTTGGCCATGTGGGCTACAACAAAAGATTTATTGCACATTTTCAACCAAGGCAGTCCCTCTGCACAAGCTCCTAAGGAAAGATGTGGATTTTCTTTGGACTGATGACTATGAAGAAGCCTTTAATACCCTAAAGCACTGCCTTATCCAAGCACCTATCTTACAACCTCTTGATTGGACGAAGGAGTTTCATGTGCACATAGATGCATCAGTTGAAGGGCTAGATGCTATCCTATGTCAAAAGGGCCCCTCTAAATTAGATCAACCAATATATTATGCAAGCCGAAAGGTCACTAATAGGGAATGGAACTATACAGTGACAGAGCTTGAGTGCTTGGCAATGATGTTTGCACTAGAGAAGTTTCGACACTATTTATTGTCAACGCATTTCAAGTTCTATGTGGACCATGAAGCTCTGTCCTTCCTGATGAATTAAAAAAAGCACATGTTAAAGGATGACTGATGAGATGGTTGCTCCTATTCCAGGAGTTCGATTTTGAAGTGGTCACTAAGCCTGGCCGTTCCCATGTCCTAGCCGATCATCTATCACAGATCCCTCAAACTGCAAAAGAGGAACAGGATGATCCAGACCTTCCTGATGCTTCCTTGTTTCTAGTTGAAATAGTTACTCCCTGGTATGCAGACATAGCCAACCTCTTGGCAACTCAACAGTATCCTCCTAGCATCTCAAGCTGTGAGAAGAAGAAGCTTCTATTAGAATCAGCCCCCTACAACTTGCTAGGCGGTGCACTGTACAAGAGAGGCAAAGATGAAGTATTGCGAAGATGTATTGCAGGAGATGAAATCAGCATAGTATTGAAAGTATGCCATGACGAACCATGTGGCGAGCACTTCACAAGAGAAGCGACAACCAGGAAGGCTCTGTTGGCGAGATACTGGTGGCCGACCCTCCACAAGGATGCACATGACTATTACAAGAGATGTGATGCTTGTTAGCGCATGGAAAAACCCACCAAAACAAGTGCCATGCCACTGAAACCTATTCTTCTCCTAAAGCCGTTCGACAAGTGGGGGATTGATTTTGTGGGTCCCATTGATCCACCCACTAGGCGGAAGCAGAACAGATACATCTTAGTATGTACGGATTATGTCGCAAAGTGGTGTGAAGCTAAAGCCCTGAAGCGGGATGATGGTAACAACATAGCCCTATTCATGTATGAGAATATTATCACCCGTTTTGGCAATCCCCTCGAGCTGGTAAGTAACAGAGGTACTCATTTCCTTAACACAATCATGGAGGAGCTGACAAAGCTGTATAAGATCCGCCATCATAAGTCTACTCCTTACTACCACAGAGCCAACAGCTAAGTTGAAGTCACCAATCGCATTCTTTGCTCGATCCTAACAAGAACGATTGCCGCACATCGTTGCGACTGGGACGATCAACTTACAGAGGCCCTCTAGGCATACAGAACTTCCCATAAGGCAGCTACAGGACATACCCCTTTCCGGTTAGTGTATGGTACAGAAGCCGTCTTCCATGTTGAACTAGAATTGCCCTCTTTGCAAGTGGTAGTTAAAGAACTCTTGGGAGATGATGAGTCACTGCAACGCCGCCTCCTGCACATGGAATGCTTGGATGAGATACGGCAGATGGCCCTACAGTGTATGGAAACCACTCAAGAGCGACACAAGGCCTATCATGACAATTTCATCAAACACAAGGAGTTTAAAGAAGGTGATCTTGTCCTAGCCTATGATTTGAGATTTGGCAAGTTTTGCAGCAAGCTTCAACAACGGTGGATGGGCCCATACAAGGTACTTGCTATCAATCCTAATGGCTTTGTTCACTTGCAGACCGTTGATGCATCTGATGATCCTTTCCTAATCAATGCCTATCGTCTGAAGAAATACTTCCCTCCCTCAGGATCTTGACAATCACAGTCGACCTACCCTCTCCCTTTTGGGTTTCGCACCATCCTTCTCTTCATGCTTCTGATAGCCCTTATGATTCTTCTCATGAGGCGATCTCGTTCTGTTAGCCCCTCATAGATACCTCTCAACCCGACCTTGTTCTCTTCTCGTCTGATCTAACAACGGTGGCGAGGTTGGTCCTAACACATTGTATTTCTACCATTCTCTTTATTAACCAAAACAAACCACAAAAAAAACAAACAAACAAACAAACAAAACAAAACAAAACAAACAAAATTGTTATCAGAAGGTGTTACCACCTCCCTCGGGATCTTGACAATCACAGTCGACCCTTGCCGGGAAGCTAACTGTGGAAAAGGTGAAAACACCCTTGGCGGGAAGCTAACTGTGGAAAAGGTGGTAACACCCCGCAGTTCAGGATAGTTGACTCACCAGCAGAACCTTTCCAACAAGTAATTTGAAGCCACCTCCCTTGGCGCGCTATCTCTGTAATATCAGTCTGTCTGCCCTTCTTAACAGATAACCTTTCTTACAAATCATTGAAGTACAAGACTCGTTGGCTACCTCCCTGGGTACGCCTCGTCTTGAATATCATGATGACAACAACAGCCGACATGATCTTCATCACCAACCCCTTGAGAGATGTGAGCTTTCATCCTAATAGGATGGGGGCGTGAGTATGGGCTGCCCTCTGTATCTTTCAACAGAGCGTGAGACAGAGGGTAGGGTGAGTGACCAGTTTTTTCCTTCAAATCAAATGAGAGGTGAGATGTGTGAACGGAGTGTTGCACACACGGGATGGGCCTCTCAATGCACAACGCACAATTTGTTCATGTGCACTGCACCATAAGGCTCCCTGGCCTTCCTTCTTGGACTATATGCCGGCACAGGGAGGGATGCACAGTTGCATCATCAAAAGCGTACAAGGCATACAACCTCTGCACAAGTGACAGTGAGGATTACATCAATGGGTTTCAGGAATGGGCTACCCTCTGTATCTTTCAACAGAGTGTAAGACAAAGGGTGGGTTGAGTGTGACAGATGTTTCTTCAATCAATTATTGAGATGTGAGGATTGAGGGACGTTACGACAATTGGCGTCAGGTACATTTCTGTTTTCCTATGTACCCACGGGATGGGTCTCTGCCATCAGCACATGACACGTCACTCTGTTCTGTACACTGCATTGCAAGGCTCCCTGGCCTTCCTCCTTACACTTATGCCAGACGAGGTTGGATACACTAATGCACCATCAATTGTGCACCTTGGCATACTCCCGTTACACCACCCCCTTGTCAATTTCTAAACCGGGTGTGAGATCTGGGTTTCTATCAATATTACCTCGAGTGATGTAAGTTATGGGGCGAGTGACTGTTTTTTCATTCCATTTGAGTGATCGTAAGTTGAGTGCAATATCCCTCATCATCGACGAATTTCCTGCGATTCCTTCAACTAGCTACCTCCTTGGATGTTGCCGCGTGGTCCCTGCCATGAAGGACGTGTATAGTGAAGACACCTTGGTATATCCTGTAGCCGACAACGACACAAGACGCAACCTCGATAGTCGACATTACTCCTCGACAATATGGGCCAAGTTTTTTTAACCCTACACCTTCTATTTCTCAGTGATGGTCATGTTTTCAGTGTGGGGACATTCATGGTTAAGGTCTTAAGTGTGGGGACGCGTCCCTACGCATAAGTTCTGCATCATTATGGAAATACATCTATCCACCTCCAAATGCGGAAATTCATTTTTTATGCTCTGATGAGGTCCCTTCTGCACTCTTCTGTTTTATTTCACCCTGTCCTCGTGGCTGTTCCTTGTTCATTTACCTTTATCCTTTGTTTTGTGATTTTTTCATGTGAACGCATCCTACGTTCACTGAGACTCACATCCAACCTTATAGCCCTGTGTGTCCCTTCAAAATGCCACTTTTTTCTTTTTACCAACCCCTGTTCCGACAGACGATTCTAAAGTTATTAATTTTTGAAGCAATTCTCGTAAATTAGACGGTTTTCCATGTGAATGTGCTTTTATTGCTTCCAAACAATGATCTGACATGCCAGCCCTGCCTTACCCATTCCCCCTGACATTTTTTATTCTTACACCCTATCCTTTCGATGCACAGTTGGTCCGCTATTAATTTTTGCGGGTTTTCGGGACCTTTTCGTGCGTATTTTTTCTATTTTTTCCATATGAACCCCTCCTCATTCCTCCCAAACTGAGTTTTGATATGCCAGCCCTGTGAATCTCCTTCCCTTGGACATTTTTCTTGTTTATCGCACTTTGTTCCGGCAATTGGTTCTTCTCGTATTAATTTTCGAATCCCTTTTCGGGTATGATTTTTGGGTTTTTCCCATGTGAACGTGACCTCTCTCAGTCAAAACTATCTGTTGACATGATAGGTTTGTTGGGCACATTATTTTGCCCCTTTTTCCTTCTTTCCACACTTCATTTGGATTTGCGAATTTTTTGATATTAATACACGTATGTGTTTTTGGGTCTGTTTTTTACGTTTTTTTCCATGTGAACACCCTGATTTTTCCCCGAAACCCATGTTGCATTTTTTAATCATCTTCCCCTCGTCTCCTGGCCCATTTTTCTTTTTTACAACTTTTGAATCAGTGTCCAGTTTGGGTCTTCTTAATTTTTCTTCATTTTGCTATGTGGCAGCGTCTCTCGTGTCGTGCGTGAACGCATCTGTTTTTGGTTTTCAGCGCCTCGAAACGCCCCCGTGGCCTCTAAGCCTCACATATCGCCGTCCCCGCCCCGTATAATCCTGCCGATGCAATTTTTTTTTACTTCCGCCCCACGCATGCGCGCCGGATGGGGGTGCGCTCACTTTTTCCTAAAAAACACACACACAACCCACAACACATAACCACACCTCAATAAATTTTAAACACAAAAACCAAACAAAAAAAAACCATAATCATAATAAAAATATAAAATAAATAAAAACATAAACAATAATAATAATAATAAACAAAACCAATCAAACACCAAAAACAACACCACAAACACATAATAAATCAAACACAAAAAACAACACAATAATCCTAACCCCCCAACAAGAAAAAGGAACAGAAAAATACCAAGAAACCAACAAAGAGACAAAAGAAAAACAAGCAAAAAAAAAAACAAAAAAGAAAAACGAAAAAAAAAAAAAAACGTACATGTTCATTGTTCCGACGATGTCTTCCCCTCCCTCCTTCCTTCAACGACGACATCTTCCCCTCCCTCCTTCTTCGTCGAACCTCCTCCCTTCCCTCCTTCCTGTGCAACGCCCCGCCGCATCCTCCTCAACCTCCTCCTCCCTTCGACCTTTGCTCCGCCAGTCGCTCCGCCAGACGCCTTCCTCGCCTCTCCCTTCTCCCTCGTGGCCTCGTCACCACACGCCATCCTCACCTCTCCCTTCTCCCTCATGGCCTCACCTCCCATGCCACCCTCGCCTCGCCACCCGAGCAGCCGCCGCTCGGGTCAATGATGCCGCTCCTCCTTCCCCTTGACGCCGCGCCTCCGCCGCCACCACCACGCTTTCCTCCTCCTTCCTCCACCCACGCCACCGACTGCCACACACCTCTCCTCCTCCTCTCCTTCCGCCGCGCTGAACGCCATGTTCACCCCTCCTTATCCTGGTTAGGTCCCTCCCTAACCTTAACCTACCTTAATTACCTTTATTAACTAACCTAACTTAACTAACTCACTTAATCAATCTCACTGACTTAACTAACTTAATCACCCTAATCAACTTAGGTGACTTAATCAACCTAAGCAACTTAATTAGCTTAATTTACCTCACTAACCTAATTAACTTACTTAACCTAATTTACTTACCCTCACCTAACTTACTTAATTAACTTAATTTCCTTAACTCCCCTAATTCAGTTACCCTCACCTAACCTAACTTAGATCACTTAATCAACTAACCTCTACTAACACCCGTTTTCCCCGGTTTTAGCCCCCTTTCTTGCCCCTTCTCCACTTTACTCCTACCTTCCACACACAGCGCAGCCGTCCCGGTGTGCTTGCGCATACGGGAGTGGCCAGCGAGTGTTCACGCGCGAGGCCGCGCGTTTGGTCTTCTCCGTGCGGTGATGTATGCCGTCTCCGAGCACACACAGCTGTTCACACACAGCCTGGGTATCTCCTTTGATTTACTACAAACCCGAGAAAAATACTTTTAAAAATACCTAAAAATACTTAAAAACATTAAAAAATCATTAAAATTCAATTTAAAAACAAAAAAAGTTACTAAAAAACTTCCTTATTGAATTGGGTAATTTTTTTGTTGATCTTGGTGATTATAAAATAAAAAATTCTTATTAAAAAATTGATAATATTTAAAATCCTTTTAAAATTCACTAAAATTTGAGAAAAAATCATTAAAAATCTCTAAAAATCAAAATTAAATTCAAAAAAATAACCAAAAAATCCATCAATGCATTTAGCTGCTTTTGGAACATTTTAAAATAAAAAATATACCAAAAAAGAAGAAAAAAACAACAAAATAACATGAAATACAAAATAAAAAACACACTTAAATTACCATTAAAAAATCATAGTAAAATAACAATTTCACCCAAATACTAATGAATATTGCCTAAACCAAATGTGATCCCGTAATATTTCTTTGATATTTGTTTTGTTTTAAAAAAAATAAACTAAAAAAACTACGATATTTTATTTTTTCTAGTTAGTGGCTTTTGCTTTTTTGTTGGATTCCTTGCATTTGGGACTACTCAGTGCGCCCTCAGTCTCTTGCATACACACCCCTATTGGGTATCTATTTTTCGTGCTTTATTTATTTTGGTCATCTCTTAACCACAATTAATCGTTAAAATGAACTTTATTCACCCACTTTTCCACGTGCGCTCGCGCTAAACACACATTTTTCTAATAACTTAAAATCAACCCGTCGTTCACTTTACACGCGCTACATGCGCTTCAGATGCACTTTAATTTTTAAATAAAAATGAACTAGCCGTCACAAAAATGCACGCGCTAAAAAAGAAGAGCGCTTTAGACACATTAAATTTTTAATCAATGAATATGCATTTAGAGACCTGAGTCTAGGAATCGCAGTCCGGGTTTCGTTAAAAGCACTGTTTTACATTAATAAATTGTAACTAACAATTTAAAAATGAACTGTTGTTTTCTTATTAAGGTTTACAACCTAATAAAATTTCAACTATTGTTAATAATTTATTAAAATGAACCCTTCACTAAAATCATTCCCCTCACTACACTTTTTCTCCCTTTTTAATAAATACGCTTCATGGGATGGGAACGTATAGTCCTTTAAGATGATATTGTTTATTAAAGTTTTGGTTATGTCCTAATTAGGTTTTTGAGGTATTATGGTTTGATTGTGTGATACGATTATGGGTGCGATTTGTAGTTTTTTTTTTTTGCCTGATACGAGGTCTTGGGTGCCTATTTGTTGTATAACATGAAGCTTTCAATCGCATATGTGTAGGGGTCATGCCAAAATTTTTCTAAGATGTGGGTTGTTTGGGGTGGTCAATTGGTTAGTTACGTATATGTGTGCTTATTTTGATCGATTTCTTTTTTATAGCTATTTTGTTGTTTTGCAGGCATTCTCTATGATTGTCTGTGTTTGTGGTGTGTGTGTGTATATTCCATTTGAATAGCACCTCAAGCTCCTCCTCCTGTTCAATATGTCCCATTGATCAGTCGGGATTATTCTTTCCTACTGACTTTTAAGCCTATCGCGAAAGTAGGCCTTGCAACTTTTGTGGCTACTTCACTCCCTTTGATTCCAGACGATCCAGCACAGTAAGAAATCGGGCTTGGTTCGTGGTACTTCCATGGTTTTGACACCTATAGGGTTAGGGAAGGCTCTTCCCTATAAAGGAGAACCCTTTGTTACAGCTAGACAATTATTCTCCAATGATGAGATTCTCAAGCTGTTACAGAAGCAGACCAAAGAGGTCCTTGATGTCAAGAAGGTGTTTAACACTTCAGGAGTGTCTTTTTCAATGATCATTGATCCTCTCTGGAAGCTAGTCCACCAATTTCTCCAAGACAGGTTCATGCCTGCCAAAACACCATCCCACTATTTGTCCAAGGAGCTTTTCACAGCTTCCAGGATGGTGTTAAAAGGGGTTGCCATTGATTGGAGTACTTACCTTCTTACAAAGATGGACCAACCTTTTGTCAAAGTGACCAGAGGGAATGTTACCAATGTAAGTTATGGTTCATATTTATATGCTTTCTTGATATATTTAGGCCTTAAGAGAGGTACATGCTTTTCTCTTTCTTCTTTTTTTATTTTATTTCCCTTTATTTAAAATAAAATAAAATATAAGTAAGTATAAAAGGTGACACATTACTCAAAATTTGGCCTAAGTATTTATTGAAGGCATCCTTTATTGAGAAGATACTCCTTCCCAAATTCATGTAAATGTAATGAGGAGTCTAAGTGTATGTACACATGGCAAACCTTGTGTCCACCATGTCTTCTAGCAACTACATGCATAGAATGTGGATAATACTATAGCTTCGAGGTGAAGTTGAAACCATCGCCACTCAATAAATTGAAGGCATCCTTTATTGAGAAGATACTCCTTTGCAGATTCATGTAATTGTAACAAGGACTCCAAGAGTATGTACACATGGCAAAACTATTGTCCACCATGTCTTCCAGCAACGACACATAGATAATGTGGGTACTGAGGTGAAGCCGGAACCATTGCCACTTAAGTAATGCTTGCATTTATTTAAAAAATAGCCATGGGATTTTGTCTTCATATGTTGTCATGGTTCTCATGGGTTAGTTCGAGAGAGACTTTGTTGGTTTGCTAGTTCATTGAGTGCTACATCTCTTTCAACAAGTTTGTCCCTTCACTTAACATGACATTAAGCGATGATCTATTCCTCTCTCTTATGGTTTCTCTAGAACCAAAGTTAAGTTTAAGTCACTAATTTGCATGACCTTCATTTTGATTCTAATTATTGTTGTTAGATGTTGTCAATGAACATGAGCACTCATCGATTTCCCTTTGTGTATATCTATGTGTTCATAACAAATTTTTTTCCATGTATAATAACATGCATATGATTAATCTGAGTCTAGTTTACGTTGGTGGGTGACTTTGCATTTATGTAAGATTGAGAACAAAGAAGTTTGATAGGATAAATATAGAGTTAGATTCAAGCATGTCTCCTCTTTGTGACACAAAAAGACATAGAATAAAGAAAAGAGAAGCAAGAAGAAGTGAATGGTGATAGAGTAAAGGTAGCAAGGTGAAATAATCCACAATTTAAAAAGAAGAACCACAAGCCATATATTAAGGATGCATGAATAAAGGCCTTTTATTGATTTATTTCCTCCAATATATATTTTTGAGCCTCATAAATTGATTCCACCACTTTTTGTGAAATCCAAATATTAAAAGGTATTTGTGCACATGTTATTTTGTGAGAATGTCTTGAATACTTACACTAGTGTAGTAGATGTGAATGTCCTAAAAGTCAAGTGGAAGGGCTAAAACCCTATCCAAACTCTTATATAAAGCTCTAAAGATTAATGAAATGACATGTGTGTGGCACTTAAGTCTCTTTTTGTCTCTCTTTCTCTCTCTACACACACACACATATGCATAGCTTGAACTTGAGCTTGAGAAGGATTCTATTGTACACGTGGAGCTATTTACTGAGTGTGAATGTGTGAGGCCCTTCTTCTCTACTCCCTTGAGAGCTTTGTCTTATGTTATGGTGAGCATAGCATTTCAAAACCCATTGTGGTGGCTAGTTTAAGATCAATTAAAAAATTCATAGAAAATAGTAATTTTTTTATTTAATCAAAAAATAAAAAGAGATTGACATATAGACTAAGACTTGTTTGCCTTCTTTATATTTTCTTAACTAAGCAACTAGAATAGGGATGTGCAATACAACTTGCTCATGTGCTTGAAAATTGTTCTTTTTAGTTTTTTTACCATCAAGGTAAAAACTAGACTTTTACCCTAATTGTTTTTTTTTCACTATACAATAACCAATTATTAACTAAACATTGATAGAACACAAATTGAACAAGAGAGAAATAGATATAAGAGTACATGATAAGAGAATGGTATAATCTCCCCCCATGCATGAGTGAGCACCTCCCTCAAGTATGTATTTATGGATATATATTCCTTAACTTTTCTACTAAAAAATCATGAAAAGTATCATTTTGGACTTTATGCTTTCCTTGCATGAATGGCATACTTTTGCCTAATAATATTCTAACACCTAATTAATAAATCTAATGCTACAAAAATATTCGTCTTACACTTAGGTCTTAGTATAAAGGTCATGATAATCAAAATTAATTCCATGCATGAGCACATAAATTTTCATTATAGTAACACCCAAAATAACATAATATTGCATATTAAAATGCATGTTGTTACTAAATATAAAAATAATTATACTTGCATAACTCTGTTTAATAATTCGCTCATCAAAAATACAAAATGCATCAATTCCCCATCATTTATCCATGAAGCTCAATGCAACTGATATCACATGTAGTGCTAGAATTGGATGTCACTATTGTGCGATAAATAAGTAAAATAAAAGAGCAAATGTCCATGGTAGTTGAAAATGAAATAATAGGGTGGCTAGCCACATGCTATTGCTTGCTCATATGGAAAATATGTACTAAATCAACGAGGTAATCCAGAATGCATGTGTGACCTCATGCTAAAAGTCTACATATTTGCTATGAAAATAATTCAACCATGGATTTCTCAAACACTACCTTATGTGGCAAATTTGTACTTGTTCAAACTTAATGTAATTATGAGTGCTATGCAAAAGTTAGATAGTCATATTGGATCAAGATATGACTTCTAAATATATTGGGATCCTTTAAAAAATGGTTTTTTTTACTTAGCTAAGTGCTTAAGAGATTGAGTATTTGCTCGGCTAGTGGTCTAATGGTCAAGGATAACTT
The DNA here is from genome assembly GCF_053477565.2 of Lygodium microphyllum. Taxonomy (NCBI): domain Eukaryota; kingdom Viridiplantae; phylum Streptophyta; class Polypodiopsida; order Schizaeales; family Lygodiaceae; genus Lygodium; species Lygodium microphyllum. Next base: position 41,410,364 of record NC_141156.1, read on the forward strand.
TGGATGCTAGAATTTCAGTCTCTTCTTGAAGCAATGGAGGTTCATCTACAAATAGTGTGACAAATAAAATTTACTTTGAAAGGTTTCAAGCACCACTAAAAAGCGTTACCACTATCAAGTGGTTCAGCACCAAAAATAGTGATGAGGCAATATTATAAGCAATATCATAGTGCTTGAAAGTGATGTTGACAACACAAAAAGGCAAGCAACACTTCCAAAAGGTTGAGAAATGGTAGGGTGTGATGTTCAAATATAGTGGTCTATGAACACCTAAGATTGGTGGGGTGCTTAAGAGAAAGCACATTTTAGTGATAAATACCAATTTTTAGGGATTACCAACAAGTAAAACTACATAATTAATCATAATTGTATTCAAATACTGAGTGCCAATGAAGAATGCATATTTTTGTTTTTAAATGGTGATTCAATCATATAACTTGCTCACAAATCAATGGAAAGATGTGACAAATGAGTAGAAAAATATGATTGAGCATATGCAAGTGGTGGCAAATATTTACAAGTGGCGTACTGTTGGTTGGTGGGGTGATAGACATTTTGTTAGCCACTTCTTGGAAGCGCCACCTTGAAGTGGTAAAGGACCATTTGGAAGGTCATGAACCACTTAGGAACAATGGTGAACTACCTACCAATGGAAGGGCTCCAGTTGCAAGTGGTGAGGGACCACTTTCAAATGGTGGTGCATTACATAACACTACTAAAGACACTCATAGGGTGGGCATAGATATTTTGTAAGTGGTCTCAAGGCTTAAAATAGTGTGCTTTCTTTTGCAAGTGGTAGCATACCACTTGAAAGTTCTATGCACCACTTTTAGATGGTAGGAACCACATGTAAGAGGAAGCAAACTACTTAGGAATGATAGCTCACCACCTGGAAGTACTTGTGCTCCAATTATAAGTTATATAGAAACACATAGAAGCTGTAACGTACCATTTGTATGTCATAAGGGACCAACTACAAGTGGAACTATGCCACTTGCCCATCACTTGCAAGTGGTACTCATCTGAAGATCTTGGGATCTTCACATGATTCAAAGTGTTGCAAATATTTATGAGCACACTTACTTTTGACTCTTTCAACTTATATTACATAGGATGGAAGCAAGGATGCTAAAGAGCTTCATCAAATATTTCCTTCCTAGCACATGCATCCATTCCAATGGTTAATTTCTCAATGTGTTCCACCGTGGATTGACATATCTTGCATTTTTTCCTTCATCAAGAACCACGTTATTGCATTCCATCCAATATTTTGACCATTGCCACTCATTACTTCTGCTTTTCAGGAGCCCTATATTCCCTCATTGTTTTTCTGCACTGAAATTCAACCTCTCTATTCAGTGATGGAGAGATCATGGAGGGTTCCATTGTTGTAAGGGATTTTCCTACAAGATCAACAAGATAGATCATAAGTAGGTGCTCTCTTTCATACAAACATGAAAAAAATATATAACTGATTTGCAACAATATTGTCTATTCATTGGGAGGCAGATGTACCTAAGGAGGACATACAAGAGGAGCCAAGAGCATGCATCCCAAGACTGCAGCGATGTGTGTGTGTGTGTGTGTGTGTGTGTGTGTGTGTGTGTGTGTGTGTGTGTGTGGTGCTTCCATAGCCTTCTCACATGTCAAGTTTCCACACACACACACACACACACACACACACACACACACACACACACATGCGCGCGCGCTCACACACATAGAGGGAAAAAGAGCTTAGAGATATCCCATGCAAGATGCTTTCGGAGACAAAGCTCAAAGAGAGGAGGACAATGCCTCAACTTCAATAGACAAAGATAGAAAGAAAGAAAGAACATGAAACACAGAGAGAGAGAGAGAGAGAGAGAGAGAGAGTGTGTGTGTGTGTGTAGCATAGCCCAAAGAGAGAGTAACTGCATGGCTGCAGCTATAATTGCCAACCTTTTTAAATGGAGAAAAAATGACTTTTTTGTCTAGATTACCAAATTTATTGTTACATTACTATTGAGATTCTCTTTGAGATTATAAATACTTTCAACTTTCCACTTGTAAGTGCTAAGAAGCAATGTCCTAGACATTACTTTCTAAGCCACCCATACATGCTTTCGCTCCTAAACTATGACTAACTAGTCAAACCTAGATGTTGTCCATCATATATGCACACATCAATCTCATGATAAATCAAAAAATTAAGGGAAATTTTAGCATAATAATAGTAAACATAAGCAAGATTTCATCTCAATTTATTCCCCTTAAGATATCTCTTGATGCATAAAATCAATGTAGTTTTTAACTATCTAGTGTTACTAAATTGATTACTTCTTACACATTCTCTATTTAGTGAATTTATGTCAATAAATTAATGGCCCACTTTTCTTTAAGTGTTGATGATGATCTGGCATGGCCATGAGACCATTTAGAGACCAGTATTCCTAGTGCATCACTTAATGGGGTGATCTGAGCATTGTGATGGGGATATATGGTACAAACAGTACAAGTTATGAAGGGGGAAGGAAGTGTCTGCAAAGTATAAGAGTGTACACAAGAACCAAGGAGTTATACATAAATGAAGATGGATTGAGTTCTAAAAAGAGGAAGTGCATTAGCATTGTCTATATGTATTTATGTGTGCATCCAGGGATGCATGGGAATGTTTACTTGTGTGCAATGAACATTGCATTCATTTGGGGTCATCCTCTCCCTTACAAGTCAAGGTTTAAGGTCATTTCTCTCTTAATGAATTAAGGAAAGAAGTAATTCTTTCACTAAGAAAGATGAGAGAGGTAATTCTCTCACTAAGAAAGATGAGAGAGGTAATTCTCTCACTAAGAAAGACAAGAGACGTGATCCTCTAGAAGTGAGGAGAGAAGTGATTTTCCCTTTCTAAGGTCTAAGATGACACAAGCTTGTGTGTGGAAGTCAATCTTAAGGTTGAGACCCAAGGCAATCTAATGAGCTCTCCTTATCTATGGCTCAAGGTGGTTGCATGGACCATAAGTTAAGAATAGAGTATAAAAAGCTGTTTTTCTTAAAATAAATATAGTGAATCCATTTTTTTAATATCTCACAATAAAAAGTTGATTTTTAAAAACGGCCTGTGAAAGTTATCACAAACGATGAGATCTACAACTTTTGTGTTGGACGTTTTTCCATCAGAGCAATGCACAGAGAGATATTCCAAAATTGGTGCCACTGAGTAGGTCCTAGAACATCCACATCTTGCATGAAGATCAACCTTTCCAATCTTGGCACTCAAGTCTCTCTACAAGAAGATAAGCTCTTGGAGCCTATAAAAGGGAGGCTCTCCTTGGGTGTGGAAGAGGTGAAGGAAGCATCACTTTGCATGCATGCAAGAGGAGGAAAAAAGGTGCAAGTGCTGCAGAAGCTATGCTGAAATCAAGTTCCAAGAGGAGATCCCTATACATATTGTGTAGGAGAGAATGTGCAAGTGTTGCGGAAGCTCTGTTGAAATCAAGTTCCAAGAGGAGATCCTGAAATCAAGTTCCAAGAGGACATCCCTACACAATATGTATAGGAGAGAAGGTGTAAGTGCTAGGAAAGCTCTGCTGAAATCAAGCTCCAAGAGGAGATCCCTATACATATTGTGTAGGAGAGAAGGAGAGACTCAAGAAGGATCAAAAGGTGCCAACTTCCAAGTTGTGCAAGTCTTAGCCGATTGTATATTGTGCAAGGAACCATGACCTTGTTTCCAAGATCTACAAGTTAAGAACCGGTTTATGTGTAATAGAGGAGCTTGCTCCTTGTTAATAATATAACTCCACAGGGGGGGGTACTGGCCCATCTTCTAATCCCTAGTGTGTTGTCAATCTCTCAATCTCTCTCTCTTTCTCTTTACATCTTTCTTTTCTCTCATATATTCTCTCTCTGCACCAACATAATATTCACCATATATATTTTAAGTATATAAGAAGGTCGAGCATGCATCTTGGATCTTATAACACCTAATCATGCACCAATGGTTCACCTATGATGCTCGCTATGATTATGTCTCAAAAAAAGAAGCATTTTTCAACAAATAGTTTGAAAAATGGGAGAATTTTTTATTCTCCCTTCTCATCAAGACACGTGAAATCAATCTCTCTTGTGAGCCCTAGTGAAATGAATGTATTTGATTGATGCTTGACAAGGGGGTAGTGCTATTTTTAGTGAAATACATGTATCTGATTGATGCTTGACAAGGGGGTAGTGCTATCTTTAGGGATTTTTTGCTTTTTGAATAAAAGAAAAGAGAGATCCTAATCTAAACATGTATTTCTCCAATCAAATTAATTCCACGCTAATCAACTTCAATTGTTGGATTGGTTACCTATGCCTGGCAAGGTTTTTCCATAGGGTATTCCACTTATATGGGTGACACATATAATTGACAAGTTGACATGATGTCTAGTCCCAAAAACACAATCAAAATGTCCATCCTTGGACAAAAATATGCCAAACTTAGATAGAATCATGCCTATTCATTCATGGCACCTCTAACCATTCGATAACTTATGGCCTCTCACACTGCAAGCATTTATGCCATACCTATCTTGCTCATGTAACCTATCCACAAAGGCTATTGCGGATGTGCTAGCAAAAAAAAAGAGGAAAATAAACATGGTAAGGAGACTCAATGAGTTGTAGTCTAGGCGATTCAAGCGAAGTCCCAAGCTCCACCAATCTCATTGGCTAATAACTCCCAAGCTTCACACTTTGGCCTCCACAAGCTTGTGCTTCAACTTTTGGGAGGCATAAACCCTAGTTCTTCCTTTTTATACTAAGTCTCCCGCAATTCTATGTTTGCTTACACAAATACCCACCTCAAATTCCTACATTAAGTTAGGAAGTTTTAGTGTATGAGCTATCATGACACATTCTATAAGTTTTTTGAAGTTGTATTGGTGCTCTTCTAGTAGCCAAACGATCTAAGCATGTCTCTCTAAAAATGTTGGTCAAGGTATTGCTTTAATAGAATATTCCTTGATGAAAATCTAGTACTATCCTAGAAATCCTACTTAATGGTATTGGAAATTGGTCCATTAGGAATAGTCCCTCGAGTCTTTAATCTAATTCCATCATGTCAATCCTTAAAATCCTACTTGGAAATCGGTTAATTAAGAATATCCTAGACTTTGAAAAAATCGACTAAGATTCCATCAATAGAAGTGACATATATCTAATCACTTGATATAACATGTGCAGAAGATACACCTACTCTTCTTGGCATAGAGTCGATTTTCTCAAACTGTTTGAAACACAATCTTAACTTGAAATTTGTGACTCCTTTAAGACTTAGACTATATAACAACATCATAAAAGAATACACACACAAGGTCATCAAAGTAACGGTGGAAATTATATTACATTAGTCAATAAGTCAATGCTAATGCATTAGTCAATCCAAGTGGCATGACTATGAACTCATAATGGCCCTAGCATATAATAATAAATGTCTTGAAAATGTATTGCTCCTTGATTTAGATCTGATACTACGCTGATCTTAGATCAATCTTGGAGAATAATTTGGCATCATATAATCAATCTAGTAACTTGACAATCCTAAAGATAGCACATTATTCTTGATCATTACTTGATTTAAACCTTTGGAGTTGATGTGGTCTCCTTCTTGGTTTAGAAGAGGACAAATGAATCCCAATGCAAGTTACTTGGGTAGAAAAATCCATGTTCAATTACCTATCTCAATTCTTTCTTGACTTCAATGCCCTTTGGAGTAAACATTTTAAGGTCTCCTGGACACTAGATCAATTATATGGGTTAGCTCAATTTTATGCTCAACCTTCCTATCAGGAAATAGATTGATCAACTCTTCAAGAATACATGGAGGGCTCTTGGACTCAATATAGCCAAGTTGACTCATAATGATGGATGTTGATAGGATCGATGTAGAATGGCACAACTTTCCTTTAAATGATGGGATTCCCTTTGGCTCTTCTAGTTTGTTTAAACTATCAAGTAAACCAATTTCTTTGGCTCATTGTGAATACTATTTATTTCCATTGGTCAATTCCTATGATTATTTTTTTCATATCAACATTTGATTTTGTAACCTTCTTATTATATTTGGAGATTAAAAAGATAATAAATTTAATAGTCAATCAATATTCATGATGTTGTAGCCATAAAAATTATTAATGGTTGAATGACTAAGCATTGGTGGTCCATTCCTTTGTTTCCAATGGCAGGATGGATAGATCCTTTATCTACCTCTCTATTTAGAGTTGCTTTTCTCTCAAATGGTTGGCCTACTTGGGCTCCCACTACTCTCTCTCTTCCTTGGCCTTTTTTAATATTTCCATTTTCTCTTCCTTTCATTGATGATTGGTTGAAATTTGGGCTTAAGAGCATCATGAAGATCTATTCTTAAGTGTCTAATCTTTTTAATTAGAAGCATTGTTTGTCACTCACATTCCTTTGCTCTCAGTCAAGATTGCAAATCCTATTGGTCATGCTAATATTTACTTGAGCTCTTTTGGAAATATGGCTCCTTTCATAATTACCAATCATGCCACATTTTCTCTTGCTATTCTTGGAGATTTTTTGTAGTAAGATTTTGGCAATAACAAGGGAGTCTTTCAAGGTTTCATGACTTATTGCTTTCAAACGAGTGTTTAGAGGATGCCTCACTCCCTTGCAAAAACTTGTGATTTGTTGAGCCATTGTCATTATTAGCAGAGCGTACCTTTAGATGCTCACAAATTTTGAATTTTAAGATTCCAAGGTAAAGTTTAGTTGATGAAGGATATAAAATTCATTTATATTTATGGATTTTAAAGACGTGGGTAAATAACATCCTTTCACATCTTCCTTACATTGCTTCCAAGTTTTGAAAGCTTTAGCTACAACATTGTTTTGATACCATTGCTTCAAACCAAAGTTTGGCTTCACCAATGATGCAAAGTTATGAAGTCATGGATAAATTACTAGTGGTGGTACTTGTAGCAACAACATAATCATCCATCACATCAATCCAAACCTCATACCTTGTTTTGACTTTGGCTCCCTTGCCATTGAAGGCAACTTAATTTTTTTAAAAGAGGAATTGATTTTCTTTACTCATCTCAATAATTTGGAAATTTTGATTTGAAAACAAACCATGATTAGCATTTTTGGACACGTTAAAGTGGAGTTATTTCTCTCAATAGTTTCCAAGAAAATATAGTAATTATGCATTCTTTGTTCAAGAGAAAATCAAAATGCAACTTAAGTTCAATATGGGCTTTGGATTTATATTTTCATGAACTTCATGAGAAGGCATCAGTACACATTTGGGAAGGCTTTTGAATATTTTTAAGGCACTATATGCTAGTAGTAGGGTGAGGAATCCGCTAATGACATAAGCCTCTTGTTAATTGTTAGAAGTATAGCATGGGAACCCTGCGTAAGCAAGGGTGCATAAGGGAAGAAACCCTAACCCTAGCTACCAATGGCTATCTAAATAGCCTAAAGATCACTCTCAAGAAGATGAGAGAGTGTACAGTTGTACCTTGAGTAACTTAATAAACAATATATTGTTATTGTACTTGAGCTCTCTTTTCCCTATTTTGCACACATCTCCATGTTCGCACTCTGATATTCTAACATGATATCAAAGCCACTCTGATCCATTGAGCTTCCCCTATCCATGTCCCAATCTAAGTGCACATGAGAAGTTCATTTCTCAACCATATCTCTTAACCTCCATAGCCAAGCTAGACCTATAAACCTTGGAGGAGTTGGTGTTGCCAAAGGAGGGGATATCTTGGTGTGTTTTCTTCTAGAGACCTCTTCCCCAGCTCACGCATACCTACCTAGCACATAGAACCTCAATATTGTGGTGTGTATAGTTCAATATTGAAGAAATTGCAAAAATGGCAATGTTCTAGATAGCATGATGCTTAGCAAGCTACCGTGTGCTGTGGAAGGTGCAATGTTAGCAGGCTTCATGGGGCTTTGTTAGTCCCCCAAATAGGCTATCTAACTCTAAAAGGGTTTGGTCTAATTCCCTCTCTACTGGCCACACATAGTGAAACCCTAACTGTGGATTTGGCAGTAGGCAACCATAGCCAAGAAGCTCAAGCTTTCTTCATGTCCATTTTAATAATCTTGAAAGTCGCTAATAGTGATTCTAATCACCGAATAACTACCATTGGAATTCATTTGCAGATTTGAAAGCTCAAAACTCAAAGCTTCTCGCCCCGAAGGTGACTCTAAAGCCAACATTCAACTGGACTCCAACACAAACATTTCATTAAGCTTGGATAATAGTGTTCTTAAACACCAATGATCAAACTAGTGATCATTGCTTGCTAGTTAATCTTAGAAATATGAAGGTTTTTAGGCCCTAAGCATATTCATTGAGTGCTTAACTATCATCACCCTACTTGACTACTATAAGGCTATGTGTCAACTATAAACACATAGACCATTTTCATCTATTCATCTAATCTTATTTGTTTGATTATAAATCAGTTACTTTTAGCCTACTATTCACTTGGTTTTAAACATCATTTCATTTGCTTCCACTCTTATTTTCCACTTGTAAAGGATTAGACATTGCCATTGCCTTGTGCAATTGGTAAGACCTTCCTATTGTGGCATATATTAATGTAAAGCCTCAAATCCACAAGTTTGATGGGAGAGATTTTCACCCATGGTAGGTATTGGTGAAATATGAAATGATGGAGAGGGAATATTGACCCTTCATCTAGGGGACCAAAGCCATTGACCCATCCAACCCTATAGATGAAGATGATGAAAGAGCCCAAGCCATTATAATGTTGCACCTAGATGAATCCTTAATCCACTACATTGATCAACTTGCAACTACAAAGGAGAAGTGGGATGAGCTCAAGAAATCGTATGTTGCAAGAGGAAATAACTCCAAAATATTCCTCAAAATAGAGTTATTCAACTTCAAAAACAAGCAAGGAGAAGACTTGGGAAAGTTCATTTCCCACATGAAGGGATTGACAACCCAATTAGTTTCGGTGTCCAAGATCTAGTCGCTGAAGAAGATGCCATTGCAATACTTTTAAAAGGTATAAGAAAAGTCTTTTCAACTCTTGTCACTACCCTAATAAATGTACCAAAATCTACACTTGAAGGTGTAATTCGGTCTTGTTTGGATGAGGAAAAAATAAATCAAAAGAAAGGCAACACTGGCTCTCAACATCCACCTTAGCAACCTGTGATCAACTCTTAGTTTATATTGTTTCTACTAAATGTTCATTTTGCAACAAAAAGGGACATATTGTAAGCAACGGCTATAAAAAAATATCCCAACAAGATGAAGTGCAACAAATGTAAGTAAACAACAAACATGACATATCATCAATAAATGTCCTAACTCCCTTAAAGTACCAAAAGAATTGGAGGCTAACTATGTCTCCAAAGCATCTGATTACCACCTTTTTTAGTATTTGTTCTATCATCGTACCATAAACATCCTTGTAGCCTACTTTATAAAGGCATCCCACTGATTCATTGAGGGGGGAACCATTTACATGCTATGTAATCCAATGCCACCTTGACATTGATGGGTGGGTGTTATAAGTATAGCATGGGGATCTTATGTAAGTAAGGGTGCATGAGGGAAGGTGAGGTGTGAATGGAATAGAGGATAGGGGAAACCCTAACCCTAACTTCCAGTGGCTATATAAATAGCCTAAAGGTCACTCTTAAGAAGATGAGAGATTGTATAGTTGTACCTTGAGCAACTTAATAAGTAAGATATTGTTCTTGTACTTGAGCTCTCTTTTCCCTCTTGTGCACACATCTCCATGTCACCACTCTAATATTCTAACATTTATATCTTTTATATATTGATTTGGAGGTAGGACCTACACCAATTGAGAACATCATAGACCCAATAATACAAGGTTGTTTCTTTATCATTAATGGTCACATTGTCATTGGCCTATCATCCTTCAAAAATATAGACACATACGCTTTAGTTCCTCCATTCAATGGGTTCTCTTGAGATTAATTTTGAGGTTCATAGGATAGCTAATATTGATTTAAAAAAAGTGTCAAGAGGGCCTCCCATGGCATTCTTCAATGACCAACCTCATTGAGTTCAAGTGAAGAGAGGATTTGAGAGGCTCTCTAGTGTAGTCATTTGCAATTGGTTACATGTCGCAATTTGAAACCAACATACCTCCACAAACCCTAGGTCACACTCATATATTTGACATTGCACTTAATCACATTTCAATACTCAACTATTTGCATTTAAACCATAAAGAGGTTGCATTGCATTTAGGACCACCAATGCAAAGGAGGGACCTTAGAAAAACATACTCAAATAGAAGAAATCAAAGTGCTTAGAGATTACAACAACACAAACATAGGGGCAAAGTAGCAAAAAATCATAGATACACATCTTGACTTTTGGAGGGAGATGTAAATCAAGTTGACAAAGACAAGACAAGGCTTGCATAGGGTAGACTTGAGAACTCAACACTTTTCACACTACTAACCCTAATCTGTATCACTCGAACTTCTCTAGAGGGGGTAAGGAAATTTAAACATGAGACTTGTTAACGAGAACCCCCCTGGACATGAAATAGACACTATAACACTAAGCTATTGTTACCCTTGGCACACCTAAAGCCCTCACTCAACCTCTAGATAGCTTGACTTGGCATGTTATTGCAAAGCTTTTTCTCATCAAGTTTTGCACTCATTGAAGGACTTGCTCTTAGAACTTGTGACTATGTGCTATCAATCTAGTACGTAAGAGAGTCTCATAATTTCTTGAGCTCGAAAGAATGAGGCAACAAGAACAAAATTGGCACACTGAGCTACATTCATAGTCACTGCAATTGTTGAGCCTCATGCTTAGAAACCCCACCATTTGTAGTACAACCACTTAGTTAGAGACTAAAAGAGCCTACCTTATTGTTTTAGGTTCAATGAGTAAGCCATTGTAGCTTAGTGAAGGATCCTTAAGAGTGTCAATATGAACAATGCATTGAAAATGGGCATGCCCTATGCTACCATTTCAAAAAGTAGTGCTATCATAGCTAGAGAATGAGAGTAATAGTTTTGAGTTTAACCACACTGACCCTCCATCATGAGTAAAATGAAATTGACAAATGCAAATGAGTATCACCCTTGATGGAGTCACCCAACCATTCCACTGCTCATAATGCTATTCATTTGTATTTGACTTCTTGATTTTCACTCTAAGAGATTTACACATAGCTATGTCCCACCAATTCATCCATCTCCCTCCCAACCTTGCAAAGGGAGAAGATTCAATCCATGAGTGTAATAACACTACCCATGGTTGAGGAGATTTAGGTTTAATAAACACTTACAACTAAAATCGATTGCCCTTTTATTTAATTTTGGGATCTCGAAATCTGTACTTTCATTTGTCAAGATAATTTTCTCCTAGCTAATAAAGTCCCATCCTCTTTCTTCCTCTCTGTACCAAACAAAATCCATGAGCACCTTCTCAACCCCACACCATGCAAATTTACATATTTGAAATATTTAAGCTAAAAATACGATCATAAGTTGCAAAACATGCTTCACCACGATTAGCTTGCTAAGAAGGAAAAGTTGAAGACTTCTCCCAAGCTAGTTTACCTTAGATTTGTTCCTCTGGCCAAGAAAAACTTTGCTTTGTTGTTAGATCAAACTCTACCAGCAACAAAGGTATCTTATCATAGAAAGAAGAAGTGGGTAGAAAGACAAAAAGGAGAGGGAGAGAAGATGAGAGAAAAATGGGATAGAGAGGAGGAGAAAAAAGAGAAAAAGAAGAGGGTAGAGAGAGGAGGAATTGGAAAGAGAGAGAAATAGGAGAAACAAAAAGAAAGGAAAGAGGGTAAAAAGAGAGAAAGAGAGGGAATAGAGAAAAATAAAAAGAGAGAGAGAAGAAGAACAAGAAGATTCTCTCTCTCCCCCTTCTTTTTCTTTCTTTCGCTCTCTTGTCTTCCTTTCTATTTCCTCTACGTGTAGGTGTGTTCTTTTTCTCTTACCTCCCTTTCTCCCCTTCTCTCTTTACCCTCTTTGTTCTCTCTTGTTTTCTTTTCTATTTCCTCTCTCTCTCTCTACCCTCTTTTTTCTTTGTCTTCTTTCTTGTTCTACCCTCTTCTCTCTTTGCCTCCGAGAGAGAGAGAGAGAGAGAGAGAGAGAGAGAGAGAGAGAGATCATGTTGTGGGATGATGCTTCATAGCAGCTTCTCATGCAAGGAATGCTAATTTATTGTACAAAGTGAACAAGTTCGCAAACTGCACAATGTCCCATAAAGGACATGTTTACACTTGGCTCAGATCCACAAACAACTAGGGTGGGAAATCTTTGTGAAATCTACTAGTTTGCATGCTTTAGAGTTTGTAACCAGTTTGTCAACCCAAAACCTTGCTTAGCCATCAACAAAAGCGCTGTTCGAAAGGGTTCATTGCTGACTTGCACATGTGAGGATGATTCCAATTTGTTAGTTGTTTTTGATTGGCCAAAACAACTTTTGAAGGTCTGAAAACTATATTTTATGATTAAAAAAAGAGCATGTGCGTGCGGATTTAGCCTAAATGGCCTCCCAACTAGCTAGTGTTCGAACTGGTTGGGAGCCACTTTCATGGTAGAGACAGGTCCAAACGCGCTTGACCAGCCCAACTAGTCGTAGCGACACACTAGAGACTAGTTGTGACGTAGACTTTAGCGCCACCCGGTTTTCAGCAATGCGTGTTTGTTTTTCTTTTCGGAATCCCCCCCTTCTCTTTCTTTCTTTTTCGGAATCCCCCCTTCTCTCTCTCTCTCTCCCTCTCTCTCTCTCTCTCTCTCTCTCTCTGTCGCTCGCTCGCTCTCTCGGATTCCAGAGTATAAGCAGGAAAGTAGATCGCCTGCAGGATGAGGCGAGCTCAGGCGAAGGTCCCTCGCCCATGGGCCACCTTCCTTTTACTCCTGTGCTTTATTTGTGCCGTCTTTCAACATTGCCATGGCTTGCAGATCACCGTCCAGGACACTGACTGCGTGTACGAGAATGTAGAATACGAGGGGGACCTTGTCACTGGCAACTATGTGGTGGTGGATCATGAGATCTTCTGGACTAACGATCACCCTGGAATCGATTTCACGGTACGTGTACATGCACCTGACGTTTCATAGGGTCTCCTTACTTTGTCATTGTATATTGGAGGTCCAATGCTGTCCATCATATCCAAGTAAGTCCTTAATTTGTATGAGATGAGATGCACAAAGGGCTAATAGTTATTGCCAACATTCAACCCCCAAGTTTCCTGGTTGAATGAACGAGCTTCTTTGACGTTGCACAACTTTGGCAAAAAGAACCATATGGTTCCTCTAGAGAACTTCTCGAGGAGTGGAGCCCTTTAGAGCAAGGAAGTATTATTTGGCTTCTCTCTTGTGCAAAATGCTGGATTGGTTTTATACTCTTTTTTGGTGGCTTTTACTCTAGTTTTGTGTGGGGATAATGGGTGCAGCTCGGACGCAAGAGTGAGCAGAATAATCAACACGTTAATAAGACAAATGGGAGTTACAAGCGTTTTAATATTCTATACCATATGAAGCAGTGAGAGAAAACCCTAGTGATAATTGAAAAAAAAAAGAGATATGGGTCTAGCATGTAGTAGATAGGTAAATTTTTAATTTGTTTCTGAACAAGGCACTTTGGTGTTCTCTATGAAGTGTCACAAGCTTTCCAATATCTGTTGTAGCTAAACCAATGCCATAGAAGATGTACAAAAAACAAAAGGAAACATGTTATTGTTGAGAAACCACTTCTTTAATTTATACACTTCCTCTTCACTTTGCTGGTCATCATTCTCCTTATGCTTTGAAGGTTGTACATGTCGCCTAACAATAACATTTTCAACTTGCTGTCCATGGTCTGAGCCTTGTCCAAGGTTAGACATTGCATTCCTTCATTTCCATGTGAATGTTCATACTAAGAGGCATCATCACTGTTGGAGTCCATCTCACTATATGAAGACATATTGCTGTAATATCTCATCTTAGAGTAACAATCAGCACTAAGCTTTGGCTTGTAATCAGGTGTCTTGGGCCCACCAAATCAAGGGATTGAGTGGTAATACCGACGATAAAACCATGAAACCCTAATTTCTTCCTTCCGTGGATGGGTGGTAATTCCCTAATTACAACTTAGTTACAATAGTAACATTTATTACAAAGCTGAGAAATGCAAATTAACTTACAATCTTGGACAATGGATACTCTCATGGCCCCAAAACTAATGTCCCTTTCGGTAATTATTTAACTTAATTGAAGAAGAAGTTGATGTATAATGGAATTCTCCCAATCTCTTTCGGTATTCCAACTCCCCTTACTGTCCAAAATGACTAGTAAGTCTTCAATTTGCTTTGCCTCTTGATTTGGACAATCAATTGGCATTCACCCGCTTTGATGGAGATGGAAAATGCTCCATATTCATTGATTTGCTAGTCCCTCCACTTGAATTTGACTAAAAACAGCTTCAGTCTTGTTGAATCCAAGTCTTGGACTCTGGCATGTTTCTTGAGGCTGTTGTGAAACCCTAATTTGTGCTGTGCAGATTAGGGTTTACAATAGAGAAATTTGAAATATCTCAGTCTCTGTTGATCTCAATGCTGTAATCTTCAGAGCAAGGCTGTAGAAAGGTTGGGAGATGAGAGAGAATGCTGAGGAGAGAGAAAATTTAGACTTTCTTTGCGAAGAATTGAAGAAAATTTGTCATTTACTGTTGTTGCCTTGTCTCAATAGCTTGTGAATGCAAAGAACTGAAGAAAATCAGTCATTCACTGTTGCTGCCCTATCTCAACGGTCTATAGATACTGTCACTTGTTGTTGATTGGTCTTTTCTTGCCCCTGGCTACTTCAAAAGATCCTCCAATGCATGTAAATCAGACCAACATCTCCTCCCTCTCTCTTGTAAACTGAATACACTAAAATGCCTCTTTCTCCAGCCTCTAAAGACGTTTTTTAGTCTTGTATGGGCATTTTTGACAAGTGATAGCCTTCACAAATGGTTTTTCTTGCATTATCCATAATTAAATATTTATTTTGCAGTCTTTAAATATTGATTAATATAATTATTATTTGGGTACCTTGAAAAATAATTTGACAGGCTAATAATTAAATTGGCTAGGCAACTTCCATTTTGGAGTGTCTCTGCGTCATCTTTGGCTATTGGATTGGCGTCAGGTACCATTCAACGCTACTTCTGTAGTATCACCCAACTGACAGTTATGGCCAAATGAATGACCTAGGCCAATAATTGACACCAAATACCACCAAGTACATGTGTGACATAACTTATAGCAACTTTTGTCTTTGACTTCCCATGATTTCCTCGGATCCCTGGCTCGTAAATTTACTGCAATCCCAGTTACACCTCATATGTGCAACATTTACTTAACCATGTGATTAAAAATTAATCCACATGTTAAGTGAGGTTTCAAAAACACATGTTCTCATGATATTTCCTCATTCTAAAACCTTGGATTACACTCGACTTCCACAGCACACTAGGGATTGGATCCCCCATCTTTGCTCCTAGCACTTTTTTTTTCTCTACACCATATTCTACCTACCCTTACTTCACTACCCCTTTGCATCTCGGTACATCATTAGGGGAAATGCCACCCTTTAACATTGTGTCTTTCACATATCCACAAGTGAGCATTTTTTTCACCTCAAGATGGCTACGATGGGCACGGCTGCATGGATAAAATATGGTTGCTTCATTCTCATCGACGGATGGAGTTCAAAGCTACCTTCTTGCTATTCACTCTATTTGAAAGTTGGGATACTTTCAGAACAACTTTGAGTAATTCGAATGCTCAACTGTTATACTTTGATGTGGAGAGTTCTTTGCTGATGGAAGAACTCAATAGACAGAATAACTCAGCAAACAAGTCTTCAAATGCATTACACACTAGAGGCAGATTTCAGCATAAGAGCAGTTTTGAAAACAGAGCACGCAACAAATCTGGTGGAAAGAACGTGGAGTGCTATCATTGTGGCAAAAAAGGGCACTATAAAAGGGATTGCTTTCAATTGAAGAAAGAGAAGGGCAATGTGAAAATAGAAGAGGTTAATGTAGTCACTCATGACAATGACAGTGATGGTGATGTACTTCTTGCTTCTTCTTTGGATGCACATGCATTGATTGCAGATTCTGAGGATGATATTCACACTTGGATACATGATACAAGTGCGTTCTTTCATGTCACACCACATCATGAGTGGTTCTCTGACTACAATGGTGCTGTACATGGTGTTGTCCACTTGGGGGATAACTATGCATGTATAATTGCAGGCATTGGCAGTGTGAAATTGGAATTTCAGCATGACTTCGTGTTTGTTTTGCATAATGTGAGACATGTATCTCAGCAGCTCAAGAAGAGTTTGATAAGCACAGGGCAATTAGATGATGAAGGCTATTACACCACCTTTGGGGATAGCAAATGGAAATGTAAGGGCTTCCGCATTGTTGCCAAGGGATACAAAAGTGATACTTTATATTCTTTGCATGTATCTAGTGTGCGTGACCACATTGTCGCCATAATTGAGCAGCCAAGTGTTTCTATGTGGCATAGCCGGTTGGAATACATGAGTTAATCTGGAATGAAAGTGCTCTCTCGTTTGAGGTATGCTGATTTTGAACAGTGTGATCATTGTATTTATAGTAAACATGCTCAAACATCACACAAAAAATCTTTCTCTAAAGTCTTCACCCTTAGAGTTAGTACATTCAGATGTATGTCAAATGCCAGGATTATCTCTAGGGGGGAAGAAGTATTTTATTACCTTTGTTGATGATGCCACATGCAAAGTATGGGTTTATCAATCCGTCACAAAGACGAGGCCTTGGATAAATTTAAAAAATTCTTGGCACTTGCTGAAAATCAGACCAGCAAGACATTAAAATGCCTTTGCTCTGACAATGGTGGGGAATGCGTTCAAATCCTTTCAAGACTTTTGTGACAGCGAAGGGATTAAAAGGGAGCTTATTGCTCCTCATAATCCGCCCCAAAATGGTGTTGCAGAGTGTATGAATAGGACCATTTAAGACAAGGTCCGTACAATGCTGTCACATGTTGCTTTACGGGGCACCAATTTTGGGGCCAATAGAGTGTCCAATGTTCAGGATTAAAGTGGTAAAGTATACATTTTCATTTTATGTGAATTTTATGCTTGTTGTAATTAGTGCTTAATCAAGTTATTTACCACCCTATCTGAGAAGAAAGGCTGGTTTCAACTGTCGAAGTGTCCCCTCATGTGACTTAGACTAGGAGCTAATTCCGCTTCTTGTTAAAGAACTAGCACATCATGAACTTGGATGCTAATCCCAGCTCTAGATTTGAACTTGCCAGACTTCAGTCGATGTTAGGAAAATCCTCTTGGGAACGTGTGCACCTATATGCTCGTATAGATGAGGTGTATCAAACCCATCTCACCACCCTCTCACACTCCCTCTTTGGCATTGGAGAGTTGTGAGGGATGACTGCATCATTTGCACTATCAACCTAGAAGGGATGCCCTTGCAGCCATTGTTGGGGGCCACATAGTTGGAGCTGAAACTGGGACCTAGAGATGAGGAAGACTCGCTGAGAGGGTCATCACCCTTTGTCACCATTCGCAATTGCTTCTGTTGTAAAGCTACTAATGTCCTATAGTTCTTCTAGAGGTGTCCCTTCTTGCCACAATAATAGCATGGAGATTTCTTCTTCTACCGATGGGACCACCCCTCTCTGAAGTTGGAACATTTGAAGCACCAAGAGATAGGATCCTCACAGAAACCTGAATTTGAACACAATGAGTCTCCAACATAACACTTATAGATCGGCATGCTGGCATTCGGGAGGAGATGCCAAAGGATCCATGATGAGGGAGATATAGAGAAGATGTAGACAAGGGATCTTTAGGGAGAAAGTATGCCAAAAATACACTCTCAAGGATCGCACGAGTTCAAAGTAGTAAAGAAAGTACATAGAGGAAAGATCAACAGTAACTAGAGTGTAGTGATGAGAACACAAGTAGATACACATGAACCCTCTCTAAAGGTGAGAAGTGTATCACAAAATGAAAATATGGACCAAACACAGCCAAAAAATAGCTCGCCCAGCCCTGCACAAAAGCAAAAAAGCAAAACACTGATCCTGATGACAAAGCACAGTCACAAACTGCAATAAATGCAGTTGACCTGCAGGAAAATAGGTCGCCTCGGCTTGCTGTCTTCAAAACACAGATTGGGATGGGTCAATAACAGGTCCCCAGCCTTGAAACAGCCCTAGAAATCTGTAAACGCAGATGGTAGATTGCAACAGGTTGAGATATAGCACAAGAACAGGCTGAAAATTAGGAGAGGAAGGTCGCCTTGACTGTAAATCAGTTGCAGCAGCAAGAATAGGTCGAAACAGTCAATGAAAAGTCGAAATTCAGACCTAAAACAGTGTAAAACAGCAGCAGGAACAATGATCCTACAATCTGATACCGTGTCACAAGTGGATGCAGTGATGGAAGTGTGGAAAACTGCTGTAATAGAATGCTGAACACAAGAGACAAAGGAAAGAGAAAGAGAAACACTGCAAAAGAACAAAACACTATACAAAGAACTTAGAAGCAAAGAGATACTCGGAAAATGGAATCCATATATCAAGAAACAGGACAATATAGAACCAATGTGAGTCACGGCTGTGAATGCACTGGCACTTGCTCCTCTCCCTCCACTAGAACCTGTTAGATGATGAATGATAGATGGTGCATGATGATAACGAGTGTGGAGGAGGAGCCTAAATAAATAGGCAAAAATAATGCCATAAATGATGTCAAGTCGGCCAACATTTAATGCTGGTCAGCCAGCATAAATGACCATCATAAAATGCCTAAATAATTGAGGAAATGTCCTGGTTCCGTAGCCCATTGACAGGCACAAACTCAGCCATGAACTAACATATTTGCTAACATTGTTGCATGTGCATTCTCATCATGTAGCACACTACTCTCTATGCATCTCATTGTGTAG
This sequence comes from Lygodium microphyllum, assembly GCF_053477565.2. NCBI lineage: Eukaryota > Viridiplantae > Streptophyta > Polypodiopsida > Schizaeales > Lygodiaceae > Lygodium > Lygodium microphyllum. The sequence goes on from NC_141156.1 coordinate 41,429,358, forward strand.
AGCACACCTAGGCGGATCTTGAGTTGTTACCATTGGCAGTTCTTCACCACCTCACCTTCATCACCCCTTCCCTCATCATTGACACCCTCGAGTGGTTGGGATAGCTTGTTTCTTTTGTGATGTGTTGGATTTACCAATTCCTTTTCATTTTACCTATTCCTTTTCATTCTTCCCACGGGGCACAGTTACTTGAAAGGCCACAAACCATATCCATTTCTTAAAAAAAAAAAGTTCAATGTGGTTCCATTTGCCTTTGCAGGTCTTGGTAGGCCATTGGGTAGTCAACAAGCACCCTTTGTCCAATACCTTGGCCTCTTTGAGGTGATCACTTGGACTCCCTTGGTAAGATAACCATTGCTTCTATAGTCTTGGCAGGCCACCGTGTAGTTGATGCGTACCCTTTGTCAGATACCGTGACTACTTTGGGGATGTGAAGATATGCTAGGGCTTGCACTGAGGAAGTATAGCATGTACGACCAAGATTGAAACACAAAGACTCAAACAAAGACAAGCCAAACACCAAACATTAAAAACCTATATAAAAGGATAAGACTGAATGGTGGGCAACCTGTCTGCCCCTCAATTTGGGCAGTTGATTGGCCTTCACTCGCTTTGGTGGAGATCGGAAATGCCCCAAATACATTGATTTGCTTGTCCCTGCACCTGAATTTGATTGAAAACAGCTTAAGCTCTTTTGAATCCAAGTCTTGGAGCTTCCAATTTTTGGCAAGCTTCCTGATGCTCCTGCTAAATCCTAATTTCTGTTGTGCAGATTAGGGTTTACATAAGAGAAATCTGAAATTTCTCAGCCTTTGGTGATCTTAATGCTGTAATCTTCGGAGCAAAGCTCTAGAAAGGTTGGGAGATGAGATAGAATGCTAAGAAGAGAGAAAATTTAGACTTTCTTCGCGAAGGATTGAAGAAATTTTGTCATTTACTGCTGTTGCCTTGTCTCTACAGCTTGTAGATACAAAGAACTAAAGAAAATTAGTCATTTATTGCCGTTGCCCTGTCTCAACAGCGTGTAGATGTTATCACCTGCTGTTGATTGGTCTTCTCCTGCCCCTAGCTGCCTCAGAAGGTCCTCCAATGGCTGCAAATCAGTCCAGTTGCATCTCCTCCCTCTCTCTTGCAGGCTGAATACACTGAAATGCCTCTCTCCAAGCGCTAAAGACGTTTTTCAGTCTTGCATGGGCATTTTTGATAGGTGGCAACCTTCCAAATGGTTTTCCCAGCATTATCCATAATTAAATATTAATTTTCAAACTTTAAATATTGAAAATTAATCTAATAGTTATTTGGATGCCTTGAAAAATAATCAAACTGGTCAATAATTAAATTGGCCAGGTAACTTCCATTCTCAAGTGTCTCTATGACATCTTTGGCAATTGGAGTGGCATCAGGTGCCATTAAACGCAACTTCTCTTGTGTCACCAATTGACACTTATGGCCAAATGAATGACCCAGGCCAACATTGGTACCAAATACCACCAAGTACTTGTGCGGCATAGGTTATAGCAACCTTTGTCCTTGACATCTCGTGTTTTTCTCGGGTCGCGAGCTCATAAATTTACTCTTAATCCTAGTTACACCTCATATGTGCAACATTTACTTAACCATGCGATTAAAAATTAATCCACATATTAAGTGAGGTTTGAAAAATACATGTCCTCATGACGGTCCTCCCCCTTAAAATCCTTGCAATCGTCCTTGATTGCATCGCCAGATGCATCAAAAGCAAAATAGTGGACTGGAATTCGCACAAGGCATCATAGTTAACACAACATTGCGCACTATTGTTCAACTATTCCATATGCCCAACACATGCTGAAAATTACTAGCTAATCATAACATAATATAAGACTCACAAAGAATCTTAAAAACATTGCCGAATTATCATGTACATGTCTATTTCTCATGAGCTTAACTCATCTGGCAAAACCAAACCATAGCATAATATAACCAAGCATAAACCATGGCTAAAACATCAATGGCATCATAACATATGCTATTGTCCATGGAACCAGATATAAACCATTGAAAACTGAGCATAATTTGATCATAAATTGATCACTTGCTGATCTGAGAACTGATCACAAATTGTTGCAAATGTGACCCAAATTGATCACAAACTCATTGCAAAAACTGACCAGCAATCAATGCAAAAATTGATCCCAAAAGTGACCATAAATGGTTCTCGAGCTGATAAAAATTGAGCTGAAACTGATCAGAATTTTTATCTCAAAATTGAGTCAAAATTCATGCCAATTTTATCATAAGCTAATGCAAAAGTTTAGTTTAAGTGCTTGGTGAATCTCATACTTATTTGCATACATCTCACAGTGAATAGTATACACTAGGTATTGACCTCGTGTACCTTGGATGCATGCTGAATACATTTGAGATCCACTACATACGAGAGCTATCCATAACTGGAGGAGTGGAAGTACTACCTCCCCCTTGAGCATTAGGCAATACTCGGGACCCTTGCTCTATTGAACGTGACAGAGTTCGAACTAAAGTTGGCTCTAAGTGAAAGGCATCTAGGTAAAGCTACAATAACTGAGGATGGTCTTTCAAGTCATCCTCTTCCATCCATTTCACATCCATTGGTGAATAATTTTGAAATTTCACCAAGTATCTCGTGGAAACTTTACCTTTGACCTCTCTTTCGTTGTGTGCCAAAATTTGCTCAGGTACCAAAATCTCATCTAACTCCTCAACTTCAGGCTGAATTTCAGCAAACATATGCTTTGGCACATCACCATGAAAAGGCCTCAACAAACTGACATGAAAGGTATTGTGTATCCTTCAATGTGGAGGTAATTTCAGGTGATATGCCACATCGTTGATCTTCTTTAACACCTGGAAGGGCCCATAGTATCTCATACTCAACTTCGCATACAATCTTTCTCTTTCTTTAATCTTTTTCAGCCTTGCCTTTTTAAAATGTAGCAATACATAATCACCCTTTGCAAACTGCAAAGCACGTCTGTGGTGTTAGTTTCCTTCTTTTGATTTTCTTGTGATCTCTGAAGTGTATATTTTATCTTTGCATAGGCTACATCTAAGTTTTCCACATAACGATCAGCCTCAAAGATCTTATCCTTAGTTTGCAAAATTGGTGGCATCTTCTTGCCACCCTCAACCACCTCAAACGGAGCTTTGCCTGTAGAACTATGAATTGTGTTGTTGTAAGCAAACTCAACGAAGGGCAAATACTACTCCCTCTGTGTCTTGTGGTTTGAACCATAGCACCTCAAAAGATCTAGCACTATGAAATTTGCTTCCTGAGAGTGACCATCTGTTTGCGGATGGAAGGATGATGAGAATTTTAGGGTGGTACCCATATTCTCAAACAACCCGTTTCAAAATAAACTGGTCATCTGGGGGTCTTGATCATTGATGATCGACTCTAGCATACCATGATACTTAAGGATGTGCTGTAAAAACAATTGTGCCATATGATCAGCCTTTATTTCTTCCTCATCGGAATGTAATGGGCTTGTTTGCTAAACCTCAAATGATAGTCCATATCCCATCATTCCATGTAGGTGTTTGAGGAAGGTAAAAAATAAAGTCCATTGCAATGCTTTGCCAAGGCCTATCTGGAATAGGGAAGGGCTGTAACAAACCGAGCATCTTTTGCCTATCATGCTTTGCCTTTTGGCATACGATGCATGTCTTAACAAACTGTTCTATATCTTGCCTGAAAGCTGACCAATAAAAGAAATACTCCACATCCTTGATGGTGGCATCAATACCTTTGTGTTAGCATATGGAGAAGCACCACTTTCAAGGATGATAAGTCTAGGCCTAAATTGCTTTGTGACACAAAGTTGTCCATGTATCATTAGAAATCTATCTCTTAGCACAAAGTGTTCATGCCTCTGGCCCTTGCAAAGCTGATCATAAACATTAGCAGAGTCTGAATTAGCAACATATTGCTCTTTCATGGCATTCAACTCAGTGTGATAAATCATGCTGATGACGGCTGAAATTTGTGGCTTGTGTGACAGTGCTTTAACCACAACATTCTTTATATATTACTCCAAATTCTTACATTCCTTAGCATCCAACTTATTCCAAGCTGTCATGATGTCCACCTCAAAGGTACTTGTCAACCAATTCAATGTAAATATTTGCTTGAATTGTACCCATGTTGACGGTGCTCTACCTTGCATCAAAAGAGTGGACCACCACTGTAATGCATTCCCTTTCAAGAAAGTGGTTGCCTTTTGAATCTTTGAGGACTCCGTGAAGTTCCCCCTTGAATAGGTTGCATCAAACTGCTGAATGAAAGTCAAAGCTTTTAGCCTATCTTGTACAACACTAAAGGACTCCAACTTCACTACTTTTCTACACTCATCATAGTCTTTTCCACGCTCATCCTACACTGGCTGTTGCAAAAAGGGTGCATTTGCTGAATTTACATCAAAACCAATGCCAAACAGAGCATTTGCATGACATCATTCATTCCTTGAGCCCATAAGTATTCAGGTGTGCAGATGCAATACCAAACATTCTACTTTGTGCCCCAGGCATCAAGCCAATGCTGCCATACATAGGGTTTTGCATATTTTCAGCCATACCCTATTAAATATTTGTAGGACTGTCTTCCGCCGACGCCAGAACTTTTACCGACTCCCTTCATAAAGCACGAGAGGTCTCTCTCTGACTCTCCACCCAACCACGCCTAGGAAGTTGCTGGAGAGAATGACGTCGTGACTCCCTTGCCAGCCGTCAACTTCTGGTGAGTTATAGTATATTTATGACTCACTTACTTCCTAAGCTCCCCTTAATCCCGTACAGACGCCCAAGGCCCTTGGACGGTCATCTCTCGCGCTTGTTTCCCAATAAGTTACATTTATTGATGTAACATTTCCTCTCCCTTAAGAATCGGTTTCGTCCTTGAAAACGATACTTGGAAGGTCCAATTGTAAATTGGGAAACCTTTTTCTTAAAGTGTTTACTTGCTCCCATGTTGAGCTTTCTTCTAAACAATCCTTCCATTTTATCAGACATTCTTGATAAATAGTATGCCTTGTTCGTCTGTTATGAACATTTAAAATTCTTTCTGGTTCATGTGGAATAGATTGGTCATTGAATAGTTCCTCAGTGTTATTATTGAAGACTAGATTATCCATATCACCTAGCTTCTTTCTTAGCTTACTTACATGGAAAACTGGATGTGTTTTACTACCAGCAGGTAGTTGGACCACATAGTTAAGGACATCCTTATTCATTCCAGGCCAATAGAACAGCCTTTTAATAAGACTATAAGTCTTATTAACTTTTGGATGTCCTGCACTAGGGGTATCATGACACTCAAAGAGTATCTGACACCTTATTTCTTCATCTTTCGGGACACATACCTTACCCTTGTAGAGTAAAAAACCATTATCAGTGGTAAAATTCTTCCACTTGAATCCTGTTTAAGCAGCCCTTGATGCTCCATTTCCTTGTTGAACATCCTCAGATGTTCCTTCCTCAATGGAGGCCCTTCCCTTTGGATCCCCATTTCCTATTGCTTTCCATATGTTGGAATATGTCGGATCAACATGGCATTTCCCTTTTAAGGATTCAAGCAAATCAGAAGTGAACTGAGTATAACTCAATTCATTTATGATGGGCATTCTGCTGAGTGCATCAGCCACTATATTGTACTTTTCTTTTCTATACCTTATCTCATAGTCGAACTCTTGGAGGAGTTCCGCCCATCTGGTTTTATGCCCTTGTAGATCCGGTTGGTCATTAAGCCACTTAATGCTTTCATGGTCTGACAAGATCAAAAGTTTGGCACCGTACAAATAGTGCCTCCATTTCTTTATTGCATGTACTATTGCATACAGCTTCCTCTCACAAACAGAATAATTCCGTTTTGCGCGGTCTAATTTCTTGCTTTCAAAAGTAATTGGTCGACCCTCTTGTAATAAGACCGCGCCTACTGCCTTGTCATTGGCATCAACTTCAACCACGAATGGTTTATTGGGATCCACAATTAATAGTATTGGAGCTGTAGCAATAGCTACCTTTAAGTTTTTTAAAACTTTCGTTTTTGTCTGTTCCCCAATTAAAGCTCTTCTCTTTTCCTTTAAGTTGGTCCGTCATTGGAACAGCTATCCTGGCATAATCTCGAATGAATCTACGATAAAATCCAGATAAACCTAGGAAGAACTGCAGCTCTTCTAGGTTCCTTGGAGATGGCCATTTAATAATTGCCCTTACTTTTTTTGGATCCATCTCGATTCCCTCTTTCGAGATAATATGCCCCAAATATTTGACCTCTTGTGGGAAGAATTCACATTTAGTTTTCTTCGCATAAAGGGGATGGGTTCTTAACAATTGGAATACTAACCGTAAGTGTTCCAAATGCTCTTCTCTTGATTTACTAAAGATCAAGATATCATCCAAGAAGACTACTACAAAGTGTCCTAGATAGGGCCGTAACACACTATTCATCAGCTTCATAAAAGTTACATCAGTGAGACCAAAAGGCATCACCAAAAAATCATAATGTCCGTATCTAGTACGAAATGCCGTCTTAGGAACATCTTGGTCCCGAATTCTTACTTGGTGATAGCCCGATCTTAAGTCAATTTTTGTGAAAAATTTTCCCCCTTGTAATTGATCAAAAAGATCTTTCATTCTAGGCATGGGAAACTTATTCTTCACCATTATCTTATTAAGTGGTCTATAATCAACACAAAGTCGCATAGAACCATATTTTTTCTTCATCAATAAAATTGGCGAAGCCCAAGGTGAATTGCTGGGTTGTATAAAACCCTTATCAAGGTAATTCTTAATTTGTCTTTCGACTTCTTGGTGCTGTGTTTCACTTAGCCTGTAAGGTGGTTTAGAAATAGGGTGTGTATCCCTATCTATCAATTGGGTGATTTACATCACCCCTATTTGGTGGAAGGCCACTAGGTAAGTTAGAAGGAAACACATCTTTAAATTCATCCAACAAACCACTTAATTCATTATTTACATTCAACTCACAAACATAAGAAAATTGTTGATTTATATTACAAGAAGTAAAAGTGTCCTGTACAAGAAGGGACCATAACATATATACCTCACAAGCTTCCTTCTTTATCAGCTTCTGAACTTCAAAGGAACACATCAAAGGGTTATCAGATACTTCATGTTCACCGGGAATCACAAAAGTCTTACCATCCCTTTCAAATTCCAATGTATTATGATGATAACTACGCTTTAAGGATGGTTCCAATTCCCATAGCCACTCCCTCCCTAAAGCGATATTGGCTCTTTTCATATTCATAATCTGGAAATCAAGCTTATCTTTATATCCTTGGATCTCGATTTCCAAATTGGATATCATTGTATCCCATATTTTATCATCCTGACCTTGCATCATACAAACAACATATTGATTCTCACTCTTTTGTTGGGGAAGTTTCAACTTTTTGACAAGTGCATAACCCTAAACCCTAAACCCTAATTCCTTTGTCTTGGGCTCCGTGTCGGTGAGACTAGTGAGTGCACTTGGATGTGTATTATCTTCATTGATTAATGTAAATTTAATTGCCTCTTCAAGCGCCTTAGGTGAACTTCTTTTCACTTCCTTTTTATAGGCCTTATCTAGTCCCCTTATGAATCCTCTTGTCTTTTGAAATTCATCTATTCCTTCCAATTTGAGGATTATCCCGCGATACTCCTTGAGATATGTCAGCAAAGGTCTTCCCTTTTGTCTAACAAAATTCCAATCTTTCCAATTTCTTTCCATTTCATTCTTAGGAAGGAATTCTTTCAAAAAGACCGATTCAAATTGAGCCCAAGTTTCAGGTATTTTATTTGCCTCCTTTAAAGTTCTCCACCATTTATATGCTTTTGGTCCCAAGGTTAAACTAGCTTCCAGCGCTTGGAGATGTGGTGGAGTATTCTTTAATTTGTGTAAATCCTCCCGTTTTTGGAGGAAATTAAAGATAGTGTCTTTGTTTATATCTTTTTCCTTCCCATGAAACTAAGGGGGTTTCATATCTTTTAACATTGGGTTATCCCTTAGCCTTTGGTGGGGTTCCCTTGAGTCTCACATAGTCACATCTACATCTTTCGGTGAAGATGGAACATTTGAGGTCTCTACTTTACCTTTATCCCTTTCTAGTAATAATGCTAATTGGGATTTTATTTCGGTGAGTGCTTGAGTTAGCAACTCCATTTAAACCCCAATGCTTGCACACGAGTAGTTAAATCATCAAATTGTTCTCGTGTAGCAAAAAATTCTTCCCAGTGTTCTTCTTGTATTTCGGTTTCATGGGGATCCACCATAGGGTGGTCCTTGGAACTAGAGCCTTCGGTTGCCTCCTCTCTCTCTTTCCTCTCCATCTATACACTGGAATTGGAAAGAAAAAGCAAGAAATTTGGAAACAAAGGATGGGACACTTCCTGTATTTCGTTCGCCTGATTTCTGTCAAGCAGTATGATAGCAAACGGGCCGTGGAAGACGAGGTGGAGATTTCGTGCTTTCCTGTCGAGGAGGAAAGATGGGCTAGCCTGCCACGCTGGATGCGAAAGAAAATTTACGGCCGAAGGGGAAGGACGTCACTGGCCACGTGTTACGGGGTCACTTGAACTTCGAGTGAAATATTACGGGGTCGATTTGAAGAGAAGACGGGCGACGGCCTAGATGAATTATGGGCCCGACTTCAGATCGCGAGTCGCTCTCAGTATCGACCCCCGTCTCCAATCCGCAAGAGTCGTGGACTAAGGCTCTGATACCAATATTAAATATTTGCAGGACTGTCTTCCGCCGATGCCAGAACTTTTGCCGACTCCCTTCATAAAGCACGAGAGGTCTCTCTTTGACTCTCCATCCAACCACGCCTAGGAAGTTGCTGGAGAGAACGACGTCGTGACTCCCTTGCCAGCCGTCAACTTTTGGTGAGTTATACTATATTTATGACTCACTTACTTCCTAAGCTCCCCTTAACCCCGTACGGGCGCCCAAGGCCCCCGGACGGTCATCTCTCGCGCCTGTTTCCCAATAAGTTACATTTATTGATGTAACATACCCGAATACATTGGGCCTTGCACATCATGCATTGGCTATTGCATACCATAGGGATTCGTGCCATACATTTCTGTATGTGGTCATTGTCCAACCATAGCATGAAAAATCATGCTTCCACCAAAAGATCTTGGCTGCCCCATCATAGCATGCATACTTGGCTGTCCAAAATCCATTAGATTGGCACTTTTGTGATGGCCTTGAATTTGCATTCCTTGCCCCATAGGTACCAACTATTTTATTTCATTAGCATCTTTGGGAGCTTCAAATGAAGGGGTTTGGCATTATCTTTGGTGAATCTTGTTGTCTCGAAGGTGTAAAAGACGTCGTCTTCTTCTTGCCTTTGCTGTTCTTCTTTGGAGCATTGAAAAATTTGGGTAAATTGAGGATCCTTTGCCAATTCAGCAAAGAGATTTGCTGTTGTTCTCATTCAATTCTTGAATTGGTCATCAAATTCCTATTTACTTTGCCGGTCATGAGCCTCCTTATGCTTTGAAGGCTGTGGATGTTGCCCAATAACAACATTTTCAGCTTGTTGTCCATGGTCTGAGCCTTGTCCAACGTCAGACATTGCATTCCTTCATTCCTATGTAAATGTTCATATTGAGAGGCATCATCACTGTTGGAGTCCATCTCACTATATGAAGACATATTGCTGTAATATCTCAGCTGAGAGTAAAAATCAGCACTAGCACGAAGCTTTGGTTCGTAATCAAGTGCCTCGGGTCCACCAAATCGAGGGATTGAGTGGTAATCTCAGCGATGGAACCATGAAACCCTAATTTTTTCCTTTTGTGGATGGGTGGTAATTTCCTAATTACAACTTAGTTACAACAGTAACATTTATTACAAAACTGAGAAATGCAAATTAACTTACAATCTTGGACAATGAACAACCTCTTGGCCCCAAAAATGGTGCCCCTTTCGGTATTTATTTAACTTAATTGAAGAAGAAGTTGATGTATAATGGAATTCTCCTAATCTCTTTCGGTATTCCAACTCCCCTTCTTGTCGAAAATGACCATCAAGTCTTCAATCTGCTTTGCCCCTTGATTTGGGCAGTCAATTGGCCTTCACCCGTTTTGATGGAGATGTAAAATGCCCCAAATTCATTGACTTGTTGGTCCCTCCACTTGAATTTGATTGAAAATAACTTTAGCTTTGTTGAATCCAAGTCTTGGAGCTTCCAATTTTTGGCATGCTTTCCGAGGCTGTTGCTAAACCCTGATTATTGCTGTGCAGATTAGGGTTTACAATAGAGAAATCTGAAATTTCTCAGCCTCTGGTGATCTCAATGTTGTAATTTTCAGAGCAAGGCTGTAGAAAGGCTCAGAGATGAGAGAGAATGCTGAGGAGAGAGAAAATTCAGACTTTCTTTGCGAAGGACTTAAGAAAATCTGTTATTTACTGGTGTTGCCTTGTCTCAACAGCTTGTAGATGCAAAAAACTGAAGAAAATCAGTCATTTATTACTGCTGCCCTATCTCAACAGCATGTAAATGCTGCTAGTTGCTGATGATTGGTCTTCTCCTGCCCCTGGCTGCCCCAGAAAGTCCTCCAATGGCTGCAAATCAGACTACAGCATCTCCTCTCTCTCTCTTGCAGGTTGAATACACTAAAATGCCTCTCTCTAGGCGCTAAATACGTTTTTTAGTCTTGTATGGGCATTTTTAATAGGTGGCAGCCTTTCCAAATGGTTTTTTCAGTATTATCCATAATTAAATGTTAATTTTTAGTCTTTAAATACTGAAAATTAATCTAATTATTATTTGGGTGCCTTGAAAAGTAATTAGACTGGCCAATAATTAAATTGGCTAGGCAACTTCCATTCTTGAGTGTCTTTATGCTATCTTTGGTGATCAGGGTGGTGTCAGGTACCATTAAATGCAACTTCTCTAGTGTCACCAATTGATACTTATGTCCAAATGAATGACCCAAGCCAACGATTGGCACGAGATACCACCAAGTACTTGTGTGGCATAACTTATGGTAACCTTTGCCTTTGATATCCCATGGTTTCCTCAAGTCGCGGGCTCGTAAATTTACTCTAACCCCAATCATACCTCATATGTAACATTTACTTAACCGTGTGATTAAAAATTAATCCACATGTTAAGTGAGGTTTTAAAAATACATGTCCTCATGACACTTGCCTTCGCATCTTATGAGTTTTTGCCATATCGGTTTTTCCTTCCGAAGAAGAAGTAATGAATCCTTGCCCCTTTGAATGGATTTGTGTGGAGGACTTCTTGTGGACTTAATCATGCAGCCTCGCATATGGCAAGAAGTGACACTCCAACTGGTAGAAGATCGGCAATCTAGGTAGTTAGATAATGTATTGGATAAAATGGAAATATTTGTCGGGCGACTTGTTCAAGAAGAACGTGACTTGATTATCATCCGACTTTAAGGATCCAATAGTGGCAAACTTGGCAAGTAATCATTGATATTTGGCCAACTTGACTTTTAGATCATCCCTTTTCTTAATGGAAAGCTCTTGAAGCTCAAAATCGAGATTGATACGTTGAGTGTGATCTCTTGTCGCATAGAGGTCAATGAGATGACTCCAACGCTTACATGCTTGGGAAAAGTGTTGTAATTGAGAGTGGAACTTAGGAAGCAACCCTTACATTAACTCAACATTGGCTTTGGTATTGCAGGCTCTCCATTGACGGATGTGATTAGGGTGAGCTAATCGAGGGTCCGTTGATATCGGCTTGGTACCAATGATCCCAAAGTCCCTAAGATTCGAGTGCTTGTTGCATGAAGTTCGACCAAGTGGTGAAATTCAACTTGTTAAAACGAGTCTCATCTGTGAAGGCATTCTTGGTGGTTGCAACAGGAGTGGTAGTGTTGAAAGATGAAGAAGGTGTGTAATGGGGGTAGGGTGGATAGGGAGATGGAGTGGAGTACACTTGGGAAGTAATCCTAGAGTGTCCACCATGCTTACGAGAAGTGTGCATAGCCAATTCAAATGTGGGCAAGGGCAAATTGGGTATGGGCATGGCGATTGCTTATGGAGCCCAAGTTAGAGGGATAGGGGTATGGGGAGTCGTGGTTGGAAATCCTTATGTAGGAGTGACCTAAGGGATGTGTGACGACAGTTTGTAAGCAGAGGATGGATATCCTTGCATCTCAAAGGTCGTATGGGGGGTTTGTGAGTGTTCGAAGGTGGTTTCCATCACAACCGTCCCAGAGTGAAAGGATGTGGTAAAGTGGGAGTATGTGGAAGGTACAATGTTAAAGGGTGGCATTTTCCCTAACGATGTACCAAGAGAGAGAGTGAATGGAGGGTAGGTAGATGGTGGGATGGAAGGGAGTTGAGATGTGTGGTTTTCTTGCTCAAATGAAACATATAGTAGAGATATACTTGATGAAGGGTATTTGCTTCCAAAGTCTTCTCTATCATAATAAAGTTAACATATTGAAAACCATTTGGCTCTTGTACATCAAAAGGAGAAACAGGAGAGAGTTTTGATTCATACGACTCAAAAGGTTTGTATAATCTTAACATAAGGCCTGGCTAAGATAAAGGAGATGGATCGCTACACGTGCCAAATGTCGTGGCCGTCCAAGATCAGAGAGATGGTCAGTCTTACCAATCGGTCCAAACAGAGTAGTAGCACTTGTTGGAGGAGTGTAAATTAAACTATACGTGATGGGCAAGTACTCCTCAAGCTCTTCATTTGTAAGATGACCAAAAAGAGAAGAAAAAGATAGTAAATGTGAAGGTGTGTCTACCTCCTCCTTGAGACCATAATGCCTTCTCAGAGCCTCCAATGATAGAGAAGCCTGATAGGGCATCATAGGATTAGAAGAAGAAGGTGCTTGAGACATTATGAGTCAAAATTGAGTCGTGTGTGAGTCTCGCACAAAGATAAACATAGAGAGAAGAAACTTTGAAGTGAATGAATGTTGTGAATGAACATTAGAGTGTACAGAATTCCCAAAGGTAGAGCAATGCAGTGTCGGAGAGTGATGTCCATCAGAGATGGATCCCAAGTGTTGTGACCACTAGTCGGAGTGTCGAAGTGTGGGAAATACCAAACGCTGATCACCAGAGTGTCGAGGAATTGATGTGATAGCAGGGGAGGTGTTTGTTGATGTAGATGGCTTGCTAGACAACAAAAATGCAGGTACTAGAGCAGGCGCTAGGTGGAGAGATGGCAATAGCCTGTCACCTGGCACCAAATGTTGAAAACACAAGTTAATTAGGTGTTATGATGACGTAGCAGATGGAGGCCTCCCAAGAACAAGGTGATGGCTGAAAATAGGCCACCTAGGGCTGGATAGTGATGGGCTGCAATCAGTGATGGTTGGATAGTAGATGATAGGTGGGTAGCCTGTCTATTTATAGACATTGAAGGGTGCCCCAAAAATTAAGGTTTTAGGAAACCACTAAAACTCTCTTGAAACGCGTACCAAATTTGTGCTTTTCATTAATTAAGCGTGTTTTGGGGCTGTTCAAAAATGCTAATCAATTGTAGAATGTGTTTTAGCTCAACATGAGATGCCTTGGGGTAAGAATGGGCTTGAGGTTATCTTTATATCCCTTCTTGGTTCTAGGCTTGGGCCTAAGAGGGGATCTTGAGCTGAAATTCATTCCATTCTAATCAACTCTTTTAAAAAGTCCCAAAACAATGAATTATCAAAAGTTTCATTAAATGAGGAGTGGTTCTAAAGAGAGTTATGTGTCCCGCATGCAAAAGCCTAATTTGGGAGGATCTTTCTACATCTATAAATAGATAGACTGCCCACCATTCAGCCTCACCTTTGTCTTGTAGGTTTCAGTCATCATTCCTCTTTCACTAGTTGTCCAACCTATAGCCTTTCGGATTATACACATTTATAGTAAAAAGAATGTAGTGGCTAATGCGTTGTGTAGATAGCCTCAGATTGGGACTAGGCCATTGATTGAGAAATTAACATGTTGAGTGGTTACATTGGGGACTAGGAATTAATTAAATGATTAATGCTAGTCCAAGACCAATTAATGTTTGGGATGATTAAATGCTCCATGGGGACTAGCACACACATTACATTGGAATGGGCATTAGCCAGTTATTGGCCATGAACAAACGAAATTGTTGTTGAAACCCTAATGTACAGGAGCAATTAGGGTTTGTTAGCCACCTTGGGATCCATGGCCATTTTATTGAAAACCCCATACTCAATGTAGCAGTTGAAGACAAGAATTTGCAATTGATCTAGGGGTGAGCCCATTCTCCATTTAGTGTGGCTTGCATGTAGGTTGAAGACTCAAATGTTCTCGAATTGAAGTTCAATCCAGGGGCAAGTTAAATCCAAGAGTTTTTGGTCATTTATGATGGCCATTATATTGAAGATTGAAGGAGATCAGTCCATATCTTAGTGTACTTCAATCTTTGGTAATATAAAATAAAGAAATATTGCAAGGGGTGCTAGTTGCTGGGGGTGGTTGGGCGTCTCAAAGGCACACGATTGAGTGAGAGTATATGCTAAGTGAAATGTCTCTTCATTTGGAAGAAGGAAAACAATTCTTTCTTACAATGCCTTAGTATTTTGAAACCATGAAAATGAGACCATGTCCATAAGTTATCACTAATGTAGTGTGGTCCATTGACAATAACTATTGCTTACAAGCTCAAATTTCTTGCCACTAGTAAGGTCCATTTAGTATTTCATGTAAATAAATACAATTAAAAGATGAAAATAATATATAATTCAAATACCATTTGTAGTATTTACTACTTTCTAATTATTACCATAGGTTTTGTGGTCTATTGAAAATGCCTTGAGGGTAACTAAATGGCTATTGGTTCTACATGAATTTGAATTTACTTGTTTGAGAGGATATTGTAAGAGCTAATTTAGCTAATATTTTGACTTATGAAGAGCTTGCTAAAAATGTAGTTGTTATATAACAAAAGTCGATTTTGCATCCTCGAATTCATGAGGAAATAAAAGATAAAGACATCACTTTGTTTTTTGATGGCAGCTTTAAAAGAATGCTGAAGAAGAGAGGTTTGGGATTTGCTATTTTAAATGTTGAAGGTCTAGAAGTCTTTTCAAGAAGTCGGCTTAGTTACAATCGACGAAAGAATGAGGAGAGATAGTTCTCAATCTCACAAGATTATGTAAAGATGTATATGTATATATGCACCACTTACTATGTAATAAAAACAACTAATTTCTGTACAAGATGATAATAGAAAGAGGGAAAATTAACATTTCTCAGTTGATGAACAAACAACACATTGATATTACTTGCTTCTTGTTCTTGAAACGGGCCAGAGAGTGAGGAGAGGCAGTTCTTAATCTCACAAGATCATGTAAAGACGTGATATTATTTGCCTCTTGTTCTTGAAATGGACGAAGAGCGCGAGGAGGAGAAACTTCAATGAATTAATAGGTTTTTTGTCATGTAAAAAAGCAATGAAAAAAGAGAGAATATGGAGATATTCAATGATGGAGTAGAGAATGATGATGTAGATGTATGAGGTCAACTTAAAGCTGTCTTTAACTGCTATGCAAAAGTTTACAAGTTACAATCAAGAAAATTGATGTAAAATGAGGAAAAATTGGCTCTCTTTATAGAAAAAAAGAAAGAGCTATTGCAAAAAGAGCAAAGTGGAGTAGCATAAGACAATTGTCTAACCACATGTCATGAGTTGTGATTAGTAGTAGGATACTTGGAAGTTTATGTGACAAGTATTGTGGCATTTATCTCTTCTCTATGGCATTTCTTTTTTTATTGAGTAGTGTCAAGAATAGAAACAATCAAATTTAGTAAGTGTTGCAAGAATATAAAACTCTCTATTTTTGAATGTCATCCCTAATTTTTAGGACTAGTATTTTTATACCAATCTGAGACTCCTAAAATTTAGGGATCTCCTACCAATATAGATATCATAGAAAAGCTCTTTATGACTAGATTACAAAACAATGTTGAAATCTCTATATGAGTTTTCTATGCAAAGATATGCGCATTTTAAACTTTCAGCTTACATATGTACATTGTACAAACGGACAGTTCTAGTCCGCACTTTAAGATATTAATTCTTTTTGTGTGTAAGCTTGTTTTTGATATGCTTGTATTTTGATCATAGGCACCCAATCGGGTTATATAGATGGAAGTGTTGTCAAGATAACAGGTATGCTTTGATACCATGTCAAAAAAATGACTAAGAGACCAAAGAGACAATAGGGTTTGTGGGGAGAAACACAAAGTGTGTATAGAAAATATTAAGAGAGAATAAAAACTTAGAAACATAAGAATACGATGATGATGTATTGAATTATGCTATGAGAAGAAAAGCTTATATAGCGGAGCCGAAGCTCAAAACATAATTGCATTGTCTTTTTTGAATCAGGCAGCAACACTTGTGTGGAATTTGCACAGTGAAGGGAGAGAAGCATAGTCCTCCGGACAGTAGGCTATCAAAGTAATCATTGAAAGGTGAAGGATAACTGTTGAGGGAGCAAACCATGATACTCAAATGCCATCGGAGATGAGGAAGATGATCACTAGTTGTGGAGGGAGTGAACTGTAGTCCTTAGATGCTAGGGAGATGGGTCGGGCTGCAAATCCAAGTACCATAGATGTATGAGCTACCAAATGCAGATACCCGATAAATACTTTCATTTTATCCAGTACATTATCTCACTAGCTAGATTGCCAACTTTCTACGAGTTTGAGTGTCAATTCTTGTGTTACACGAGGCTACATGATCAAGTTCACAAGATGTTCTCCATACACATCCATTCAAAGTTGCAAAGGTTGATTGTCTCTTCTTTGTGAGAGGAAACCACGAGTGGCAAGAACTCTCAAGATGTGAAGGCAAGCCAAAACAAGGGTGACACCACTTTCTGCGATGGAACCAAAGAAACAAGGTCCCTTTGGTAGCAAATTTTCAAGAAAAATAGGTTTTGCACACACTACGAGAGGTCAGGGCATGTGGACGAGCAACATCGTACCAAGGCCCAGGTCTTCCTCTTAGAAAACCACAACAGACTATTGTGATTGTCTCTACTCTAGCTGGCTAGTCCAATAGAGCTACGTCTCCCATTGCTGCATCATCTACTCCATTTGTCCTAGCTTCTAGTAGATATGTGGCATGCGAAGAGTCTCAGCAGTTGATCTTTGTTACTACTCCTAAAGGATTAATTGATTGGTTTGCTAGTGGCTCATTGACCCTTTTCTCACCCCATTGTATGTGATGGTAGCCATAAACTTAGCCTTTTCCTTTTTAGACTTCCATTGTATGATGTGTCCTTACATATTCATTGCATTGCACTTAGCTTTACTTTTCTTTATTTTCAGTTTTTTTTTTTTTGAGCATCTCACTATTCACCTTTGTGCTTGTAGCTCTTGATCTCTTTTGCAAGGTTATGTATTTTAATGTAGGGCTAACATGTAGGTTTGCATCAGTTCCTTGTGAGCTGGAGATGGGAGTTGTGCACCGTTTCTTTCATTGTTTCATCTACTTGGAGTTTTGCTCTTCTACCAGTATGGAGGCTTTTCCTCTGGTGGCGGATTGTGTAGCATCTCTCTTGATGCTTTGATGGTAGTGACTTTTATCCTTGCTCTGCCAGTTGGAATGCTTCATCATCTTCATCTCCATGATTCTCGGCATCACACGAAGACCGACATTATCGGGCTCCTTTTTCTTCTTTGGCATCAACCTCTAGGTTAAAAGGGGGTTTCTACCCTTCTCGGTGTTCTATAGGTTTCGGCGCTTATCTTCGATATCGGCTCTTCTTCCCTATTATATCTTTTTCCATGCATTGTATGAATTTATCATCTTTGTACTAGGGTGCTTGGACAAGTGAACAAATTTTCCACGAGGGATACTATTCAAGTAGCACCTACTACATGAGCATTCTTTAACATGTAGCATACTATGCATCCCATTGTGTAGAGCACTTGATCACTGGGCTGAAACTTAGAGCAAGTAGTTCAAAATTTGGCTATAAACGGCCCTCTAAATTGCGCATGGTGTTTACCGTAACGGCCTTGCGGGCCCCTCCGCACCTCCCCCAAGTAGGTTGGAGAGAAAACGTGCGCCGTGACAGGTCTTCCAAATTGGACCCTAGTGAAGTAATGGCTCTACACAAGCATGGATTCTCACTTGCGAAAGAGCAACCAAAAGCCCATACCCGAACAGAGAGAAACAGAGACCCTAGAACATCAATGGGCCAATCTAGCCATCAAGGAAAAAAAGGCCACACCACGAGAACACAAAGACATTGTGTTCATACCATGTCTAGTCAGAGCGAAATGCAACATCAGCAAGCTACAAATGCCAAGATGACTAGACATGACACTCTTGACGAGAGATGTACCTTGAGCAACACTACACAGACAACCCAAGACATTGGTGGAGAATCCACGTCTGGTCATGCAAGTGGGGACTCAAGGGCATCTGTCAGAAGGCTTAAATTTACAAGCCAAGACCCGGAAGATGAAGACATAATACCACCTGCTTATCTTAGGGTCAAACTCATCGAGAAAAGAGAGCATACTATCGATGCTCTGATTGATGAAGGAGCAGATTTTAACATCTTGACCTATGAATTTTGGAGGGGGGGGGGGGAGGGGGGGAGGGCGCGTCGCGACATGGCGCGTTGGGGGGGGGGAGGGGTGGGGTGGTGTGTGTTGAGGACCCTACTAGGCCAACCAGAGCTCACACCGACTAGTGCAACTCTTAGCCCTTATGGGGGCTGGTCTTGTTGTCTTTTAGGCTTAATTTTGGGCTTGAGAGGGAGTGTTGAGCTAAAACATGCTTTATTGTTGCTTAGCTCTTTGTCTGATGCCTTGGCTACGTTGGGGTGGGATGCTGTGGGGTAAACATTGCTGGTCTTGCCTTTTAGGCTCAGTTTTGGGCATGAGAGGGGGTGTTGAGCTAAAACACACTTTACAGTTGCTTAGCATTATAATCAGCCCTAAAACATGCTTGATTAATGAAAAACACTAATTTAGTGTGTGGTTTGAGAGAGTTTCAGTGGTCTCCCAAAACCCTAATTATTTGGGACACCCTTGAACATCTATAATTAGGCAGGCTACCCATCATTCAGCCTAATCCCTTTGTGCATGTTTCTCATTCTTTCAATGTAGATTTCAATTATTAGTATTTACGCATGTGGCGGTCTACCCTTTGCGATTGTTAATACTCCTTCATCAGTCCTTGCAGTGCTTGGTGCCTTCCTCCTTGGCTGTCAACCATCGTCTAGTACCCTTCTCCTTGTTGTGTTTGAACTCTTCTACCGTTGCTAGCACATAGTCCATCTCCTCCAGCTTGTGTTTGAACACTCCACCAAGTGACAGTTGGCAGCGATCTCCCACATCTTTCGACGATCTCCTATTGCTTGCATTTGGCCTTCACCACTCCAAGCGGCAGCTGGCGACACTCCTCATCTAGGCATCTCCTTCGTGGTTGCATTTGCAGTCTTTTGGTGTTGCCATCTTTCTCTTCCATCTTCCATAGCTGTTGCCATCATCTCCAGCATCTGCTGGGGTCTGTGTTTGATAGTCTTTCTCTCTTCGATAGATAATCACAGCACTTGGGATCCATTTCCGGTGGACGTCACTCTCTGACATTGCATCGCTCTGCCCTTAAGCATTTTGTACACTGTTACGTTCGTTTACAACATTCATTCACTTCAGAGTTTCTTCTCTTTGTGTTTGAGTTTTGAGCTTTGCATTTGCGTTGTGTGTTGTGCGTTTTGCGTTTAGGGTTTGAGTTTTACTTGTCTTTGTGTGAATCTTTGTGTTTCAGTCTTGGTTCATACATGTTGTGTTTCTCAGTGCAAACCCTAGTATATCTTCACAACCAGTAATAGAGTAGAAGAACCTTTGAATCTCCTAAATGCAGAAGTCGTGATGATACCAAGAGTGGGAGAGGCGACACCTCATGGTGGAGATTCTCTTGGAGTACAAAGGCAAACCTATAGCCTGACGCTTGATGTATAGGAGATGAAGCTAGGTGGAGAATATATCTGGGAAATTGCAAATGCAAGATGGAAAGGCGACTTGATTGCCAAAGGCTAGGATTAGGGGTTGAAATCCTGATGCTAGATGCCTGTGGGTGATGCCAAGAAGAGGGAAGTTGATGGATGTCCATTGTGAACCACAATGTCCACTTAAAGGGGTGTGAGGGCAGTGGAGAGGCAGAAGGGAAGAGTATCAGAATGATGAAGAATGACTAAAGTGGGTGAATAATGAATGTTGTGATGGCCTATTTATAGGCATAAGTTGTGTAGGGTAGTGCACCATTGTATAGGCACCTACTGAAAAAATGAACATAATATAGATAGACACCAGTCCTTTTTGGGGTTGTTAGTGTGAAACTCTAAATGAAGTCTGTAAACTGAAGTAGTGGTTTCTCAATGAGTTTGTGCTATCTTTTCTTTAACCCACCATGAGGGTTCACCATAACCTATGACTACTCATTAGTGACCGGTTCTGATGCATTTTTCTTTATATCTATCAAGTGCAAAGAAAATAAAATTAAATGTCAATTTAATACGCAAAATAATAGAAAGGATACAAATTGTTTTTATGTTGTGTTATGACAATCCTTCGGCTTTTATTTAGTTGTCCTCTATTGAAAAGCTTCTTCATACGACCAAAGAATATTTGGGTATTGATTCATAAAATTTTTATCTATCCATTGTGTATATGTTGCTAGTAAATTTTTGAATTTTAGCAAGAATTTTTCATGTCACAAGGCCACTTGTGAAAAAAAGTTTGTTTAGGTTTTAAGAGCTCGGAGTTTTCAATTTTTGGAGAATCCTCAGCAATGGGTTTCTTTGGTTTTGGTCCTGTGTAAGGATTTAGCAAACTTGCATGGAAAGTATTGTGTATTCCCAATGAAGTGGTTGATGGGGATGAAGGTGGAGATGATTGTGAATAATGTTGATGCCTCTTGTTGATGAGGGGGTTTTCCATGAGAAAGATGTGACTTTGTTGCTTGATGAGGGTCTATTAGAATAGGCATCAGATGCCTTTGAAAAAGAGCATGGTTTTGAGGTGATATCTTTCTTTGTCTTAAAGTAGAATGAGACATTTTACTTGTTCTACTACACCTCTTGAAAGTAGTCGAACCTCTTAATTTACTTTTTTCATTGGTATGGCTTTGTCTCCTTGAAGTAGATGGATTTCTTTCCTTGAATTCTTTAGGCTTCTAAACTCTTTCTAGTTTGAGAAGTTACTCATAAATATATTGGTTCTCATCTTTAAGGCTTTGAATGGCTTGAAAGATAACACTTAACTCTTTCATCGGGATTCTAAGAATATACGCTCAAGCACTCAATGCAAGGGTTAAAAACAAGCAAACTTAGAAACATAAGCACTACTAGTGTTGGGGTGAGGATTGAGCCAAAGTTTTGATACCATTGTAAATACCCTAAACAATGTAAGATGCTCAATAATTATAATATTCATTTGTTCTTGAGACTTGATATTTCAAGAAATGGAGAAGACAAATACTTAAAGCTATTTATGATAACTATTCAAAAAATTACAACTATGGAAATGTAATAGTAATGTGGGCAACTCTCCTTGAATAAATGTATTTTCACTCAACCGAAGTCCTTTAGGAAAGAGTTGAGTTTCGATCAACCAGAGACTAAAAAGTAGTTTTTACTCTCACAAGATCATGTAAAGATATACATGTAAATATGCATGACTCATTATGCAATAATTACAAGTGATTTTTTTACAAGATGAGAATAGAAAGAAAAAAAAAATAGCTTTTCTCTGTTGATGAACGACAATAAATTGATATGGCTTGCTTCTTGTTCTTGAAATGGAAGAAGAGCTCAAGAAGAAGGGGTCGTAATGAATTTACAAGTTTGCTACCTTGTAAAATATCAATGAAAGAAGAGAGAATATGGAGGTATTTGATGATAGAGTGGAGGATGATGATATAGATGGATAGGGCCAACTCTAGGCTATCTTCACCTATTATACAATAGTTTACAGCCAAGAAAATTGATGTAGAATAAGGAAAAAGAGACCTCTTTATAGGAAAAATGAAAGAGCTAGTGCAAAAAGGAAAAATGAATTAGCATAAGACAAGTGTCTACCAGCCACATGTCATGAGGTGTGACAAGTGGTCACTTGTTTCTTCTATATGGTATTCCTTTTTGGGCAGAATTTTCTCATAATCTTAGCCATCAAGGCTATATTGACAATGGAGTATAAGTCTTTCTTTGCTTTTCTATTCTTTGAGATATTCTTGGTTCATCTATCTTTTCCTCAATAGTGGTAGACATACCATTATTGCAATCACAGAGTTGCTTTATCCATCGCGACAATGGATTTTTTGGTGGCGTGATTGCAGGTTGGTGAACTTTTTTCTCATCATTTGAAGATGATATTTCCTCCTCTTGGAGAGTAGAGACACTCTTGGGATAAGTTCAGAGTGGACTACTTTTTCGTTGAATGATAAAGTGGAAGAACTGATACTCTCCTCCTCCACTATGTGGTTGCTCCTTAAACACCACATTACGGCTCACTATGATCTTCTGTCTCTTGGTTGTATAATTTGTAAGCCTTTTGCTTATCATTATAACCCAATTGAATACATTTGGTGCTTTTTAAAAAAAACTTGTTTCTCTTATCCTTTAGAATATATACATAACATTCACATCCAAAAGTTTTGAAGTATGAGATAGATAGTTTCTTACTAGTATTGGTCTCATGAGAAGTTTTGGCTTTAAGAGCCTTTGTGAAACTCCGATTGAGAATGTAGATTGCAGTATTTATAGCTTCTGCCTAAAACTAGCTCGGTAATCCCTTCCTCTTAAGCATACATCTTACTATTTTCACAATGGTGCAATTTCGATGTTTAATAACACTATTTTGTTGAGGTATATGAGGTGTCGTCAATTGACACTTAATCCCTTTGCTCTTGCAAAAGTCTTCAAACTCCTTGAGTTGAACTTACTACCGCCATCAGTTCTAAACTTCTTTACACTTTGTCCTGTTTCATTCTCAACAAGTTTTAGCCATTATTTGAACTTATAAAAAGCTTGAGCCTTATCATGAAGTATATCCATATCTTCTTACTGTAGTTGTCGACAATCAATATAAAATAAGTAGATTGCCCAAGGCTTGTGTAGGTATTTTATTGCATAAGTCAGCATGCACTAACTTTAGAGGAGTCTTTGCTTTGTTTTGCCTTTCTTATGGAAATGCCTCTTACTATTGCTTGTCCATCATGTAAGCTTCACATGGTTCTTTCATTTCAGTTATTGCAGATAGGTGAGTAAACCATACCTTGATTATGTATCTCCTTTAGCACTGTAAAACCAATGTAACCGAATCTTTTATGCCAAAGTTTACTTGTATCCACACCAGTAGTGGTTTGGTTATAAAAGCACTTAGCTCATACAAGTTGCTTTTTCTTTCTCCTTTGTCGACAACTTTATTAGCACTAGCAATAATTTTTGCATCTATCTTTGTGAATCTCACCTCATGGCCAAGATCAGCTATAGAAGCAATTGATAACAGATTTCTCTTTATCTTTGGAACATATGACACATTTGAAAGATTTTGAGTCCACCACTTGCAACAACAAATAAAATAGTATCTTTGTCCTCAGTAGGGCATTTTGCATCATTTTCAAGCATCATAGTGATGAATTCTTGTAGAGGCTTCACAAAACTATATAGATATTTCTTGTTAGTTTAGTGATGAGAGGTGCCACTATCCAATATCTATGAGTTAGTGGTAAATATTTCTTGTGCTGAGGAACACACTTTCTCAATGGTCGCTATGAATAATTCGAACTCTGCTTCAACTGTATTGATTATTTTCTCCTTTAGTCTTGATGGTGCCATTCTTTTCATCCGCCTTCTTGACATGACAATATGCGATTGCATGTCCTTGTAGTAGCACATTCTTTGAAACTTTTTCTTATCACCCTTATGTCTTTAGTCATTGTTGGTGAAGAAACTATTGTTGTCTTTTGCATTGTCGGAGAATGGAGTATCTCCACTGTTGCTAACTTCTTGGGTTTTAAGCCGTAATTGATCCTTCATTAGTAGTGTACAAAATCTCTCAAAAGTCAAAGCTTAGGGTCTCACCTGAGTGTTTAGGGCAGTTACTAGTCCACAAACTTTGATGGACAAATTTGAAGATATCTCTGAGCTAGCTCCTCATTACTAGTCTTTTGTATCCCTCTTTGTTGCTAGTTGATTCTTCTAGTTTTGAATCCTTGTTTGATTTCACATTTTGTACTCACTTCTCAATACGTTCCAAGACTTTGATGCCTTGGTTGTATGTTGAATTGAGGTTCAAACACTGTCGGAATAGCTTGTAACTAAGACACACGACACATATGTGTTCCTTTGTTTTTAAGCCCGTAGAAGATCTGCATTTGGAGGAATCATAATACTTGAATTTGATGGGTTAGAGGTGGATTGTGGTTTTGGGCTAGTCCCTAGTATTGTCTTCAAAAGCTCATAAGAATCGAGGATAGGCATAATTTTAAACTTCCACAAAGTGTAGTTTGTATCATTTACTTGCTGAAGGTTGGTGGACGAAGCCTCGGTGTTTGAATTGTCGGTATAGCACCACCACCACCTGATGCGCTAGTATCGCTACTTGATGTAGTAGACGACATTTCTTATCTTCATTGTTGACACCCTTGCCTCTCGCGTACTATTCACTCCTTAGAGCCCTTTGGGCTTTGATACCATGTAAAAGCTACATGGTACCATGGATAGAATTTGAGCAAAGGATTAGAGAATGCACGGCAAATATTAGAAGAACATAAACTGCTTTAATTTTCAATGAAGTAATACAAAGATGGCTCTGTCCACCCGTGTGCTTTCACTATGAAGCTTAGAGGGCGATCGAGACAGATTGGCTACATAGATCTCATTTGACATACAAGTCAGGACCCAATGTCCAGGCTCACACTTGGTTTCTTCTCATAATGGGGGCCTTATAACTTAGGGCATCATGGATCATTGGTGGCACCTTACGAGGGTGGAGTATTGAGCATATCTAATTGGTGTACCATAGCTTGTGACTATTCATGAGTGGCCAACTCTAATGCACTTTTATTTATATCTAGTAAGTGCAAAGGAAACAAATTTAATAAATAATTATAGATGCAAAATAATAGAAATGATACTTTTTTTTTGGGGGGTTTGCGTTATGACATCAAAAGGCCAAGTTGTGTGCTATTCGATATACTACCGTGCTTTTTATTTGCAAAGCACATGCCTGCCTAATCCAGCATAGTGTTGATCTGTTTGGCCTTCACTTGACCCCATGCAGCCACGACGCTCCAATCCATGCTCCTTGAATCACTCACTCGTGCTTGCGCCTTTTCGTACTTGCTATCTTATTATAACTCTCCAAGAAGATCTCGATCACTCTAGGTGAGATCTTGCTGAGGAAAAGAGATGTAGGCCATCTCATGGGCCTCGTGTTGATGCTCTTTGATCCATGATCTGGGCTCCATAGGCACTTACACTGTCATTAAAATGCTAATTCTGGTTCCCAATTGAGGACCAAGAGTTGCTTTAAGTAGCCCGAAACTCATTGAAATAATTTGCGAAGTGTGAATAACATTTGAAGTCAGTCAAATTATTAAATCCCACTTTCGACCTTTAAAATGACTATCTAGGGTGATCATAAATGTTGAAAACTTTTACCAATTATGTACATATGGTTAGGCAACATTTTAGAGAAGGTTTTGACCCTTTCTGCTGCCAAAAATTGTTTGTTTTGCCAAGGAAGTGCTTCCATGTTATAGGCGTGCTATAATATGCTAGCTGCAATAGCTTGTGGGAGTCTGGAATGGTATTTGAGTGCTTAGTGATTTTCCTAGTGTTTCAGTCGAATACCTCTTGTACAGTTCTTACGACTTTAGTAAGTGGGTCTTCCTTGTTCCCATGGCCTTCAGTATCTTGTGGCCTTTAGTTTGCAAGATAGTGCACTTTGTTCACGTGTTTGTGCTTCATCTCTGTTCAGTTTTTGTTCAACTGGGCTCATGAAGCCTAAATATACACTTGTTAAAGGTAGAGCTTGAACGGTTAGTTAAGCATGCACTCGGTGGATCTGCAGCATGAATTAGGGTGTGACTTATAGATACTGGATAGTAGACCCATTGGTTGAGATCATATGAAGTCCTTGCTAAGCCTGCATTCCTCTCCATGCTTTGTAGGATGTGTCTTAGATCTTATGAAGTCTTTGTGAAGCCTTCCTAATGTCTATTAGATAAGGTGCTATCTCGATTTCTTTTGAAACCTCTATTTAAAGAGCATAATTGAATAGCTTCTGTGATGTTTTCTGAGTAGGTGACAGCACCTGCTGGAACAGTGGTCCTGAGTCAGCAGGGCAC
Source organism: Lygodium microphyllum (assembly GCF_053477565.2). NCBI lineage: Eukaryota > Viridiplantae > Streptophyta > Polypodiopsida > Schizaeales > Lygodiaceae > Lygodium > Lygodium microphyllum. The sequence goes on from NC_141156.1 coordinate 41,455,730, forward strand.
ATCTGGTGAGAAATTCGAATTCAGAGCACCCAGGAGAGGTGCTTACAAATTTTGTTTTCACAACAGGGGAACCACACCAGAAACAATCTCATTTTATCTACACATAGGCCATGTTCCCAATGAACATGACCTTGCAAAAGACGGTATGTTGAGACAACACTTGCTCAAACAATTGAAGAACTGTTATGAATCAACATTACTGGTTTAATGATTTATTATGTTGTCTTTCCAGAACATCTCAATCCAGTGAATGTGAAAATAGCAGAGCTGGGAGAGGCACTTGAAAAAGTAATTGCAGATCAGCAGTACTTAAGGGCCCGGGATGCACGACACCGCTACAGTTCTCTCTCTCTCTCTCTCTCTCTCTCTCTCTCTCTCTCTCTCTCTCAATGTGTGTGTGTGTGGTTGCATGCATGCTTGCACAACTAGTGATGACCATTGGTCGCGTGCGTGCGCACATTGTCCTGTACATGGTATATGTGTTGTTTATGCATCCGATTTCCAGCTCTAAGCTATTGACCTGATAATGTGGCTTGCAACATCTATACTCACGTCCAATGGTTTTCCCCATTGCAGCTGTAGAAAGCACTCAGAGGCGCCTAATGGCCTATACATTTGCAGAATATTTGGCATTGGCTGTGGCTAGTCTCTCACAAATATTTTTGATTCGGAGAATGTTCAACAAGAGAGTCGGGTATAACAGGGTCTGAAAAAGTGATCCTCAGATAGTAAAAGAGCTGCACAACAATTGTAATGACAAATTTCAAGCCGACAAGATTCTTTATATCACAGATGGTATTAGGAGATGCAAGTCACAGCAGGTTAACCTGTGTATTATTTACTATAAACTACATGGCTGTATAAATATTTGAAGTATTGCAAAAGTTAACTAGTGATAATCTTCAAATGGTCATTGCTGTGGGGAAGCCTGTGATGTTGAAGGCTTCCACCGGACAGTGAAGAGGGCACATGGGTTTGTGTAAGAGTCTCTAGCAGCTCTGTTTGTAAGCCAATTGTAACTGATCTAAATAGATCTTCCACTCCTTGGCTGAAGTTACATTTTGTTCTCTGCTTGCAAATCTTGTTTACTTATATATATGAGGGTGATTGTTGGCCAAAGACGCCTCAGCAACATCCCTAATTTAGATATGATAATGTTTCTTTGCCAGCCTTAGCCTGTGTACCATGAGCATTGCAAGCCTGCGATAGAGATTGTGAAGTCATGTATTTGCAAGCTGTTTTGACAATAGTAAGTTGTTTCTTATGTGTCCAGGGTGTTGCTTGTCGTACAAACAAAGAGAATTGGTTCACGCTTTCAACGTTTACTTTATGAGATATGATGGTGCTTAGTGATGCAATGCCACCTCATTAACATTAGTAATCCAGATATGGCACTACTGGTTTACATTTCCACAGCAGTGACTTTTCATCACAATTGTTCATGCGAATGTTGCTGAAGTTAAGCCAAGGTTTATGCGAGACCACTTCTATGATCTCCGCTTTCAAGCAGTCCTAATTATTGAGTCTCTAAAATTCTTTGCATTCAGGTATCTGTCCACTCAAGGTGTAATGAGTCTGATGTATGCTAGGGGGCTGCATATACTGATTATGCACTCTTTTGCATGTGGTAGAGAGGCTTTGTGCAACAGTATAAAGGAAGCATAAAAGTCTAGCTTAACAAGATTCCAAGGTTTGAGGTTCTCGGATCTGAGCACTTGAGGCTTCAAACATTTCTAACACTTGCTTGCATTAAGTCTTGGTATTCTTGTATAGTTGGTTTATGTTATGAGTTTCCTTGCATTTCACTTTGTATGCATATAATTGTTTAATTGACTTCACATTCTTCAGTCTTGGTTTCTTGTTTCTTGGACGTGTATGTGCTTGCAAAGTGTCCAAGAGAATTCATAATTCACCTTTTTTTTTTTTTTTTTTTTTTGGAATTTGAAAGATGCAAGATGCCTCTAGGTTGTATCCAAGGTTTGAACTTGCACACCCATGCACACACCCACACACTCAAACTACTTGGGCTACAACCTATTGGCATAGTTTACCTTTCTTCAAATGTAATCATTCTAAATTTAATGACATTTTAATCTATTATCTTGCTAAGGAATTGTCATTGCCATGCTAAGACTTTAGAAAGCTGTTGAGTTTGTCTAATAAGTCGTGTAAGTTGCAAGTACGTGCACATATGGCTTCAAGCTTCCAGGGGCTAAAGCAAGCATTCTCAAGTTGGTTTCCCCCTTGAATATGCTGTAAATGATGGTCTTTATTGATGGTGTCATCATGCTAATGTTTGATACCATATATAGTAGAGGAAGGTTGTAGCATTTGAGTTGTGTTTTGAATTGTTAAGTCATATTAATGCTAATATCAAGCCAATGTTTGATATTGTGTTAAATTGGGGTAGTATGTAGCATAAGTATGTACTTATGATTTTCAAATAAATTAGTAATCCATGCTAGAAAATTGAAATGCCATTCTATCTAACTCAAAATGGGATTGGAGCCTAGAACAATAGTGAATATGTTTACTAACCAAATTTCAATATTAAATTGTGAGTCTAAGCAGCTCTTGCTTTATATAGGCAATGGCTTATTGGCTTATTAGGTACTTACCTTGTTGGCTTATTGGCTTATTGGTGACTAAATCTTTTTGTATGGTCTTTGAATTAACAAGTTTTGCATCAAACATAAATTACTTCCAAGCTTCTTGTGTCATTTATAATTGACATTCAAAAATGCTATTTAAGCAACTAATTTGTTGTGTTTTTATCATCCTATGAAAATTTATTGTGCAAGGAAGTTTAATGAATTTGGTAAGAAGCTTTATTAGGTCATTATGAGCAATAATGGAATGGTTTCAATTGGATTCCATGGTTGGAAAGTAGTCAATAATGGATGCTACCTATATTCACTTGAAGGCTATATGGCCTTATTTCCATAGTGTAGAATTTTCATAATTGGTTGGTTGGTATTTTAGGCCATAGTTAAAATTTTGAAGCAAAAGAAGTATGGGTTCACTTGTTTAGAAGGCCAAAAGGGTTTAACAATGATATGGGATGAGATGTTTCCCACCCTTGTGGACCATTGCCCTAAAGGTTGTAGATTTTGAACTCACATGTAAGGAAGTAGCTTTTCTTACATTGATTGCGTACCAAATACAAAATTTTCCCCATGGAAATTCCAAATGTTTCTTAAAGTTCACAAGTTTGGTTGGAAATTTTTACCTTAACAAGAAGTAGTAGACTAGATGAGGCTAGAAATACCAAGTTGATGCAAACCATTGAGCTTTTGCCAAGTAATTCAATTAATGTAAAATACAATATAAAATAAATAAAGGCCTAAGTGCATGGAATTATGATAAAACAATATTAAATGATATTGTTGGGAGGCAAGTGAGTATAATTGAATAGACTAGTTGGTTGGATGAGTGAATTATTACTATGTTTATGTAGCTCATAATTGGAACATCTTCAAACATGTAATATGTTATGTCTTTGGCAATTAAGAAACCAATTGACAACCATTTGGCTCAAGCATGAGTTTAATATTGGAGGGATTACATTCAACTTAGCTTTCTAAAAGATAAATGTCATTAAGCACATGGTTTTTGGTAAATCCTAGGAGACGTGATATTATTAGTTCATGTCTTCATTTCTCGAGAAAGATTTATGTTTATTATGTTGGACCTAGTTCAAGTTTCCTTACTTGTAGCTTCAACCTTTGTGTGTGTGTGCGCGTGCGTGTGCGTGTGCGTGCACACACACGCGTGTGTCCCCACCTTGCTCCTCCCCCTTCTCTTCTCCTCTGTTATTCAAATACCTATTCATCCATAGAGGCTTGATTGGTATTTAATTTTCCTTAACCACCTTCCCATATATTGCAAGGAAAACACCTAAGGTTAAGGGTTTGACTTGACTCTTGCCCTAATAGCAAGGGATACCCAAAGACTTTCTCAAAGGTTTTTGCATCACCACCCAAACCAAATTTAGTGCCAAGTCCATTACAGGAATACTTGCACCAAGTTTGCATATTGGAAGCTGAGAATGTAGTTTTGAAAGACTCACTTGCCAAAGTGCTTATATGCTTGGCGAAGCTAGAGAGAATCCTAGCAATAGACGTAGCTACAACCATTAGAATGTAAGATGTAGTCATAGACATAACAGCCAAAGTGCAAGAGGAAATACATAAGGAAGTTGAAACACGGAAGGAGACACATCAACAAGGTATGATAAGACACTATCTTTTCCATAGTTAATGAAGCTACATTTCGAAAAAAAATTGCATGCCATGCACTTTAAGGAGGCCTTCCTAATGAATGGCATGAAGAAACATAAAATGAACTATCTAATGAAGAGTGCCAAGGGTGTTTGGAGACATGTAGGTTAAAGATTCTAAGGTCAATTTTAGAAGAAAAAGGGATCAAGTGGAGGATGCCATGGAAAATCAAAATCATTAAGAAAAGCATGAATAAAATTTAGAGTTTGGAAGCATGGAAGATAAGGTTGAAGTATAAAAGCAACCAAAATTATTCAAGGAACCTTGATTACAGATCACAAATGAACTTACATTAGCACATCTCAAAGCATATGATCGTGTGAAATTGCCAAGATGAAGGTAGCTAGAAACAAGGGCAAAAGGATAGTTCATAAAGGTGGCAAAGTCATCATAGAGAAGTTAAGAAGGCCTAAGCATTAAGTTATTTTCAGATCATGACATATCTAGTAACATTTATAGCTTTGATAGTTGGTTTTCTTTTTATACTAATGGCACCTTCAATCGGGTTTCTTTTTGTGCCAACGACACTTTGAGTTGGATTTTAACTAAAACCTTGATTTTTGTCTCTTGGGTATGATACACCTTTGGGGCCTCTAAAAGGATTTTAATACAATTCTCTCTCTCTCTCTCTCTCTCTCTCTCTCTCTCTCTCTCTCTCTCTCTCTTGTTTTCACATTACTTATAACTTGATGTCGACAACATGTAGGCCTAACATGGCTTACCCTTGTCATGTTGATGTGGCATGTCATGTGCTTTTTGTCTTGTTTCCTCTCTAAAGTCATGCCTTGTTATCACATCATCATGTCAAGTCACATTCTAGAGATGAATTAATTGGCATGTCTATTTAAAGGCCAACACAATTAAGGTATACCATTTGATCATTAATCTAATGGTTTGCAAGGAAGGGGGTTTGGAGAGTTATTGAAAACACTATAAGAAGTCGTTAAGGAGAATCTTAAACTAATTAGTCAAGTCACCTAATCAACCTAAGTAAAGTCATATTGGAAATAGAAAAAAGGTTGCCACCATTTGGAAGGAGTAGATATCACAATAAGTGAATGACTAAGGTATGATGGATACCCAAGAGGTTAGCATGTGCACATGGACAATATAAAGACATCGACATTATTTGGCTTACCAATATAAGACAGAAGGACACCCAACCTAAGGTTGAGCAACCGTCCTTCAAGTGCTAAATATGCACACAACCATAGCAATAGTGACAATCAAAGCCACTAGGGACTTTTAAAAATGAGTGCTTGCATACAATTAAGTGAAATCCTTATCAAAATCATTAAGAATGAAATTGAAACAATAATTATATATTAATGCAAAAGTCCCACAACCAACCGTAGCCATGGAAGGAGTAAAGAGAAATGATGACCTTGAAAGGAGGTAAGAGAGTAGAAAAAGAAGTAGCCGCTTGTGAAACCAATGTAACTAGAGACCAATAGTTGCATCCACATTAGATGAACAAGAGACCAAGGCTTTAGCATTCAACGACTTTATTGATTCAAAACAAGTATAATTTAAGGCCCAACAACACTTAGGGAAAATAACATGTGTTTAAGGTATGCTTTTATAGACTTAACCCTCCTATTGATTTAAAGCTAGACTATGAAAAAGAAAATCAAGATTAAAAAAATGGACAAAGACTAAGTTAGGGGGAGTGGCTTTACACTATGCACACACTTAAAGGACTTAGATGATTTTCACAACATACTAGCAATAGCATACAAATTGAATGACATATTTGCATTGAATGAGGACCTACAACTAGAATGTAATAGGCTTATAACATGGGAAGAGCATGAATTCATAGACAAGAAACACCTCAACATAATGGATGAGTTCAAAAGAATGAGCTTTAGAACAACACACATAATGAAGCTACTCCCTACATGCAAAAAGAGCCTCCATTAAACAAAATTCAAACTAATAAGGTCTTCTTGAAGAAAATGATATGACATTAGAAAAACATTAGTCCTTGTGGGGGGGCACACCATGACCAATACATAATGGCATAAGGCTAAGAAAACCATAAAATAAGGCCACATGGATGTAGCCCCTACCGCAAGTCTATTGATAGAGCCAAGCTACACAACGAACAAATCCTTAATGGATTACTAAAATACTTGAGAGGGAAGCAATGGTGGGATGTGAGATAGAAACTATGGAGTAAAGGAGGGTTGAGAGAGAGACCATGAGAGAGTTATGTGGGTACCAAGTGAAATATACATTTGTTCTTTTTTATCTTCATGTATATATGACTATACAATGTGTACATATACAAGGGGTGTTCGCCCCTGTGGCTATAGGCCATTGGCCTTTACCCAAAAACCTCCCACTTAAAAGCCAATACATCTTTCTGGAAATATAAGAAGATAGTAAAGCTACTATCCAATGCCCATTAGCACTTTGCAGTGTGTAAAGTGCTTAGAAGGTAAACTCTTTGTGAGAAGATTTGCATAGTTATCATCCATATAGATCTTGACAAGCTCAATGCGCAAATCTAAACCAACTTCATCTCCTCTCTAGCAACCAAAGCAAGAACTATACGAAGGGTGGTCATCTTCACTATTTGGGAGACGATCTCATCAAATAATCCCCTTTTCTTACTTAAATACTTTGGCCAATAATTTTGCATTGCAATTAGGTAATACATTAGATGGAGATACCTTCAGGTTCTAGACCCACTTATACATGGAAATGCATGTTTTCCCTTTAGGCAAAGATTCTAACTCTCATGTCACATTCTTTACCAAAGAATCCATCTCCCACTATATAGCCCTCTTTTAATTATGACTATCATCCCTAGTCATGGCATTAATGTTTGCTTTCCAAAGAGACAATGCTCACAAAAGCTAAGATCAGAAAAATTTAAACAAGAAAGATAGTTCAAATGGCATAAATCTTTTATTACAATGACTAATATATAGCCCAAACAATGATGCCATAAAGAAATATATGGTTGTTCAATGACAAATACAACATGGAGTTTAACAATAAAAATATACAAATGATATAAAGTATTAGATTTTGGCCCTTTAGGCACAACAAGAGATCCCTTGCGAATTTTCCACACAAGACCAAAGATCACTCTATAACCACTGTTATCAAGCTGTCATATATTGATTAAAATTTTTGTCAAGTCTAGAACATGTCATACATTTTGCAAGACAAAAGAAGAACCATTGGCAATGACAAGTGTATATCCCCAACACTAACAATGCTACATGTATATCATCCTCTCTTTCTAGCATCATAGGTAGTAAACCACTTTCTATGTGGAGTGATATGAAATGATGCTCCAAAATCCAAAAGCTAATTTTGAGACATGCCATTATTTGTGCCAACCACGAATGCATCACCCAAAGAGGATACATACAAAGTATGACCATCATTACTACTGCATGCATTTATCTCTTCTTTGTCTTGTTTTTCTCTTCCTTTTTGCCATCATTGTCATTTGCCTTTTTGCTTGTTCTTCCACTTGTAATAGTCCTTTTTTATGTGTCCCTTATTGTTACAAAATAAGCATTTCACATCATTTTTCTTGCGTAACTTACTTCTTGACTTGCCTCTCTCATAAGAGTTTCCCCTAGCATTTGACCTTCCTCTCACCACAAGTGCATTAGAGCTCTGTGACCATGTATTGTTCATTCTATTTAGCACTTATAGGAACAATGTGGGTGCAGAGTTATTAATGGAAATCCTAAAAGTATTCCAACTCTGAGGCAAAGTGACTAACAAGAATATGGCCTTCACTGAATCATGAGAGAAAAATATTTTGAGATGTCACGGTTGAAAATAGTGTTGAAGTCATTGAGATGATTAGACATGAAAGCCCTCTCCTCCATGCGGAGATCAATTAGTTTTTTAAGTCAATAAACTTGCAAGGCCATACTTTCTTTTTCATATATGTCATAAATCCATACACCACATGCATTTGATGTGCCTTTCATATTAAAATACATGGACTTTGAGAGTGTCAACATAATAGCAAATCGCTCCTATAATCTACATCCATGCCCTTAGTCTTAAGGCTTAATTTCACTATGATTGACTAGCTTCACTTGCTTATTTTAGATCAGTACATTGTATATTTTCTCTTTTTCATATGATAAGTTTGTTCCATCAAGATTTTCAATATTGAATAATGGATTCTTTGAACTCAATGAAAAAGCTGTAACGACAAAAGTTTATTTGCACACAAAAAGTAACAAGATATATCCAAGTGCAATTTGAAAATAGACTAATGAACTATGAAGGAGAGTGCCCCACAAAGCCAAGGAACGGCTATCCGAATAACATAAAACTGCCAAGCTGATAGGAAGAAGTAAGAAGGTTGACAAGGTAATTGGAATGTAAAGATTGTTATGGTTTTAGAAGTCATTTTTGTTATGATAAGCAACCTCTTTATTTTCTTTCTTTCTTACTATTGCTCTTGCTCTTTTTATATATTTGTATGCCCTATTGAAAGAGGCTTCATGTGCCAATTGAATTGAAAAAAGAAAGAAAATTTTGAATGTAATTGAAATGCTCACTATAAGAATTAAGAAGTCTTTTTCATTGTGACAACCTTTTGCCTTCTTTCTTATTATCACTCTTTTACATTTAATGTATTTGTATGCTCTATTGGAAAAGTCTTGGCATGCCAATTGGATTGGAAAAAGTAAGGAATTTGTTAAGGTAACTAGAATACTAAAGTAATTTCCATTTGTCTTTTCACTTGCATTAATTTAAGGAGTCACTCATAACCTATTTTTTCAGTGTTGCAAGTCTTTTACTCTCCTTTGCTTTCAAGAAACATGGATCAAGCTCTAACGTAAAAGAAGAGTCATATTCAGATCAGTGTGAAATAAGAATATTTCACACAGACATGAGAGAATGATAAGGTTCTTTCTAATCAAGTTGAAGCTGAAGGATTAAGAGACAAAGACAAGAAGTACATTGAATTGTGGACAAAGACAAGAATATTTCACATGGATAGGAGAGAATGATAAGGTTCTTTCTAATTAGGTTGAAGCTGAAAGATTGAGAGACAAAGACAAGAAGTACATTGAATTGTGGATAAACGGAGACTTATATTCAATATATCCATTAACAGGTCAAATAACCAAATTTTGGACTCTTCATGACACAATTAGGTTTATTGGAGATAGAAAGGATGGCTTTTGGGGCATTATAATCATTTGCAGTCAACATGTAAGTGAGGTTTACAATTTGAGACAATTGCTTTATCACAACCATCCCTCTTGGGAAGAAAGTATGGACAAAAAGTGAATAGATTGCTTGAGACAAACACATAGTTAAAAGCAATGGAGGAGGAAATGGAGGAGCTCAAGGAGGAGAAGAAATTATAATCAAGTGGCTAAATTGAAGGCATTGGCAACTTTGGCTAGTTTTAGATTTACATAAAGGTATTCTAAAAGCATTGATAGTTAAGCACCAAAGGGATTGCTTCAAGCAAAGTATCAAAAAGAATATAACATGTATTGGCTTCAAGAATTTTCAGTTCATGAGGTGAATAGAATACCAAAACAAACATTATTAATTTGTTATAGGAAGTGCCTTCAATTTCCCTATGAAAAGATGTATGGAAGGAGCTAAACAAGGATTTTCAAAACATATTTGAACCACAAGAAGTTTGGAAAGCGTGTGACAATGCTTCAACAAATAGAAAAGGGTACATAGCAATTTATAAGGTGGTGGTGAATAACCGTCATCAACATTGGGGAAGTGTTCTAGCTTTTCCTAGACCATACATGCTTGCAAAAGAGAGGCAATGCAAAACCTAGCAATAAGAAAACTCCTAAGTGACTACAAATATATTAAATATTTAGTGCATTTCACAAAGGGAAAGAAAAAAGATGTGTTGGTTTCTCAATAACATGAATTAAACAATGTATGGGTCATCTAAAGAGTGTGCAAGTTGCAATGGTACATACTTAGAATATGAATCTAGAGAATGCAAAGGGAAAACTTGTATTTGTATTAAAATTGGACGAGGTACAAATACTTAAAACACTAAATCTAAAGAGTGTGCAAGTTGCAATGGTAGAAACTTATGATATGACTTTAGAGAATGCAAAGAGGAAACTAGAAGAGGCACAAATATTGAAACACCAAAAGATGGAATATATAAGTAATGTACTCATAACAAGGCTTTGTAACATGCAATGGATTTGTCATCACAGGGCAAGGTTAGAAGCATTCAATTCAAGAATGATCTAGGGTGGATAGGTGCAACTCAAGTACTGCGAGAGCCATGAGATCCTAAAATGGCTTTTCAATCACACATATATCCTAAATATTATAGAGTCACAAGACAAAGGAGAGCTACTTGAGGTAAAAGGCATTGGGTCATATGAAGTATATGGCATTTAAGCACTGACTTCAAAGGTCTAAAATGCATGTTTGGGATTTTTGGTGGAGTGATAATACAACATTCATGCTTGTATTATATGGATGGAATAACCTCCTTATCAACGTAAACTAATACTTGGAGAAAAGGTGAAAATGATTTATTTTGACTATTGAATATTTGAGGATTTATAGAAATGGCAAAGAAGAAACAAAATTAGGGCTCACATTTTCAGGATTTTCTTCTTTGCAATCCTTTCTCCTATCCACAAATTGATAAAACCTAGTTGAGCTTCCTCCATGGTGACATTTTTCACCTCTCTATCCACGTGTTTAATTCTAACTCACCTTTGAGTCTCCAAAAACTTCTCTAGAAGTTGGAATTGTCTCTAAGTGCTTAAGAGCCTTTTGTAGGCAAAATTTAAGAGCTCCATTCTTGTAACCAAATTTTGAGGTATTGGTATCTAGGATGTAGAATTACTAATTGGAATCATCAACAAGGTCTTGCTCATCCTCATAAGCCTCAGCAAGTACCCCAATATAGAATTATTCCCTAAACCATGTGAACTTTTAGATATCATTTAGCAACAAAAACTCATTCCCAAGTATGGGAATGGAGGGGAGATTGGCTAGAGTGAGGGATTCAATGGACATTGATATGTCTTTCTGCTTCTCTTCACAAGATTGCACACTTTCAAATTAATTATATCAAGCTCATTTGACATTTTCTCCTCCTGCTCAATAGGCAGGATCTTCTCCATATCCATGCTAGCTTCCTCAATATCTATGTTTCTCTTGCATGAGGAGGCAGTCTCCTGAAGCCTTGTTGGGTGAGAAAGCTCTTTCTAATAAGCCAAGAAGCTCAAGAAACTAGAGTAGAATTCATAAATGTCACATCACTTCCTATGGTGTGGACGGTTCAATGTTTTCATGCAATTATCAAGAAGTTGTTGGAGCCTTCTTTTAACAATCCTCCTAGGATTGTACATCTTTGCCTGGTTTGGAAAGTGTATGAAGAACTTAGAATGTTCAACAATTTTTTTGACTTCGCAAGGTCTTTGAAGGTGTTGAACTCTCTTGGCACTATCAAAGCTTGAACTATGACCAACTTTGTGAAGGAAGGAGAATAGACTCTTTACAAGGCACTCATGTGCAATGACTTCCTCTCTAATACAAATATCAAGATATTTTAATCTTTCAGGACTATCTTTGGCTTCACACTCTCCTTTGATATAAAAAAGGGTTCTTCATAAAAAGTTGGTATCTCCTCTATAATGTATACATCTTTAGACTCTAGAACATCAAGACATATGGTCTTCTTTTCATTAGGCTCCATTGGCTTTGTAAGCAAAGTAACAAAAACAATACTTTTAAAAAATCTTATAGAAGAGCATGACAAACTAATTCAAACCCTACTGTGTGCATGGAGCCATTTCGACACTCTCAAAAGGGCTCATGTGCATCATGGTGTTTGGATTATGAATATGCAATTGTTGAAGACAAGACCAACATTCAAGCTTGATAGGCACGGGAGAATATTCATTTCCATTGGAAAAAATATCTATAAGAGAGCATTAAAAATTGACCTAGACCCTACAATGTGCAAGGAGCCATTTCAACACTCTCAAAATGGCTAAACACCATAGGGTCTAGGTTACCAAACAACTTAATCATGAAAGATAAGTGCAACATTCAAGCTCGGCAAATCTAACTATACTCAGACCTAAAAAAATGGTGTGAATGGAGCAAAAATAGTGGAATGGCAAGGGTGGAGTGACAAACACATAGTAGGCATCAAGCATAGAGTTCTCTCTCTCTCTCTCTCTCTCTCATTAGGGCCAAAAACGCTTCAAAAAATGCACTCTTGTTAATCACGGGATTAAGGAAAGGGCCAAAGAGAGTTCGCCACGTGTGCAAGAATATGGTATTCTTGCCTCCTCTTTTTTAGAGATAGTGGAGTCCATTTCGTGATTCTCTCTTCTTTTTAAGCCAAAACCCCTAAAATCTGACATGTTTTGGAGTCCCAAAGACGTTATTTACTTACAAATCTGACAAAATACGTGACAGAGATGTGATGAAATTAATAATGAGTTTTTTGAAAGTCGGGAGATCTTTCAATATTGTTTTTGGCACCCAATACATACTCATTTGTGTTCTTGGCGCTACTTTTTAGTTCATTCACCCCTCTTTGAGCTTCTTTCTCTGCGCTTTCATTCTTTTCATGGCTTCCTCCAGGCGCCCTTCTCGTTTAATACACTCTTGCACAGTCTATAGCCAGGGAGCAGATGGAAATTTTGAGCCCAAAACCTTTGCTGTAAACGATTGGGTTACCATGCTGCCATCTTGCAAGGGCTCTCATAAGGTGAAAATAAGAAAACGAGATGATATAAAACATCACTGGAAGGGGCATATCATTGCCTTCAAAATTATGCCCGAAGGCTGGTTTGTCAAGGTGCAACATGTTTACATGGCCAAGGATATGCACTTGCCTCCAAACGAACGTGTTCCCCAACAAACACATTGTAAGTTATTAGTTGAATAACGTATATAATTCTTTTCCATTTATGCAAGTTCTAACAAACGGTTCGTCATTGTAGATATCTTTCCGTCAACAAGTATTGAATGGCAACCTGTGGAAAGCCTAAGTGGGACTTTTCATGCCATTCATAAGGTATTGGCAGACATTATTTATGCCGATCAAACTATGTCTTTTTTTAGTGAATGCAAGGTTTTTATAAATTATGCACAGTATATGGTTCCCTCTAAAGCGGATAGGTATGGGAATATCGAAGATTTGCCATTGCCAAGTCTTTCATCTCTAAACTGGGAGATTCCTGACAAGGTAACGATGCAGAGTTTCAAATTCAAAATATCTCAGGACATTAAAAAGTCCATGATAGCTGGAAGGATCTCAAGAAGAATACGTTTATCATGGTTTGTACCCCTCCATATCTTCGTGGCTTGCTTCAAAACAGCAAATTTACAAAGAACGAAGGTATCCTGGCTAAGTAGAAACTTTTCGGAAGAGGATTTGGACAACACTATAGGGACGCTTTGGAAATCTAGAGAGTGCGACCATAAGGGTGATATCTTGAGGTGCAGTGCATGCCCTTAATCCTTGGCTTTGGCTTACAATATCCCTCGCCAAACTCTTGCTTTGGGCTTTGATTACAGGAGATACAAACTAAGATTGGGTATTTGGGTTCCCTTGGATTCCGATACAGATTGCACACCATATAAACTTGCGGTGCACGTTTTGCCGCATGAAGAAGTAAAGAAGGTGAATGTTACTTCCAATTGGAGCCTGAAAGATGTGAGGGATACCTTGGAATTGCTAGACAATACATCCCCTAGATATAAGTTCAAAGTGAATGGCGTAACAATTGGTAAAAGAGCCGAGTGCTCTTTCTCTTGTACGAGTTGTTTGTCTCCCACAATTGTGAGTTTTGAGCCTTGAGAATGAAAACTTTGCAGGAATTTATCTTAATAGACTGTCCTTAAGATATTTTTTAGTGGGAACTCATAAGCTATCATGAAGCAAGTTGCCTTTCGAATGTATATAAATAAAATGTACATTACATTCGATTTATAAGTGAAAAATTTCATTACACCATGAGGTACAAAAATTTCATATAAATGTACAAAGCCAAAATAATAAGGCTCGTGTATGCTTATGTTTGCTATTTTGATTCTTTATCGATTTCTTCAAAGATATTTTTTTTCATAGGGCCTTTCTTTGATTGTTGAAAGAATTTCACCTTTACAAGTAGTCTCTTTTCTTGGGGCTTAAGAGGGGATTGATCAAATTTCAGAGGAGAAAGCATTGGCATTCCTTTTTTTTTTAGACTCTACAGCAGTGGTCCCATTGCCTTTGCCCTTGCCCTTGCCCTTACCATTGCCATTGTCCTTACCCTTTCCCTTGCCCTTTCCCTTGCTTGTGCCCTTGGCCATTGAAGTTTTGGGAGGAAGAGGGGAGTCAGGATCATATGGTGTGATTGCCTTGTCCAGAATAAGCTCAATGCATCTCTCCCTTATCCACCAAACATATGAATCAGGATAGTCTCTACACTGTAAGAATAAATGTTATAAGTTAGTGAAAAGAAATCATGATAAGGATTACACAAACATCAAATGAAATTAACTTACATTCACTCCTTCTATTTGTAACAACTTTGAATCCACTGTTCTGCAAATATTTGAGATAACTCTCCATCCACAAGAATGAGCATCGCTTTGCAATGGAACTTCTTGTAGAAGAAACGTATAAGGCCTTTGAGGATCAGCAAGATCCTCATATGTAGTATCCAAAAATGTAGAAACAAGTCTACCACCACTGCAAAAGGAAGCTTTGTAAGTTCAAAATATTTTTTGTAAATAAAATCAAAGTAAGTAATTTTCTTTCAACATACATTCGTGCTTGACCATGAACACCGCTGAGAGAGTTCATAAAGATAATTTCTCTTGTAAGACAATTAATGTAGATGAGACTCCAATGCCCTCTGCAAATTCATAATAGAGGTGAGTAGAAGGGTGAAAGCAAATGAATATAAATTTTCCTCTACAGAAAAAGAAAAATACCTTTCTACATAAGGGAAAAAGATGTGGTAATTTGTCACACTATCGAAGCTACGAAAAAATGGTGAAATATTAGAACCAGATTTTGCAAATAGTTCCATAGAGAGAAGTGGATCAACAATATATATGGTTCTACGGATATCGAGAGTGAGAGAGGAGACCAATGCCCTGCAGTCAATAGCAAAAGCTATTCAATACAAATTACATCCAAAATATACTTGAACCTATAAGACTTTACTTACGCAAAAAAGAAGAAGAAAAAAGCCTTACCTTATGCAACAAAAAACAACGGAGTCAGATAGTTGGACATCCCTTTTTTCCAACATGGGCTTGTCCTCGAGAGATATACTAAGATATTCCTCCTCAGGTTCCGCAGAAACATTCACAAGTATTTGCCCATACACTTTGCCCATCCTCTCGCTGTTGATGGGAGCAAGTGATGCAGCTTTCCTCTTGTAAACTTCGTCTTCAGTTTCCAACACCTCCTGATTTTTTTCACTCAAGAAAGACTCCTGCTGGGTGGCACCCCTTGTAGAGTAAAGGTGAGTTACATCCTCAACCTTAAGCTTTTTCCCTTTCCTGGACAATTTCGGGGGAATGTTAAGGATTTCAAGGGCTTTTTGATCATTGGAAGGCAAGGGCCTCAGCACTTTATCGAACCTATACCTGATTCTGCTGCTGATGATGCTGAAATCCTTATTCATAAGGGTGATTCTATGAGCATGGGTGGCAGAAATGCAATCATCGTTCATGAAATCAATAACAAAATTCTCTGCGGCCTCTTGCAGGGCAAGAATGGCTGAGAGTTGCCACTTCTTATTTAGACCAGAGACAGTTGCCACTTGAGACAATCTATCAGAGATCTCTTTAACGACTCTTATAAAAGCAGCCTTTGGAATGACATGATGTATAGCTCTCTGGGCTTTCCTGATCTCACTGAAACATCTCTGCATATAGAAGAACCGGGACTTCCTCTTTCTCTTTTGTGGCTTGGGAGGTTCAGTGGCTTCAGTAGATGTAGGCTCAGGTGCAATTGTAGGGGATGAATCTTTCACAGGGCAAGTCTCACCCTTTGCTTCCTCAACTTCAGGAGAAGAAACATTCACTGCACTGAAATTCTTTAACTCCATGGAAGATGTTAGGCCAACACCTGGTGTAGGGGGGATTTCTGTGGTAAAATGCTCTAGGGTCTGTGATGGCCCAGTTTCAGCAAAATTTGAAGAGGGCTCCTCCTCAGATTCATCAAATTGTAACTTTCTTCTACCCCCACTGTCCTTCCTATCCAGATAGACTCTTCTTGCAGTTTGCTTTGTCCTTGCCATCCAGAGAAGCAAATACAAGAACCAGAAGGACAACACAACTGAAATAGCAAAAATCTGTAAACGCAACAGGCCTTATACGGCGTGAGAAGGGATGAAAAGAGAAATGTTGATATGGCGCCATATGAACAATACGAACAGTATGGAAGCGCGCCCTCGCTCCGTATTGGAGATTACAAGAGGAGAAATGCCGAAATGGCGCAATAGGAGGAATGCGAAGACAATGGAACCACGCCCTCGCTCCGTATTGGAGACGACAATGCCGATATGGTGCAATATGGAGAAAACGAAGACTACGTAAAGAAGCCCTCGCTCCGTATTGGAAATGACACAAGGCCGATATGACGCGAGGGGGAGGTTACGAAAGCCTCGGATGAACATCCTCGCTCCGTATCGGCACACCTTGTTTTGACCAGCGAAGCAAAGGACTCAGCAAAAAGACCACCGATACAACGCGAGAGATTAGAAACACAGAAGACGCAAGATTAGAAACACAGATCCAAGTCTTACGTGTATACTTTACATGATTGACGTAGGAAAAATAACCCCTTATATACCCACGTCAATCATGATACGTGTCAGACACGTGTCTGACGCTAATTGTGCCACGTGTCTGCGCATATCGTGCATATGCTACGTGTGGACTAACGACCGGTCCACGTGTTTGCCACGTGTTGGCCAACGGCTATTGCCACGTGTCGAAGCCCAATGGATAGTGCCAGGTGGCATTATTCCGCGCCTACATAAGGGTGTGTCCCTAATCCGTCTGGCTTTTTTCAGTTTTTTGTGGACCTCTATCTCTTCTCCTAATACAGCGCGAGAGTGAGTGTATGTCTTGTGCGCTTTTGTCTGTTCGCGTCGTTTTGGGTGTTCTGCAGAGTCTTCGTTCAGCTTGCCTCCTAAGCTCATAGTGCCCAAGCTCGGGTGATCACTGATTCTAGCTCTCTGTTCTCCTTATGGTTGCGGCTCTTTCGTTAAGGTTCTTGCTGGAATCACCGATACGGCGCGAGGAGGCACATCCGTCTAAAGCATTTCGTTCTTATCACGCCGTATTGGCACAAGTTGGAAACATGTCTGAACCCATAGAATTCCTAGGCTCCAGGGTTTTTCCAGGAACTGGTAAAAGAACAAGGCTTTCAAAAGGCTCAAGGGCATCAACATGTGATGAGCCTGTGCATTCTGTTTCTTCTCCATGCTCTGCCACCAGTGTGAGAATGCCAAGTACATCTCCAGGGAAGCGAATGTTGGTAATGAGAGGTCAAGGAGTATCAGAGCTTATTGATATCACTCCATCAGAGAGGCTTCTTGATTTTATCCTTCAGAATGGAATGGATCTCTCATTCTATGGAGTTGTGAAGAATGTCTTTAATCCTGATTGGGACCTTGACAATGTTTTGAAATCTTGTAAAAAATATATTTTGGAGGACTTTTTGGAGTTTGAAAATCTTGTAGGTCCTTCTATTGAAGTTGGCACAATTGAATATGTCCATGTTCCCATTGGGTCAACAGGAAATGAAAAGTCAGTGTTTACTAAGAAGTGTGGTGCCCACTCTCTGGAGAGGTTTTATTCAAGAGACATATTGTGCTCCACTCATTCCAAAAATTGTAAGATGATGAGAAAATCTGCTGCTTTTATTGTTTTCACCCTTGTCAAATATCCTGTGAAAGCTGAGGAGCAACAGTTGGAAGGAGCAAAGTCTGCCAGCTTTTGCATGTTAGATGATCTAGCAGATGAAAAGGAAACAGAGGAGGTTGTAGATGCAGATTTTGAGGCTTCTATTGCTGAGAATTTGGATGTTGCTCACTTCAAAGCTGAGACTATCATTGTGGAGAGCCAAGGAGATACAAACCCTCCAACTGATGAGAGTTCTCACCATACTATTCCTTCTCTACCATCTATACCTTTCAAGGACAAGGAGTACATTTTACTGTCAAATATTCAAAAACTTTTTAATCTCAGGGAAGATTATTGTCTAGCAATTATTGCAGAGGCTTCTGATGCTGCAAATGGGATAATTGACACAGAGAATGAATCAAAGGAAGAGATACTCAAACTTGATAAAGAAACTCTAGACGATAAGTTTATTGATGCTGGTGAGGCCCTCTCTCTTTGTTTTGAAAAGGCCAAAGAAGTTGAGAAAGAGTTGAGTATTACTGATGAGAACTTTGATCGCATTCAAAGCGAACTTGGGATTTCCAATTTTGGAAGAGAGGAGTCTAAATATGTTAAAGAATTGATGAACACCAATGAGACATCATCATCAATAAATTTATGGAATCCAGTTAAATTGGAGTACGATGAAAATCAAGTGGTAAGATAATTTTGAATTTTCTTTTACACATTGGTAGGTTTACATTTCATACTCATTCAGTATGGGTTTTATTTGCAGTTGGAGATTGCTGATACAAATAACTTCTTGGGACATGGCAAAGGATCGAGAGCTGCTGGTAGTACATTCAAAGACATTGCACTCGGCCACTACTTGGCTAGGATTGACCCTGATTCCTTTTTAGTACTTCATAGTAGTTTCTCAGAGGATGCAGCATGGCCCATACTTTGTATGAAAGCTCTTACAAGGCTTCTAGGTTTCTCAGGATTACAATATAATGCCCACAAAGTAATGTTTTTGGAAAAGACTGCAGCAATTAGGATTTTTGGCTACGGTCCAGGTTACTCTACTTCTAGAGCAGGATACTTTTTGGCGTTCACATCCTATGCCTTGGCTGCAAACCGAACTGATGTAAAATCTATAGCTGGCTACAAGAGAAAAAAATTTCTACGTTATAGAGGAAAGATTCCTGAGGAGGAAGAGAATGTGAGAGTTTTGGAAAACTAGCTTTGTATATATTCTTTCTTATATATAAAAGTGTGATTGCTCATGTGTCATTGCCGTCTTTTATCTGCATTCTTTGAAGTTGTCGTCGAAAAAACCAATTGAATAGCTCCTCCAAAGAATTGCTTCTTGTAACTCCTCCCCCATGCCTTGTGCTTCGAAAATAACTTGTGCGTGCTTGATAGTGGGATTTTTCCATGCCTTGGTTACTATAAGTTGCTAAGGGGCCATGCTCCTCCACAAAGTAAGGTCCATGAATACGAAGAATATGCTGCAATACAAAGTAACACTAATTTTATACCAATTGAAAAGCCTATCAAAATAAGCCCATATTAAATAATTGTTACTTTACCAGATAAAAAGTGATATCTTTTTCTCCCCATGCCTCTTTTATCGCCTGAACAAGCTTTGTGATTGATCTTTTGAACTCTTTCGCATATGTATATGTTGTCTTATGTTGCCTGAGGAGTTTCAGAAAAACATCAAGGTGTATCCATACCTCCATTCTAAGAAACCCAAGCCTCGGCGTGCTTGCAACTTTTGTTGTGATCTCACATAGGTCTCTTCAACACTCCCAAGCCGCATTTACCTGCTTTCCTGAATGGTTTCCTAAGAATCGTCTAGCTTTTGAGCCTCCCATAGAGACATTGGCCAAGATATCTCTTATTTTTCCTGAAAGTATTGGATCCTTTCTCAAGTGAACTTGGCCCCCATGAAATCCCATTTTCGATAGTAATGCCTCGCATTTATCAATACACTCATCTGATAAAGATAATGGCTTAATGGAATATGCGTAGTCAAGATGCAACCTGAGAAGCTTATCGATTATTCTAATCTCTGCATGCAAAGTACAAATATGAACATTCTTAAGAGAGATGGAAAGAATGGGATCCCAGATGTCTTCTATGTTTTTAAATTTACTCAAATCTATAGAGTCTCTATTTGGGGCTCTTCTTACTGGTCGCAAACTACTCCAATCTTTGGATCCAATACTTTCCATGCAATAAATGCAAGGATATTTTGCATTTGCACCATTACATATTCCAAGCATACATTTGATGGTTTTCAAATCAGCACTCATATGCCATTCCACATTAAATTTACCAACCCCATCAACTACCAACATTTCGCCTTCACTTTGAGACTTAATGATATTTGGAATACCTGTATGGTTGAACAACCATTTCAACGTTTGATGATTTTCAATTGGTACCTGGGCTACACCAATCCACCAAATCTCCATCTCGGATTGGATCTTATGCAATGGAGCTTGGCCCTCACCATTGCTATGGTCCGACGCCATGTTCATGAGGCAAATGCTAATTCTTTCCATCTTCTGTACCTTTTGAATCTGTGCTTCATCCAACTTCAAGGCAAACTTTAGAACACCATAACTTTCTTCTACTGTGATTTTATACATGTGAACCATTGCAATTTGCACCTTTTTTAGATCAACCCATATATTGTTAAACGCATTGTAATAAAAAATTACCTATTTTTTTTTGTTTTTCATAGGACATAGACCTTTTGATGTGAATGTAATCTCCAAAAACATGTGGAATCTTGCGATTCATGGCAATTCTTGCAATCGAAACTGCAAGGGCTCGGGGCAATCCAAATATAGTTACCCTATTGCGTTTAAGATTTTTAAACCATAATCCAGAGATAGCACGATAACCTTTTCGACTTATACCCATAGTATCACATGTCTCTACGATTTCATTTGCTTTCACCGTGCCTTTTAAATCCTTCACTAACTCTTTGAGAGTTGGACCTCTCAAATCCGCATTTTCGGGTGACTTAAGAATCCTCAAAATATCTTTCTTATTCATGGTTTCCTTCAAAAGTTTGATTCTTTCCTCATTCTCTCGGATATTTATGCCTAATATGTTAGAGACATATTTATTTGTAAGATTTAGTCTCCTTTTCTTTGCTCTCTCACACAAGCTGGTTATATTTTTTAATGGTCTCTTCCTCTCTCTAAATCCTACTGGAGTTTCTCTCAAGCATGTTAGCTTATCCTGCAATGACTTGTTAAGATTTTTCAAAATATCAATCTGACTAGTCAACTCTAAAATATTTGTTTGTGTAGTTTCTAGTGTTTTTTTCATTTCGTGCATTTGAGCTATATACGTGTAAGACGCAGAGTATAACCTCATACAGTAGCCAAGCATTCCATTGTAACCTTCTCCAACATATCTTATATAGTCATGGACATTGAAAAAAGGAGGTGGTTTACCTATAGAAGGATCCCTGGGATAAATATTTCCATCCACCCACAAATCTATATGCTTCATTCCTTGTGTTCACAACCCGTTGGCTTCAATCTCATCTATCAATACTCGATGATGTATACTTCTCCAAGATGTGTAAATCGGATCTAGCTGAATAGATAGCTTGTATTTACGTGTGCTTGCGCCTGTGTTATTTGAAGTAGTATTGCTAGACATTCTAGCAAATGAACCGAGCAAGAATCTCACAGTGATAGAAAGCAAGTGCAACAAAGGAATGGTAAAAGAGAATAGTGTGTAGAAAGAAAACGCGGGAGCAAACAAATGCGAAGTTCGTACGAAAATCTCGAAAATACAAAATCTCTCGAGTTCCAAGACAAAAACGGCCGAAAAGGTGACCCCTGACCTAGATTAAAAGATGAGGGCAATTAATGGCCGACCTCTTCAATGAACCAAATATTCTCTCATTAATCACATCTGGACAACCAAATTTAGAGGTTTTATTCTTCCTAAACCTCAACTAATTAGCAACTTAATCACTTTCTTACAAGTGCCATTTTTGAAGCGTTTTTGGCCCTAATCTCTCTCTCTCTCTCTCTCTCTCTCTCTCTCTCTCTCTCTCTCTCTCTCTCTCTCTCTCTTAACAAGGTGCTAACCATTATAGGGAGAAAGCAAACAACAACAAGGATAACTGGGGCTCAAAATGATTAGTTGTGAACTTTAATTAGGATAATTGATTCTTAATATTTATTTTAAAGTATTTAACTTCACATTTATCCTTTATAGCATTAAATATTTCAAAATTTAGTCTCCACAAATGTGAGAGAGAGAGGGAGAGAGAGAGAGAGAACCATAGTAATCCCTAGGTGCACCATGGGTTTCTAACATCCCCCAACTTCAATGCCCCATACACATGTGCTTATGCATACACATGCACATAGACACATGTCCCTTAAACCTCTAAGTGCTTAGGCTCTATGTGATTGAAAGAGAGAATATAAGCATAGGAGAGAAGGTTCTACATGGGAAAGGAAGAAGCAAGGGGAGTGAAGTTGCATAACTTCTCTTCCTTAACAATGTTGCTTCATGGTAGCTTCATATGGTGTTGCCTTGAAGCAGCCTAGCATGTGAGTAATTGGTCATTGTATAGTGAAGGGAATAACATTAGTATTAGAGCATGTGGTGGTTGATCTATGCATGAACATCAATGAAGATCCATATATCCATCCACGGTCTTAGCATCATTCATTATAAATATCATCCTATTATCCTTGCAAGGGCTCTTCACATTACATCATAGATCGTGGCTCAACAAATCCCTCCCTTTTTCAAAATAGAGTGTGAATAAACCTTTCAAAAAGGGGTAAAGAATTCTCTTTTCCAAAAAAATTATAAGTATGAAGTGAAATGACTCTGTAGAGTGGTATTGAGAAGCAAAATGGTTTTTGGCCATATAGGGGAGAAGACTGAAATTGGACTACACTAGTATGTTCATGTTGATGTTGCCAGCACAAAACTACCTTCTTCAACCTTCGATCATTCCAAATGCCCTTGTTAATGGAAAACACCTATTCATTTCAACCAATTGATGTTTTTGTTGATCATGCACCATGCTAAGCTTTAAAAGCTTCGTTATATATCTTTAAAGCTTTTGCAAAATAAAATAAAATCTTGAGGCCTTTCATGTGCAAGACTACATCAAATCTTTTATAAGTATTCCTAAGCAACTCACCTTCAAAAAATACTTAGATGTCATCACAAAGAGAACAATGAACTTTTGATTTAAAAATCACAATAAATAATTAAAAATCCTAGGACCCTCAATTATAGATGAGGATAGCATGGAATCTCCACTTCCTAAGATATCTTATCGCTTCAATAAATAACAAAGCAATCTCCTTTAGCATGATTTTGTTGAACAAAGTGTTTCGGGAGCAAGAACATCAAAATCAAGCATTAAAACCTAAGGATGACTACATTGTTCACATCCTTTGAGGCATCTTTGATATTCAACAAACTAAGAAGGACCAAAAAGAAAAGTTGTAAGTTTCTTCAATTTTGATAGCAAAGGGCTATAAAATTTTATTGTCTTGGTTGAGGTAGTTTGATAATTATTTTGATGACACATCTTTTCTCGAAAAATATAAAATCAAGTGTCCCACCAATTATTTGATGGTTTAAGCTTTTCCTTAGTGGAATGTTCTTTGTCATAGCATTGATCATCCTACTACTTGGAATGCAAATTTTCAAAAACATCAAGAATCATTCTTTTCTAGTTAGTTTTACTTCATGCTAGCCATAATTAGGCAAAACTTTAATGGTAAAAAGGCAACATTGTGACTATCTATATTGAAAGATTTTGACAACTTCTATTGTGAATGCTTTAGAAAAACCCATTTCAACTACTTGAGAAAAACCTTAAGAACACACTTCAAAAAATTACAAAGATGATCCTCAAGTTAGCATCCAAGCATGGCTCGAAATGATGTGGAAAAGGAGTTTTAAACCATTGCATGGCATATCCCAAGTCAAGCACCACATTATGATCAATAATGATGAGATTAGTGAACAGGCCAATGGGACATTGCCATGTGTGGTCCAATGTAACATTTGACTCTTTACTAGTTTCACCAAAAAAAAATTATAGCCAACAAAAAGGTGAAAAAGAACCTATAAACTTATCCTCACAAGGCAATTCCAACTAACTAATTTGTCCTTACCAATGACTTTTTTTCAAGTCCTTTTCCTTGCTTTCATCCCCTTGATGTGACTTTTTGAAAAGTGGGGTACTTAAAGTTGCCTGAAAATAATAAAAGTAGATTATTTTTAATTACAACTCAAGGCAACATATTATTTAGAAGTTTTTGTAGCTCCCGTCTTTATATATATATATATTTATCTCATAGTTATCACTATTTGATTGTCCCAACTTCTTAAACTTAGTTTGGCAAAATCCATATCCTGTCTTAACCTCATTTCTTGTCAATATCTCAATATTCGTCTTCCATGGCTTCTTCTTTTAGTTCTTCCTAAAGATGGGAATCTAACTCCATATAGGCATGTACATGCTACAATACAAGAGAAAATTATGTGTGGTATTCATCAATATACAAGCTAAATATTGGATAACAATGCTTCCATCTTGTAAAGGTCCTCATAATATTAATAAATGGAAAAGAGAAAACATGAGCTTTCACTGGAAAGGCTAAATTCTAGGGTTTAAAATACATGATAAAAAATGTTTGCAAGGATCCAACATGTGTATACTACGAAGAATCCTTGACTTGGCACCTTTCATGCAACAATAGTTTCAAGCTCATTGTAAGGCAATAGAATTTACTTTTCATGACAGTATGTTATTGTAGGATTGTTTACTTAATATGGTCATCTTAGAGATTGGAGAGCAAGATTTAGTCTACGCAGATGTATTTCTATCAACAAGTATGGAATGGTAGCCATTGGAGTCCTTGATAAGTAAATTCCATGTAATGCATATTGAAATAGGAAACCTTATTTTCCCCAATTGCACATCCTTCTTTTTCATAGAAAAAAATGCATATTTTGTATGTGCATCCTATGTTGTTCCACCAAACACACAAGAATTTAGACGATTAGAAGAACTTCCTTTATGAGAACTTAATGGGCTAATAGTTTAGGATAACCTCAAAAATGGAACCATCGAAGGCTTCAAATTAAAGATTATTGAAGATATTCAAAATTCCATGAAGATCGAGAGGATATCAAGGAGAGTAAACTTATCTTAGTTCATTCCAATTCATATTTTTGGATCAATATTTCAAGGAACTGTTTTGCATAGGACAAAAACAATGTGGTTGGTGAGGAGAATGTCATATAGTACATTAATTCAAATCTTTGGAGAAAATACCTTGTTGGTTGAGAAAGAAGTCAAGGATGATTTGTTTCTATGCAAATGTTTGAAGGAACTTGGTACCTTGTAATACAACATTCCAAAGCAAACATTGCACCTTTCTTTCTAGTATAGGAGATGGAAGAAGATGAAATGTGTATGGATATCTTTAGACTCTGAGGAAAGCAATGATAGCTTCATAGTGATTGTATACTTGGAGAATGGGGATGAAATATGTTTGTTGGTAAACAAGAAATAGACATTGGCAAATGTAAGAGAAGCATTGCAAGTTTATCAACTATGCATACAAGATCTCGGTTTGAGATAAAAGGTGAATTGATTGGAAGAAGGGTAGTAAGAGTGTATACATTTTTCAATTGCCCCAAGAGGACATTGTAAGATTTTTAAAGAGTTGGACTCATTTCTTTGCTATAACATTTCCCATTTGCCTTTTTAGTGATTGAGTTTTCAGTAGACTAGCATGTTTATAATGAGTTAGAAAGAATTGTGAAAACTAGCAATTGCCTTGTCCCTAGTTGGGGTATTACAATGTTCCTAAGGAAATAACCTAGACTCTAGATGCCTACTTGTTGAACCAAGGGATTCTCTAAGGGAGATTTGAGTTGCACTTTCCCTTTGTGGGCACTTCCATGGGACAAGTTGGGGTGCTTTAGGTGTAGTTTAGGAACCTTGAGCTCCACTTCGCCTTGGAGGTGATGCTTTTGGAAAAATTTGTGGTGGCATTGGGGCCTCCATCAACATTGAGATTCTGTTTTTTGCTAGCTATCTCCTTTGTTCCTCCAACCATTTCCTCAATTGTGCTCTTATGCTTGGTAGAGGGAGGCTCCTTAATTTTTGTTGTAGATGCAAGCTTCTTGGCAACTGCCTTCTTGGAAACTTGTGGATTTTTGGTTGTTGTTGCCTTCTTAACTGATGTTGACTTCTTGGTAGAGACTTCTTGACTATGGCTAGCTTATTGGTTGTTGTTGGTTTCCACAGTGCATTTTTCTTTGCTTGCAACAATTGGCTTCTTCATTGCAATTGGTTTCTTGAATGAATCTTTCTTATTGGCTTTAGGTATTGTTTCAAGCTCAGGGGAGTCAGGGTCAGCTCAGATTTCAATGTGCCTTTTGATAAGAACCTTGATTATTAGTGCCATTACTAGTCAAACAAAGTCATATTGATAGCAATCTTGTGGGAACTACAAAAATATGATAAACAATATGAAGATGAATGGAAATGTATTTTTATATTACTTAAAAAGTTAAAATTTATTTACAGTTATTGATTTTTTTTCAAGCATGAACTTTGCTTGTAGAAATCTCCAAACATTTGCAATTACTCTCCAACCACATGATGAGGTGTTAGGCGAGTGTGGAACTTGCAAACTACAAACAAATGCCTCTTTGTCCCTTTTAGGATGTGGAAATTTCTCAATGATTGCAAATATTCTTTTAAAAAACATATTCAATATGATTTTGATAGGTAGAAGTAGAAATTCAATTGGAAAACACTAGAGGAAGAAAGTTAATTTTGTACTTACAGTCTAACTTTGCCATGGAAACTGTCAAGGGAATTCATTAGATAAATTTTCTTGAATTTTAAATCCAACACTAACATGCTTTAGTGTGAATTTCATATGAGAAGATATTTGAGCATTATATATTAGGTAACAATTAGGTTTTTCTAAACATGAAATTAAATCGGACAAGAGTGTACCCCTCATGATAAGGAATAATAACAAATTGGAGTTCTTCAGGCTTTATCTTTGCAAAAAAAAAAACAATTGAATTTGCATTTTCCTTTGAAAATATAAGGGGATCAACAACATAAACTTTGTTGATATCTTGTTAGCTGGGAGTATAAGAATAAGACATCTAGAAACATTATTTAGGAGAATTTATTAGCTAAGATTGGAAACAGGTTGATATCATTGCTTGGACTCTACGATGTGCATTAGATAAATTCAAAGTGGACAGATAGATTATTTGTGCATCGAAGGTTTTGGGTGTCTTGAACCTGGACTCAATGATGCACCATGTGGAATTAATCCAAAGTGGATGGGTAGAATATTTGCATACCGAAGCATTTGTGCATCATGAACACCCAAACTTAATGACATGCAATCAATAATTTGAGATTGGATGCCAACTACTTTCGCACACTATAGGGTCCAAGAATGTGGAAGGATCAAACTCAATGATGTGGAAGTGGGACTTGGTAATGGATGCTAGCTTATTTCCTGCACTATGGGGTACATTATCTAAAACACTTGGACTCAATGGCATGCAAAAGGAAGTCCCTGATTGGACACTAGGTAATTTTCCACATTGTAGGGTCCAAGTATCCAAAAGTCTCAGACTCAACAATGTGCACATGGAGCTTCATAGTGGATGTAGAGTCACTTTGTGTGCCGTAGGGTGTGGGAATCTTGAAGACCCCAACTCTACCATGCAATGAGGCGCTAACCAAGTGGAAGCAAAGTCAACTTGTGCAGTATAGGGTCCAAGTATCTAAAAGATCCAAACTGTATGATGCACATGGGTGCATTACTAACTAGAAGCATGGTCTTTTTGCACACCATAGGGTCCTAGTATCTCAAAGACCTAGACTCCACGATGCCCAAATTGGTGCTTAGTGGTGTATTTTTATATTTCATGTCATTGGGTCCACAAGAATTAATTATACTGAAACAATGTTTGCAAGTAGATAAGTAAAAAGGCAATAACAAATTGACAAGAGATTTAGTAACCTTAAAAGAATCAAAATTTTTGTGTCATATATTTCCTAAGTTTTCGTGTGAAGGAAGATTATGTGCCTCGATGAGATGGATAGGTAGTGCATATTCTCATCTCGAGCAACGGTGACTACATCTTGGCCTAGAATTAGATTCAACTTCCCAGAGTTTTCCTTCTCTAGATCTTCCATGTTATAGTTACTTTGACCCCCCTAATTCTCAAGGACTTCCTCTATCATTTTTTGCTATTCTCTATTATGTCACTCCCTTCAACAAAATTATATGTAGTTTCTTGGTGTTTGGCAAAACCTTGGTGTTCATTAGATTCTTAGTATTCGGCTCCGCTTTCTTCTGTTGGATTAGAATTTGTAGCTCGGTGGTGTTCTACCTCTCTTTCTTCTTCTAGTGCTTGATCTCTCTCCTTTTTCTCACCATCCACCTTCTCCTGCTCTTCAACGCGACTATCTTGCACATTTTCTTCATTTTCTCTTGAGATTTTTTGCCTATTGTTTTTGTTATCAAAAATATCCTCAAGAGGTTCATCTGGTAGTTCTTGCTACCCACCCAATGCCTTATTCAAATTTTCTTATTGCCCCTCTTCTACAATCCTATCATCATCATCACCCTAATCACCAAGGCCGGCCTCATGAGGGATTTTGTCTCCTTTGTTGTAGGTCACTTCTTCAATGAACACTCTTTAAAAAATGACCTCCTTGATTCCCTTGATCTTCTATTGGGAGCAACGTTTAAAATCTCATAAGCCTTGCTATTAGGAGTGTGAGTAGGCTCAAGCAATTTATCCAAGTGGTACCTAATTAGCTTTGCTATGTCCATATCTTTATCCATTAAGGTCAACCTATGGGCATCAATAGCACGAACATAACTATCTTGCATAAAATCAATGGGGTAGTCCTCAGCTAATTCTTGTAGATATGCCATGGCTGAAGACTGCCGCTTGACCTTGAGCCCCAATCTAATGCAAATACTTTTTACAAGTCTCAATAATGGCACCTTAGGAATGAGACTATGGAAGGACTTTTGGGATTTTTGAATTTCCTTAAGGGCATTCATTTGTTGGCCCAATCTCTTTTTCACTGATTTGACTGCCATTTCCTTGGCACTACTGGCTAATGCAAATTCATATGCTCCTTGCCTTTGCCAAGATTCCCTACCATTTGAGTTTGGCCACCTAATGCCACCAGGCTAAGAATTGTAGATTATGTCCATGGTATGGAGGCCCCAAGAGTTCCAACATCATTGGCTACTTCTTCAATGACTCTCCAGACCTGCTATTCTTCCACCTGTTTGCCCTAAAATTGAGCTTCAATAGGTACTCCATTAGTGTGATTGGTAACTTCTCTATGCGAAGGAGTTTCAATAGCTTGGGTTGCCTCTACTTCAAGGTTGACCTCTAATAAACTGCCAACATGTTCCCTGCACAATTTTTTTACAATGTTCTTAATTCTTGCCATTGTACGAAATCCTAGAACCTACCTCAAGAATGCAAGAAAAAACATGTAAGTTGGGGACAATCGGAACTTACAACATGCATTGGTCAAGAATGGAGAAAGAAAATCAAAGATGTGCACATTGTGTGGTCCAATATGTAAATGCGATCTGGACCTCATGATGTGCTTTAGTGTGTACATACCTAAGTAACCCGAAACACAATATATGCCCCATGAGGTCTAAGGTAAATGAAAGGAATTCAAATATTAGACCACATGAAGTGCAAAATGGTGGTTTCATACACCATTTACACTTTGTTGGGTCTGGCTTACAAATCACTGAGAATATGAGTGAACAATACCTATAATGCATGAAGTGTTGATTGGAGATAACATAAAATATGTGGAAAAGGGCTTCAATGTACATCATAGGGATTCAATGTTACATAAAATATGTGGAAAAGGGTGCATAAGAGACAATTCTAACCCATTGTACATTGAAGCCCTTTTCCACATATATTTAATCCTTTAATTCTTTTACAAAATATTTAGGCTACTTCCAATGACTACCCTTAAGACCTTATTAAAATATTTAGACTACTTCAACATAATGGCAAAAATAGAGATAAAATTATAATTATTGAAAAGTATGCCGCAATTAGGTTTATTGGCTATGTTCTATGATACAAAGGCTCAAGGAGTAGATACTTTCTATGTTACAGTGCTTATACCCTACCTATCACATACTTGCAAATAGAGATAAAATTATACTTATTGAAAAGTATGCTGCAATTAGGTTTTTTGGCTATGTTCTAGGATGCAAAGGCTTACGAAGTAGATACTTTCTATGTTACATGCTTATGCCCTAGCTGCTAATCCCTTGAGAAACCCCCCTTTTCAAGGGTATAGGAGGCAAAGATATCTCCTGTAGTAGCACATTTTTCCTAGAGAACAATAAAGACAAAGAACATGGGAAAGTGGAGAACATCAAAAGACCTCTGAGCCATATGGACATAATATCCTTAAATATATGTATAGAATGTTATAAAGAGTGAATGTTCTCTCCAAGAAAATGTGATGACAATCACTTTATGTACAAAGTCTTAATGCTAATGAGAATATTATTTCTAAGTTTCATATCAGTCCTCTGTGGATTCCTCAGTTTCCTGAATAGTGCTAATTGTTTTAACACACCTAAGTTGTCTTCTATAGGAGATATTGAACATTTCACACAATATGATTTTGCTTTCCTTTGGCCACCACCACGTCTCATGGTTCTAAAGTGGAATGTTCTTGCTTGATAGTGGGACTTCTCCATGCCTTGTGTGTTCTATATGGATAATGATCCATAGTTTTCAACAAAGTATGTTCCATGGTTTAGTAAAATGTGTTGTAGAAAAAAGGAACATGTCAAGTCCAAGAAAAAATGCAGTTATAAGATAAAGTTCCAAGTAGTATCCTTACCAAGTAAAATGTGATGTCTTTCTTTGCCCAAACTTTAACTATTGCTTCGACCAAAATTTTTATAGCCTTCTTGTAGTCTAAACAATAGCTTGCACTACTCCTGCTTTGACATAAAAGTCTCAAGAAGTTATTGAGCTCCATCCAGACCTTCATATAATTATTTGCTACTAAAGGATTACTTGCTACATTGGTTGTACATGCACACAATTCTTTCCAACATTCCCATATTGCATTTTTTTGGACATTATCAAAGTTGGAGAGAAATCTTCTAGCCTTTGCCCCTCCCACTGATATAGGGATTAAGGCATCTTCTAATTTTCCAAATTGTTATATATCTTTTTAAAAATGCACATGTCTCTATGAAAGCCCATATTTGAAAGGAGTTCTTCACATTTCTTGATATAGGTATCTCAAAGTGATGTAGGCTTGATACAATAAGCATAATCTAAATGCAACTTTAAAAGCTTACCAAGAATCTGAATCTCTACATGCAACATACAAATAAGCACTCTTTCTAATGGAATTCGAAAGATAGCCTCCCAATTTCTATCTTGCAATTTATCAACGACATTACTTTGTAAACTCCTTCCTACATTGTTCAAAGTACTAGCTCAACTATTTGTCTTATCCCTTGATGGGGAAATACCTATGCTTCTTGTGTCAGACCAATCCGAGGAGGTCATTTCATTTCATCAATACAATACAAGCATAGATGTGGTGTTGTTGCTCCATCAAAAGTCCCAAATATGCATTTTAAGGCTTCAAGTCAATGCTTAAATGCCATTCTATTTCAAATGACCCAATGCCTTCTACCTCAAGTAGCACTCCTTTTTCTTGTGACTCTATGATGCTTGGAATGTCAGTGTAACCAAAAATCCATTTGAGGGTCTCATGGCTCTAATTGGGCACCTGGGCTGCACCTATCCACCATAGATCATTTTTTACATTTTCCTATGATGACAAATCCCTTGAATGTTGTAGAGCCATCTTCATGAGTGCAATACTCATACATTCTATCTGTTGGTGTTTTAATATTTGTGCCTCATCTAGCTTCAATACAAATACAAGTTTTCCCTTTGTATTCTCTATAGTCGTAGCATAAGCATGTACCATTGCGAATTGCACACTCTTTAGGTTCACCTATACATTGTTGAATTCATAATAGTGAAAAACCAACGTATCTTTTTTCTTTCCCTTTGTTAAATGCATTGAATCTTTAATATGTTTGTAGACACCTAAGAGCTTTATGATTGCTATGTTTTGCATTTGCCTCTCTTCTACAATCATATCTGGTCTAGGAAAAACCAAATCACTTTGATCATGTTGATGAAGATTTTTTACCACCACCTTGCTAATCGATTTATACCCTTATCTACTTATTGAAGCATTGTCACATGCTTTCAAAATTTCTCCTGGTTCAACCATGTTTTGAAAATCCTTACTTAGCTCCTTCCACATAGCTTTCCGCAAAGAGATTGAAGCTAGATTCCACAACAAATTAATAATGTCCTCTTTGTTTTTGTGTGTTATTTGCCTTATGAAACAAAATTTCTTGAAGTCCTTATTTGTTATATTTTTCTAAATTCTTCACTTGAAACTTTTACTCTAAGTTGCTAAATTGTCAAGGCTTTTGAAATACATTTACCTAAACCTAAAACCAACTGATGTTAGTGAGGCTTTTAATTTAGCCACTTGATCCTTCTGTGATTTATTTTCCTCCTTGAGCTTCTCCATTTCCTCCTTCATTTTTTTAAACTATTTTTCTATCTCGTCCGATCTATTTGCTTGTTGTCCATACTTTGTCTCTCAAGAAAAATGGTTGTGAAAATGAAGTAATTGCCTCAAATCGTGAGCCTCACTTACATGTTGAGACTCCAAATAATTCCAATACCCCAAGAAGCCATCCTTTCCATCTCTAATAAATCTAATTGTGTCATGAAATGTCCAAAATCTAGGTGGCTAACATGTTAATGAATCTGTTGGATATAAGCCTCCATTTACCCACAGATCAATGTACTTCTTGTCTTCATCTCTCAACCTTCCCATCTCAACTTAATTGCAAAGCACCTTATGGTTATTTTCTCGCCATATGGAATATTTTTCTTCCACAGTAATATGAATATGACTCATCTTTTTCATTGGAGCTTCATCCATGTTTTTCAAAAGCAAAAGAAAGTGGCATATTTGCAACTTTGAAAGACATTGTTACAAGTGACTTCCCAAGGATCTCTCAAGCTTCTTCCAATGGCATGGACAAACATACAGGAGGAGGAAGAAACCCAATTACAACAAGCAACTTATGAGTTAAGCTTTGGGGACTCACTTTCTCCATGCTTTTGATTGAGCAACTATCAAAGCAAGTTCTTTTTTATGTGAGATGCAACTCTATATGATTGACATATGCAAAAGATATAGTTTGCCTCATTTTTAGAAGAGAGTTACATAGTGTTGGGTGACCTTAAGCTTAAGATCAATGCTCATTACTATTACTCTTGAGTACTCATTTCTTGTTGGACTAAAAATTTTAATTTTCTTGAGCTTTAGGAATTTGGAAAGAAGAGGAAGAAGTGGATATTGATCTCTTTAAGATTTAGACAACCACGGTATTAACATAAGTTTAGAGAGGCCTTTCATTATGTAGCCATATTATCGGCTCCTATATGCATCTCAACAAAGAAAGGAAGGAATCATGTGCATTTTAACACCAAGGGCAAGTGCATATATAATATATAGTATAATATATCACATACGCATGTATAATATTATATGATCATTAAAATTATATATACATACAATAAGCATTATACAATAATTAGTAAAATTATATGATAATACATAACGCTAGATTATTTTAATCAAAGTAGAGAGTGTCATTTTTTCAATTGATCCATCTGCATCAAGCTAAAAGCACCCATTGTTAGATCCTATTGATTTATTTCCGAAGGAACTTGTGTTGGATCGTATTGGCCTTCAAATGCAAGAATGCAAACTTGATTTTGGCAAAAATTTGCCTTACAATGGAGGAGCTTACTCAGCATTGCTTGCATGTCTCTTATGGGGTGTGCGCATGGGTGGGTGGTTTTTGGATTTGGGGTGTGTGTGTGTGTGTGTGTGCGCGCGCGCGTGTGCGTGCACGCACACGCATGCACGTGTGCATGTGCATGTGCGTGTGTGTGCATGTGCGCACATGTGTGCATGCATGCACACACGTATGTGTGTACACAGTTGCCTCAAAAGCCAAAGAAATATATATTTCTATGAATAAATAAATCTTACAACGAGCGAGCCAACAAGGGAGTTAAAATTAATCCTACACGCCCTAGGGGAGTGGTGTGGGGTTATTTTTTAAAAATAAATTAAATAAACACTTGATACAAAGGGTTAATATTTTTCATAAAATTAGATAATCTCAAGGGGAGGGGTGGTGTTTAATATTTTCTAAAATATATATAATCTAGCAACAAGATGCTAAGAGGTTGTATATTTTTAGATAAAAATTAAATATTTTTGGGAATAAATACTTTGCAACATGTGAGCACGCTTTGGAGGGGGAGGGCAAAATTTTACACACACACACACACACACAAGTAAACAATGGCGCGCTTCATGCATTGAGTAGGTGGACATGCGAGTAACATGGGAGGTGTTTTATATATTTTCCTTAAATTTAAATCAGCCCATCCTTTGCGAGCCGTGCTAGTGGGCCATGGATCAAGAATACTTCCTTCCCCTGCACTTCATTTTATGCTTTATTTGTAAGGACTCTTTCAATTTTGTTGTGCCTATGGGAGGAATGCACCACATTACAACATAGACACGAGTCGTGGGAGGGTCGCAATGCCACGTTGCAACCACCTTGCCAAGCACAAGAGGGGACAAGAGAGTGCCATGTGGCCAACACCCCCAACCTCATGTTAGTAATAAAGATTAAAAAGCTATTATATCATATGATGATGGTGCTTCACATGATTTTTATTTTAGAAAAGTTGATGGAGAGGTTGCAACTAGAAACTAATCCGTCCTTGTATAAAGTTAAATCAACATTCCAAAGCATTAAATACAATGGAGCAAGGAAAATCAAGGATTTTGAAATTACCATTGTATATGTTTTAGAAAGTGAGACTTTCTAGTTGCACCTCTACAATCATCAAACATTGCCTTGTGTATGACTTTCAAAAATCAATACAATTAGGACATTGATTATCACACATGGACCATCACTTTCAAACTCCAAGGTCTTTTGGACTAGTGACCCCAAAACTCAGTTGGTTCCTCCAATTAGTCATTCTCAAGCCAAAAGATATGTAGAATAAGAGGGCCTTGGTTAAATAAAGTGTTGTAGAAAACAAGCAGAGGGCATAGTAAGGCTCAAGTCCTATACAAATGCCAATTACTACACATAGTGATGAGTGTAGCGAAGCATTAAGAAGGCTAGCATGTGAGATCCTTAGCCTACAACAAAGGCATGACGAACCCGAATGGAGTAATGTACATGGCCACATTTGGATTAGGAGGCATCAATGTGGGAGGCTAGTTTGTAAGTGTCTAAATCTCTTCTTAAGTTAATATGTGCTTAATGTTGTGATTGATCGCTTGTAATACTAATGTTCTTAATTTGTAGTTGAATATTGCAAGCTAACATCACACTAGTTGCAAGATGGCTTATAAGCATCATCATAGCAATATTAATACATGGACATGGTTATATAAGAGCATCATCATGGAACATACGTAGCATGATATCACAATAATCAAATTTTGTTAAAAGTCATTTATTTTGTCATACATATTCCAACTTCTTTGTTGTTTCTTTCTTTCTCTTTCCACATCTAGAAGGGCAACAAGACAATGAGGCAAGCCAAGAAGAGGGCAATGAGGAGGATAAGGAGGGAGTGGATGATAATGATAGCTCCTCAAACAAGTTGAGTAATGCATACAATATATAATAAGTAGCTTGTTCAATACCACAAGCCATATTAGTTATAGTTTTTTGTAATATTTCTTGCAATAAAGTCAAACTGAATGGCTTATAGTCCATGTACACAATCATGAATGTACTTTGCATAAACAAATATACAATATTATTTTTGAACTTTTTGTGTAATTTTGAACTTATTATGTAATTTTTGGCCTCGAAAAATTAAAGCTATGGTTTTTGTAAAAGAAAGAACCAAGGAGCTACTAGTTGCAAAAATGCATACAACCTTATAGGTAGCTCTACAACCAATAACTTCCTAATTTTTTTTAAAGTTATTCTCATCTATTAGCACGTTTAAATGTGCACATAAGTTTTAATAAAACCTCATATAAAAGGATGTTCAAATTGACATTCAAAAGCATACTTAGTGTAAAAAATGTTGCATATAAAAGCAATTTTATATTCACACTTATTGAGCATAATAATAGAATACTCGTTCAACATAATAACCTAGAACTTATAAATAAAGTTTCTAAAGGTGAGTTATTTGAGATGTCTAAAAATTTTCCCCTAGCCTAGTGGGGACTTGAAATTCATGATCTATCAACATTCACCTTTTAATTGTATAAAATTTGGTATTTAGTTATTATTAGATCCTTGCTTGATTAAATCATATTTTATTTCTAGATTTTGATTTGAATGTTTAGAGCCAATACCTTATAATCAACCCATATGATAGGCCCTCATATTATATTTGAAGCATCACTCACACATGCACACGCATGCATGCTCACACATACATCATCACACAACTCCCTAGTAGCTAAGATTCAATTGAAGGCAAAGTAAGAGAGCTTCAGGCATGGACTGGTCATACATGGACATTATAGTGGATGGTACTTCTTTATTTGGCTTCCATGCTGATCTCGCCTTCTAAGGTCTATTGTTTTACTTGAGCAGTAAATATTAAAGCACCCTAGTTCTTGGTTTTGTTTGTGTCCTTTAAGCAACTAAACCAACACTTAATTGCATTTGTTGGAGCCCTTTTCATGACATACTTGTGAAACCAAGCCTTCCTATAGGAAGAAGCCTCTTCGCAAATTGCAATGTTGCATGGCAAAGTGGCAAGTACCTTAAATACATTCAAGCTCTTCAAGATGCTTGGCCCAAGCTTCATTGCCCTTCCATTCTTGTAATGCTATTTGTATACTAGGCACTAAAACTTATATAGGCATGATGACATGTGGCATTGACAAGTTGGAATACTTTCTAGCCACTTATAGTCATAGACTATTTAGTAGGCCTCATAGAGCTACCATGTATTAGTTGTCCTAGTTACTTCCGGAGGCTAAATAGTTTAAATTGATTTAGTATTTCCTTGGTGGACTCTCACAAAAGGATTTCCATAGTTATCTATATCAACCATTGTCTCTTGGAAGGGTTTACATAAGTCTATCCATCAAAGATTCCCCTTGCACCTCCTCTTTGTCATTAATCATAGCATTACTTGCATTCAAGCTCTTGAAGATGCTTGACCCGAGTTTCATTGCACTTGTATTCTTTTGCTGCTATATGTATGTAAGGATTAAAACTTGTATGGGCATCATGGCATTTGTGCCATTGGCAAGCTGGAATAGTTTCTAGCCTCTTGCAGTTTTACAGACCATTCAATAAGCCCATAGGGCTACAATGAGCTTGTTATAGCATTACTTGCATTCAAGCTCTTGAAGATGCTTGACCCGAGTTTCATTGCACTAGTATTCTTTTGCTGCTATATGTATGTAGGGATTAAAACTTGTATGGGCCATGGCATTTGTGCCATTGGCAAGCTGGAATAGTTTCTAGTCTCTTGCAGTTTTACAGACCATTCAATAAGCCCATAGGGCTACAACGAGCTTGCTGTCCTAGTTACTTCTAAAGGCTAAATTGTTTTGGTGAGTAAATTAATTTAATATTTCCTTGGTGGACTCTCACAAAAGGGGGGGGGGGGGGGGGCGGTGGGTGGGGGGTTCCCCTTGCAACTCCTCTTCGCTATTATCAAAGAACAACTACTGTCAAAAAACTGGAGCACTCTTCTCAAATGCTTCTGCTTCTATCTCTATCTCTCATGGAAGGGCTTTGGTTGACTCAAGTCTATCCATCAGGGATTCCCCTTGCATCTCTTCTCTTTGCCCTTAATCACAGCATTACCTGCCAATAATGCTAAGAGAGCAAGAACAACTACTGTCAAAAAACTGGAGCACTCTTCTCAAATGCTTCTGCTTCCATCTCTATCTCTCATGGAAGGGCTTTGGTTGACTCAAGTCTATCCATCAAGGATTCCCCTTGCTTCTCTTCTCTTTGCCCTTAATCACAGCATTACCTGCCAAAAATGCTAAGAGAGCTCAAGAAGGATGTAACAGGGGGCTTTCTTTTCCAAAGGAGCAAAAGTTTCATGACCAAAACATTTCCTGACAATAACATTGAGCCTGTCAAGGTTGATAAGGAGCCCTTGGATAATTTCCTGGGAGATGGAATCCATAGCAGCCTCCGGTTCCAAGATTGACCAGGATAAGAGTGGATTACTGGTGTGTAGTTGGGATGAAACAATTGCTTCGATAAAAGAGAGAAGCTCAGTATTTTGGATAAGAGTGGATTACTGGTGCGTAGTTGGGATGAATTAATTGCTTGGATAAAAGAGACAAGCTCAGTATTTGGGTTGTCCCTTATGATTCGGGATAAACCTTGAGCAGTACTTTGAATGGCTGAAGGGGTGGAAATTGATTGTGGCTAGGAGTATCTTGGCACCCTTTGACTCCCTTTATTGGTTTAATATTTTCCTTCAGCAACACTAACTGGTCCCAGATAGAGCAAGTGAATGAAGCTTTGTTTCGTTATAAGGGTGGGGTAGGCGAGGACTTTTCTAAGAAGTCTCATGAAGTATCCATCTCCCACATTCACTCTCACACAGACCAGCAGATAAGAAAACAAATAAATTGTTTGGTCATAAGGTGGGAAGGCCACTTGGCATACCATAGCCTGGAAACAACTGATAACTCTGAAAGATGATGGAGTAGGTGTGGGACCCTTACAAAGGAAGTTGTGACATGCATCGACTTTTCTAAGGAGTCTTGCAAAGCAGCTACCTCCCACGATTCACTTTCACACAGACCAGCAGATCAGAAAGCGAATAGGTCAACAATCACTAGATTCTCGTATCAAGTAAGCAGGCTGCATACGTGCTTGTATACAAAAATCACACAGCAAAGCAAAAAGAAAAAAGGGTTGTTGTATAAGCTGTCCTACTCCAAGATGTATGCTTGTATCTGTCACTCACCAGAACAGTCAACCTCAGTCACCTCTGGATCTGACTGGCCACATCCTTGGCCTACTAGATGGCTGGTCCTTAGACTGGTTGTCCAACTATTAATCCAGCCAATAAACATAGCAGCTTACTCAAGTTTCTCCAAGTGCTCCAATTGTTTCATAAGCTGTCCTAGTCCGAAATGTACGCTTGTATCTGTCACTGACCAGAAAAGTCAACCTCGGTCATCTCTGCAAAACTTGTGATACTGAGGTGTTTACAGTCAACCACAAGGGTTATAAAGTCAGACAGCTTTCAGTCAAAGTTGGCTCCAATTCAATGGAAATCCATCCTTCAAAGGCCAGGCCAGCTGTCAATCCCTTCACCAGAAAGGCACTCTGCCAGCAGTACAAAAACTCTTTGTGATTAATGCTCAGCAGCAACTGACCTGATCCCATTAAAGACCCCATATTTTATTACCCAGGGTCAAAAATCAGTTAGCATAACCATTGCATCAGTGCCAGGTGACGTAGTAACATTGACCCACTGTAGAATTACGCAATCAGCCAGTTTACTACAACAATAAAATTCTTCTTCAAGCATGACACTAACCAACCCGTTGAGCGACCCGCGAGTGCACATGTTACATAGGTGTGCACTATTTTCTTCCCAATTCTCTTAGGCTTCCATGTTTCTCCAGTTGAATAAAAACACATGCCTCGTACATTTCTGAAACTTTTAACATGCACACAGTACATCCCGCTGAAATACAGGTTGGAAATAAATCATTGACACTTTAGCATGCAACTACTAGGGCAGCAGATAGATGGGCCAACAAGCTGTCTTAGATGATCCAACCATCAAACTTCCAATGCAAGGGGCTTTTCACAAGCATCTTTGATCCTGGATGACCTCCTGCTGGGCTGACAACAAAAACCAGATTGCATGTCACAGGCATTAAGCCAAAAATTGTGTCCACAAGTAGCCCTGAAGTCCACACATGTTGAACCACATACCAAATGTTCTTTAAATGTCATACAAGCTCTTATTGGGCTGTTTAGATATAACGCATAATATCTACTCAACTTGGACATATGCAATCTTCAAAAAGGCCCAGCTTGTGCAGATTCACACGTCATCGTAATTTACATAGATAGCTGGCTGGAAGAGAACAGTAGGATAAAGATAACATACATCAAGAGACACAGTTATTTTCTGAATGCCATGTGCAACCTCCCACTCAAAAGATAAACAATACCACCTGCATCAAAACTCCTGCAGAGGTCAACAACTGGCATGCCAAACCCATGTTATTCAAACCATCAAGACAAGTACACTAGCAGCTGAAAACAAACAGTGACCACAACAGTATTAGAAAGGCCCAGCTTGTTCAGATTCACGCGACATCGTAATTTATATAGATAGCAGGCTGGAAGAGAACAATACGATAAAGATAACATATATCAAGAGACACGGTTATTTTCTGAATGTCGTGTGCAAACTCCCACTCAAAAGAGAAACAATACCACCTGCATCAAAACTCCTGCAGAGGTCAACAACTGGCATGCCAAACCCATGTTATTCAAACCATCAAGACAAGTACACTAGCAGCTGAAAACAAACTGTCACCACAATAGTATTAGAAACACGAATGGTCATCAATCTGTCGAATACTTTAAAACATGGCTACATTAAGGCATTTATGTTTCCACTTGTGATATAATAAACTTACGAGACAAATCAACATGCCAATCAGAAACATGTGTAAGTCAATCGTGATGCCTTCGTTCCTTGTGCTTCCTTTTCTTGGAAGCTTTGGAATACTCTTCATCAGACGAAGTGGACCCCCTGCCTTTGTGACTACTTGTCCTCCTCTTTCGGTGAGAATGGTTCCTCCTCCTCCTTTCTTCCTCACTATCACTACTGGTTTCCATCCTGCTCTTCTTCTTGTGCCGGTCATCTGAAGAGCCTGGGTCGTCAATCTCTTCTTCCCTTCTGTGACTTCTCGACTTTTTCTTATGTCCCGAATGCTTCTTGTGAAGCTTCTCAGTTGTTTCTGAGCTGTCTTCTGTGCCAGACTCTGTGTCGTTATCCCTTTTTGCTTTGCTCCTTTTGGAGGATCTCTTGCGTTTGGGTGAAGCATCCAACCTCTCCTTTCTATGGCTTTTGGTTCTGCTGCTTTTAGAACCTTTAAGGAAGTTTTTCCCAAACTTTGCCTCTATTGCCTTTTCCATTGCTGAGTCTTCAGAGCTATCCGATACATCACTCTCATCTTCATCATCAGAACTTTGCCCTTGAAGAGAAGGGTCGGGCTTTGAACCTACAGTGCCATCAGACGCTTTGTCCCTTCGTGTGACACCATCCGCACCAGACAGACCACCATTAGCTGCCAGGGCAGAATCATCTCTCCTCACAGTCAAAAAATTCCGGCACTGGAAGGTGAGGTGACCGACCCTACCGCATTTCTTACAAGAGCCACGAGCCTCGTCTGCATTGGAGCCCGTGAGGCGAGCAAGGGCAAGGAGACCTTGGAAGCTGTCGTAGGCGTTCTGCTCGGCGGCGGAGGAAGCCGGGGCCGACGAGGTGCGATCACCACCGGGCTGTTGTTTGGTCTGATCGGGGGCGTAAGGGTCGTAACCGATGGCGCTCTGCCAGATGCCGTGCGTCTGAAGGGCAGCACTGCTATGCACCCTGTTGTTGGCGGGCATACGCACACGACCTGCTGTGGCCGGCATGGCTGTGAGGCTGCAAGAAAACCCTAGGCCCTAACCAAACCGAAAAGAGAAAAATAAAAAGAAGAACAGGAACAGGCGAGGGGGGTAGGACTCGGGACTCGGAGATCTGAGAGAACAGACGGCAAGACAGAGAGAGAGAGAGAGATCATTAAGACCCCTTGCCATTCTTCCCATTGGTCCGTCTAGACTCTATACTGAATCTGCCTATTGTGTCCTCAAAAAGTCCCTGTTCACACGTGCACCTAAACACGATTTTGTATTTACTTATTTTTTTTTTAAATGTCGACTTTTTTTTGCAGTTGTGCTATTTCTACATTAATATTTTTGAAAGCTTTGCTTCTAATATGTTTTTGAAATTTTTTAATTTTATATAACTTATTGTTTGTGCACCATTTATCCTCATCGATCGATGGTGGCTGTGTGTTGCTGCCACTCACCATGCATGGTGCACCACTCGTCCTCGTCGATCTGTGGTGGTTGCTGTGTTGATGTCATTCACCAATTTTCGGTTTCCAACAGATGTTTTTTGTTGCCCCATTCGGCAGCAGCTGTCTGTTATTCCTGATCGCTAACTTGCGTTGTTCAGTGGTGGCTGTGAGTTGTTGTCGTTCACTAGCTTATGGTTGTAGGCCATTCACCTAGTATTCGTATGCCATGTCCCGTGCCATCAATCGTCCATTACTCACATGCTATCCTTGTGCCATAAGGTTGTGCCCCCTCCTAGAAAAAAAAATAACGATTAACAATTTAGCTAGTAAATATTTTAATAGCTTATTATTATTATTAAATATTAGATTAATTAATTAGATTAGCATTTACATTGTAATTAGATTATATAAGATTAGATTAAACAATTAACTATATTATAATTAATTAGATTATAGATAATTATACTAGATCATAACTATAATTTATGATAAAATAATTCACAATTAAACAATTAAATTAATTTAATTTGATTAGAATAATTTGATTGGTTTGCCATAAGTTCAAATTGATTAGATTATTTAATTCATTAGATTAGTTTAAATTAATTACTTTTCAAAGCTATTGAGCTTACGAAATATTATGGAAGAAAGTATAGAAGGGAGTCTTCATTTCAGCCTAGTTATGGACAACCAAAGATTGTTTTAAAACAGGGACAAGGTGGCAATGTTTGTAGCAACAATCATGCATCAAGTGGGAGCCTAAGAGTGCAAATTTATCTATCATTCAATGCTTCAAGACCTCAAAGTAATTTCAAGACATCAAACAATCCAAGAGTGGATTTTAAACAAGGGGACAACAAGTTTAGATCTACTTTAGCCAATATGAATCCAAAGTCTATTCCTATGGACCTCTACAAAGAAGGAAATAAAAGGGCTTATGCTTCAAATGTGAAGAAAAGTATATAGTTGATCATGCAATAAAGTGTGTATACAAAAATGCAAAAGCCAAGGTTCATAGTATGTTAGTCTTTGAAGATTCAAAGAATGAGACTGATGAGATCAATGCATAACTACCGCTGAAAATAAGGATGTTAAGGAGGAAGTTGGATAATAAAATTTTTATGATCCTTTTGACACTTTTCCTTTTGATCTGGGTGGTAGTGTTCCTTTTGATCTAGGAGGAACTCATGATGAGCCTCTTTTTGCCACTAATTGTTCCATTTCCATGGATGCTTAGACGAGTTCTGAGAGTCCTAATACACTTCATATGAAGGATAATATTCATAGAAAGGATGTGTTTATCTTGATAGATAGTGGCAGTATACATAGTTTTGTGAATAAGTCCATTGTGGATAAATTGAATTGTCTTCCCCCACTGATTTACAACAGCCCATAAAAGTTCAAATAGCCAATGGTGAAGAAGAAATCAGCACCCAAATATGCCCACACGTTTCTTTACAACTGGCTGAAAATTATGAAGCAATAGTAAACCTCATAACTTTGGAAATGGGGCCCATAGATATTGTTCTCAGGTGTGATTGGCTGATGACATTGGGTAAAATTACTATGGATTTCTCACAGTTGTATATGGATTTTATCTTTGATATGGATAGCTCATCCATTTATAGGGAATCTCTAGTAAATTAGATTTTTAGCTTATCACCATTCAACAACTCAAGAAGGAGTATAAGAGGCACTCATAGATTTTTGTTTTTCACGTGAATAAAGAGATTGAAGACCAGTCCAAATTTCAACAAATCAACCAGTTTTGGAAGCTCTTCTTGAGGAGTACAAGGACTTGTTTGAAGTACCTACTTCCTTACCTCCTAAGAGAGTAGTAGATCATCCTATTGATTTGAAGCCCAACTCAAAGCCAATTAATATGCCACCCTACAGATTATTTACGTGTGAGCATGAAGAACTATCCAAGCAAATCAAGGAGCTTCTTAAAATGGGATTCATTGAACCTAGTTTTTCACCTTATGTATATCTGATTTTATCTTATTTTGATAGTGAAGAAGAAAGATGGATCTTTCAGGATGTGTGTTGATTACAAGGATCTAAACAAGATCACAGTGAAGAATAGGTACCCAATACCTAGAATTGATGATTTGCTTGATGAGCTCAAGGGGGTTAGATTCTTTACAAAGATTGACTTGAGGTCAAGGTATCATCAAATTCGTATGTAAGAGGGTGATGAAATCAAGACTGCCTTTAGGACTGATCAAGGGCTATACCATTTTCTAGTGATGCCATTTGGGGTTGCTAATGCTCCAGCTACCTTCCAGAGTTTGATGAATAAGATTTTGTAGCCTTTCCTCTTTCAATTTGTCCTGGTCTTCTTTGATGACATTTTGATTTACAACAAGACTCTTCAGGACTACTTATCACATATGAGGAAGGTTTCTAATG
The DNA here is from genome assembly GCF_053477565.2 of Lygodium microphyllum. Taxonomy (NCBI): domain Eukaryota; kingdom Viridiplantae; phylum Streptophyta; class Polypodiopsida; order Schizaeales; family Lygodiaceae; genus Lygodium; species Lygodium microphyllum. The sequence continues at coordinate 41,500,628 of NC_141156.1, forward strand.
TATTTAGGCATCATAGACTTTTGGAGAAGAAATGCTCTTTCATGCAAACTAAGGTGGAGCACTTGGAATGTATTATCAGTGAAAAAGGGATCTAGGTTGACCCCAAGAAGGTGCAATGTGTTAAAGATTGTGGCCAACACCTATTGCCACTACATCACTTAGAGGGTTTCTTGGTCTATCCTCATTTTATTGCCAATTCATTAAGTATTATGCAGCTATTACAGCCCCTTTGACTAATAGATTGAAGAAAGAAGTTTTCTTTTGGGATGCACTTGCAAATAGTAGCTTCAACCAATTAAAGGAACTCCTTACTTTTGCCCTATTTTAATATGCCTAGATTTTTCAAAGGAGTTTACCATACAATGTGATGCCAGTGGCCGAGGCATAGGGGTTGTTTTGTTATAAGATCATGGAGTGATTGCCTTTGAAAGTTACAAGCTCATAGATAAGAAAATGCCTATGAATGTCTATGACCAAGAGATGTTGGCTATCTTACATGTGACAAACAAATGGCGCCATTATTTGTATGGCAGTCACTTTAGAGTTCAAATTGATCACATGGTGCTAAAGTATTTCCTTACTCGGTTCAATCTTACTCCTAAGCAGCATAGGTGGATAGCTACACTACAAAATTATGATTTTGACATCATTGACACGAGGGGCAAAGATAATATAGTGGGGCTGATTCTCTTTCTCGTATATGTGGACATGTAGATTTCAGCTATGATTGAGCTACATAATGACTGGATTGAAGAATTATAGGAAGCCTATCTTTTGGATGAAGAACTTAGCCATGTTTTTTAAAATTTACAGCAAGGTCTCATGGAGAAAAACTCAAATTATTAGCTTAAAAGTGGCTAATATGGTTAAATGATAATATCATTATTCCCTCTACTTCTTCTTTTACACCGAAAATTATGGAGGAGTTATATTTTTCACCTTTAGTTGGACACCTTGGAGTTTTTAAAACCTATGATAAGTTCAATAAAAGCTTTTATTGGAAATGACTATGTAAAGATGTTAAAGATTTTGTCATGAAGTGCATGCCTCATCAACATAATAAGGACATCACCCATAAGCTAGGTGGTTTATTATAGCCATTAGCTATTCCTATGGGCAAATGGATGCACATTACCATGGACTTCATTACTAACTTGCCTACTACCAAAAAGAGATAGTATGTATGTGGTGGTGGATAGATTTACCAAGTTAGCCCATTTCATTCCAACCAAGACAGTTTATTGCTTCACAAGTGGCTAGTCTGTTTATGGAGCAAATGTTTAGATTACATGGATTACTGCAAGTGATTGTTCATGACAGAGATTCAAAGTTCATGAGTAACTTTTGGTAGGCGGTATTCATATCCATGGGTACAAAATTGGCTCCTTCTATAGCCTATCATCTGCCACAAACTGATGGGCAGATAGAAAGGGTAAACAATTGGTTGGAGGCTTATCTTTGACACTTCTTTCATAATGTGAAAAATTCATGGGATTCTTGGTCGCACTTGACTGGGTTTGCCTATAATAACTCCACTCATGCTAACATTGGAGTTTCACCCTTTGAGGCTATGTATGGATATAAGGTGCCCTTAACCACAATAATTTTCAATGAGAAAATCAATCCTAATGGGAAAGAAGAATTGAAAAGAATGCAAACCCTTCTTCAATAGTGTAAGATAAATCTTAGGAAAGCCAAAGATCAGATAAAGATATATGCAGATGAGAAGAGGCGACCCTTAGAGTTCCAAGAAGGAGAATTAGTTTTGTTGAAAGTGCCAAGTCTTGTTATTCTACCTTGAAGAATGGATCCAATAACAAGCTTGCTCACAGGTTTTATGGACCCAACATGATCTTGAAGCGTATTGGAGACTTGGCACATAGATTGAAACTACCTCTTTTACTAACATTCATAATGTATTCCATGTTAGTCAACTCAAGCCTTTCTATGGTACTCCTGTTGATATAGTTTATGAGCAGCCACACCTCTTGATGAAGAATGTCTTATTTAATACATCCCTAAGGTTGTTATAGGCCATAGTGAGAAGAAGCTTTGTTCTCGCTCTACCATTGAATATTTGATTAAATGGAGAGGTTTGCCACCTAAAGAACCTTTTTGGAGGCCCGATTCTATACTAGATGAGTTTCCTTACCTACAAGACACATTGATGGTTGACCCATGATTACTGTGGAGCCAATTATGGTGTAGACAGGGTTTTGACAGAGCAGACTGTTTTAGAACAATTTTTATTCTGCCCAATTTCAAAATTATGCCACCTACATAGGTCAAAGTATTCTTCAAGAGCTATGTTTTGACATGTGGCACGCTTCATTTAGACATTTCTACCAGAAGTTATGGCAAATTTGGTTTAGTAGTAGGATATGTTCTTACAACAAGTTGTCTTCTTCATTTTGAGTCTATTTCTTGAAGACTTTACAGCTCCAAACACTTTTGAAGCACTCCTGATCATGTATAAAGCTAAGGCTTACTTTCATTCCTTCATTTCAGTCCAAATGTCTTCAATCTTTCATTCATTTCCTTACTTGTATAGCTAAAAACAGAGCATTACTCTATTTCATCCATCCTTTCCAACTTTTATAAGTTTGTTTTGTAAGGTAAAAACCTTTGGGATGGCATGGATTGCAAGAAGTAAGGAAGAAGAGATGTTTAGTGTAGAAATAATAATATTACCATGTCACACTGACATAGATATAAAAGGGAGAGACATGTAATCTTTCACATCTTTTTGAAACATTACTCTCTTTCCTCATCACCTTGCTCACGCTTCTATGGTTTCTCTTCTTTTTATGTCTTTCTCTCTCCTTATCACTCCCTTTCTCTCTCTTCTATGCAAACTTCTAACATCTCTTTCTCTCATTACTAATGTAAATATAGTCATTGATTAGTTAATTTAAGCAATAATTAAATAGTGTGTGATTTTGTAGAAAAATGTAATTAATTTACATACTAACAAGTTACTATTTTAAGTAATATTTTCAAAATTTAAAAAACATAATTTTTACTTCTTAAGATTATTTAGTTATATTATTTAATAAAATTTTAATGATTAATATAAATATAATTATTTATTAGTTAATTTAAGTAATAATTAATAAAAAAGAGCATGTTACATGTGTGATTTTGTAGATAAAATGTAATTAGTTCACATACTAATAAGCTTTTTTAGTATTAATGTAATTATTCAATTAAAATTATTAGAAAAATATTTCAAATAATAATAATTTAATAAATATGTCATTACTTTGTAATGTGGTGCTTAATATTAATTAAATTAAATTGTCATTGCTTAATTTGATTAGTATGTGTATATGTGTATATACATGTTTATATTGGGGATGATGCGAATGTATATGTAGTTATTTTATTATATACTTATTATGTTTAAATTATTCCATATTGGTTGTTATTTTTGAACATCAAACAAATATTTCTTGTACTTAGAATTTATAGTTTGTTGATTTAGTTTTGTCTCACTATTGTAGAGTTCACTTCATCAAAAGAAATTGTAATCTTCATACATACAATCTTTCAATTAGTTAGAATCAACCTTTTTATATTTTTATCGTACTCAATAGCTCTTTATTATATTCAACAATAAAGGAAAGAAAAGAAAATAAAAGAAGAATATTTCTCAAAAGATGAGGCAATGGCACCTTCCCCCATAATTATAAAATAACAAAGAAACATGTGCCAACTCTTCGGCATACTACTTGCATAACATGTTTGTCAATTACTTTTTCTTACTACTTCACTTTTATAAACTTAGAAGTTCAATATCAATCAAAACATGTTTTAAAAAAAATTCAAACATAGAAAACACCACATGTCGCTTTCATTAACCAAATTTTTGGTTTTCCATTTTACGTTTTGCAAGGTTTTCTTGATCAACTAAACATGTCAAGCTAAGTGACAAGTTTCCAACCAAATTTAATTACCTTCAAAAAACTCATAAGTATTCTTCATGTAACGCATACATTTAAAAAGATATCATTCCATTTTGCTTAGTTGTAGATCAATACATTTTTTGGTTTTTTCAAGCATTCAATTAAGATGTAAGAGTCTATCCAATCATGGAAATATACTATTCTAATGCATAGATATATACTTGTATATTAATAAGATACAGAATAGTAATGGACTCCATGCAAATGCGAAATTGTAGGATGTTATTATGGTCTTCTAGGAAAAGAAAAACTATGGCTTCGAGAAAAACATCAATAAAACCATATGCTACAAGTTGATATGATATACACAAATTTGAATTATCTTGGAAACAGAATGTGCAAGCATCATTAGCAAATTGGCAATATATTCAACTTGTGGAGTAGTCACGATGCATCATCAAACACAAACAAGTAATAGATATGTAGATCAACTGCAAGTTTCGATAGGTTTGTCAAGGATTATCCTCTTTATTGCGTGCTAGCAAAACATAGTTGATATCGTAGTGGCAAAATGTGCATCGTGTCGTGCAAATAAAGCCCAAAACAAACACGTCATGCCCCTATTGCCAGACTATACAAAAAGGCTTCTACATGTGGGAACCATGACAACTACGTCTTCTAAGCATCATTGACGTCTCTATCTCAGTCTCCAAAACAATATCAGGAATCACAAACAGAACATTGGATTGAAGATCAATTCTTGACAATCCTTGGGTCTCTTGGAATGATGCAATGCTTGCTCATCCATCCACCAAACTTAACTTGAAAACATCTACCATTGCTGATGTATTTAAGTTTAATATGGCGTATAATCCAATTATCCAAAAATACAATACAATAGTAGAATATCCACGTCCAAAGATAGGTATTTGCATCCTCAGTAAACAATCAATTGAAAGGCTTAGAGAACTATACCATGAAACATCTTCAACAACATAGTTGAGCCTAGCCAATTACGGGCATTTGAAAGGGCTGATCAAGATGAATTTGCATGCATCATTCTTTGAACAACAATGTTCAAAATAGATGACTTGCAGCATGTTCATCTGCCCAAATATCACCTTGGAGAATGCCATATTCCCATTCATCTTTCCACTTGGATATGGTGCATATGATGGTAACATGCATCTTAGTGAATGCGTTATGATGCACACATCAACATTGTTCTCTGTCTATACCCTGCACAATCCCTACATCTTAATCTTATGCCAACTAAAACAAGTTGTGTTAATTGCAAACAGCATGAGCACTACTTGCTTACAAAGAGACATCGACAACTACAAGCAAGTGAATGAAAACATTTCCAATGAGGAACTCATTTGGCATGTACTTTGCTATAGCATTTGCGCATCAATACCAAGATCCCCTTCTTTACATCGGTGTAACTTTAAGGACCTTATCACAATGGTGGATGTGTGGGGCGTGCCTCACTTTTTTCTTACGTTCACTATAGATGAGGTGACTAGTACAAGGTGGGCTGAAGATCAACACATTGAAAGCCATTGCAAAACATTTCAATCTAGAATTCTCATGGAAAGATTGCCTAGCCAAGTGCGTTGTCCTGTTTTGTACCGAATTTCACCTATTTTTCAATCAATACATCATTGGAGAAGCCTCTTGTTTAGGATGCATGCAAAATCATGTTATCAAGTGTACGAGATTCAACATAGAAGCTCATTACATGCACATGCCATTCTATGGCTACATGAGGCAAACATTAATAGTACAACAAACGAGATTTGTGCATATATTTTGTCGAATGATGATCAATGCAGTTTGATACAAAAACTAATAGCCCTCATCTTGGCAAAACAACTTCATAAGTGTCGTCGTGCCTGCTATATAATTGGTACTAGTATGGAAAATGTGAGCACGGATTTCCATTTGCTGTGCATAGAATGGTTGAGAACTAACAATAGACCTAGAAACACGGTGGTACATCTACTATTGTCCCGAAGATGAACACCATAATGTTGTGCCATATCATCCGATATTACTAGTCTTGTGGGGCATCCACATGAACACTCAATGAGTAACAAACTCATCCATCTCATTCTACATGTCGAAATATGTAATGGAAGCCGAGTCAATGTGTAGATTAAGCCTTTAGACAGAAGATGCCAAAAGGCTAGGCTTGCAAGACTTGGATCCAAACAAGCAAAAGCTAGTATCCACCACAATAGTTTCTAAGGCAATATCTCCTACTACTGAGTTAGCGTTGAACTACATACAAATTCCAATAGTAACAATGAGACGATCAAATACATTGACACCTCCCTTGCTAGCATATGATAACAAAAGCTCACAAGAATAGGGAATATCATCATGCATCTCGTCAATCTATACTACCTGACCATCATATTTAGACAACCTAACATTCTACAAGTATCACAAAAAATACAACATCATCAAATATTCAACTACATCTAATCTTGAAGACAATCTATACGATGCTTATGAAAACAATATCCAGGCTCACAAAAGACTAGCAAGATTCATTGATTTCCATCTAGGCCAACAAACTGAAGGATTTTTCTTCAACGCATTACTATAGCGAGTAACATTCAGGACTAAGAATGAGCTGATAAGCAATGAATATACAACATGTTCATACTATGTAGAGTGCCAACTCCATGATCTCATCATGAATGAGGAAGACCTCAAAATGTACATTACTAAGTATACACAAAGGAATTTACTCCTGGATCAAACCCACCAACTAATGAATATGATTATCCAAAAAAATCCCATTCATTAAAGATAACCCATCAACATTCATAGCAACGACAACATCAACTAAGCATTGGAACAATATTTCATCAACATGAACCAAGATGTTACAACTAACAAAAGAGTTTAGAACAATACCTAGTAGTACCTTAACAAGAAAATATCAAATGGTATATAATCAACTCATCCATGCAATATCTGACCTCCACATCATTATCAACACACCAGACAATGGGAAAAGCTTCTTCATATGCTCTATAGTTGCAATCTCATTGCCAAGAATAAAAATGTGCTGCTAACATCAAGTACAGAAGCAACTGCAGCAAGACTATCCAGCTTGTCAACTGCAGCTAGACTATCCAGCATGTCAACCATAGTCCAATACCGATTTGAGATACTAATGCATGCACAACAATATCATGTATCATTGCAAGAGATGAATGAGAGGTATATCACAATAAGAGAAGGAGACACAATCATCGTCAATGAGATGTCAATGTTGACACAAACAATATTTGAAATAATAGTATGCTAGATAGTTAGTGTCTGCCAAGGCTCTCTACTTAATCCATTTAACAAAAAGCTCATGATACTGTTCAAAGACCTTGCACAGTGCCACCAATCTGCAACCACCAAAATGATTTCTGCCAGCAATGTCACATCACCTCACATCAACATATTGGGGACATGCACAACACCACACTCTCCACAGTTCGGTCCAACATGCTCAAGACTTACCATTCCTACAATTCCTACAAGTGATTAGGCATTGGTATTTAACCAAGGAAGAGATATGGCAGTGCCTAGACGAGTGTATAATTGACAAGCATAAGGTCTTGGACTTTATAGAACAAAGAGCAACAATCACATGCACACACAAGGAAGATATCCATAAGTACAACAATCAACTACTGCATAAATACTATACATATGAAGAAATCCACACTATCAATCTTCAGACAAACATGGCTAAAGAGCCAACATTGTAGAGTTGGTTACAAGAAAAAAGCTTCCATGAGATAGAAAAGATAGCAATTGGAGTGAGGGCAATGATAACAGAGAACATCAAACTTACTATAGGTGTCACAAATGGTGCCACATCTAAAATCAACCGTATTGAAAGCACAAATGAGGGCATGATCTTCAGAATCCAAGTCATGATTCAATCAACCAACCAACAAATAACATTGCGAGATAGTAATCACCAAACCAAGGCACTAAATAGCAAGTGGTACCATAAATTGACATTCTCACTAACACTTACATATGCAATCACCAATCACAAATCTCAAGGAGTTACAATCACTCAAAAATCACTCCTACACATAAGGAGTGTATTCATACTCGGACTAGTGTATGTGATGTTTCTTGTGTAATCAAAAGGAAAAAATTACGTGTTTCCAAAATCCCAAATCCATCTACCTTTACATCAATACCATATATCATACAATGACTCACACACACAAATGGCATATCTCAACAAAATTCAACATGCACCACTATAGTATGAAAAAACCCAAAGATATCACTTACACTTCTTCCTATATGTACAAAAATCAAACAATTTTGTTGTTCCTTTTCAAATTACTATTGAGTGTATTAGAATCCTTCCACATATACTAATATGATTATTTTTTGCTCTTTTTTATAGGCAAACAATATCTGCAAATGCAAAGATGACTCCAAATTAGGTACACATAATGCAAATATTTTTCTTACAAAATCTATAAAGAAACAACAATATAAATATATCTAATGATGTAAACTTTGCATGTAGATGTTCAAGCTATATATTCAAAACCATAGGAATGCGCAACAACAAATCGAACACCATCTTGTTAACTCACAATAGTGTAGGTATTTGACAACAAACCAAATGAGAATGGCAAACATCTCTAGCCATAGACCATCAACATACCTCAATGGCTTTACAAATGACACCGATCTACAAAAATTAATGGACACATCCAATTGTATCATCAACAAAAACCAGTTTGGAGAATATAATAGAATCACAAATAGTACAAACATTGTTATCATCTTTGATACTTTTTTTTTCACACTCTAACCCTACTAACACAAATATGTCTCATTGGCATGACTTCTAAAACACATACTCTACAAATTTGAACTATAGAACAAAGATGTACACAATAATCCACTATGAATAGTTGTCACCCAAGTCTTGCTAGACACCAGAACAAATAGCATCTCCACATACACAATCAAAATCCTACATTATAAATTCAACATCTCGCTCAAGGCCCTAATAGAAGTTAAAAAGAAGCAACCGAAAAAGATATATGCAAGCAAACAAGTATCCTCATGACAATGAAAGGCCTATCGTGACCATTGAAAAGGTTACATGCCTACTCAACAGAGACATGTACAACCTTATCCATGGCACCCAAAGTGATCCATTCAGTGCTAACATATACCTCCCAAGGAAGTACTCAAAATAAAACTTCTTTAAATCTTGCAATATGTTTAACCCAACATAAAAAACTGACTCTAATAGTAGTAACATTTCTTGCGGAAGAGAAGACTCTAGCAAACCAACAAGATATCAAACTTTTGACAACACTAGAACACTAATCTTAGCCACTACAAATGCTGCCACTAACTCAACAATAGCTACATCATCAAGCACTAGCTCCAAGCAACACCTGTCAACCAAACCAAAAATGACAATGCAAGGAGACACGAGCAAGCACTTCATCTACAACATCAGATGCAAAATAAATGGAAAGGTCTACCTAGGTCACATGACAAATATTAAAAAAAGAATCCAACAATGCAAAAGAAAACCCATCAAAAAATTTGAAAAAAGACATCAAAACCTACAAACTTTTTGAAGAAAATTTGTGGATTAGCATTAAGGCAATAGTTGATAGGATAGAAAACACCAATAACTTAGAGCAATATACAATTCTAGAAAAAATTGTGAAGGCAAGCTACAACAACTTGTATGGACACCCAATGAGATGTAAAACACATTACTTTTTGAAGAGAAGAAACTTGATTTAGCATAGCAATATATTATACATGATCTATCCCATGCTAATCTACACTAAATAAATAAGTACAATCATCCCACTTTGTACTTCATCCATGTCTTTCAATTTTTAATTTTGTTCTAAGTACATTCATTGCTCCTCAAACTCTAGTAGAATAGAATGCTTACCATAATTTGATGTTGTATTATATAGGCAATTGACAATTTTAAAAAAATATTAATCTCTCATTTCTTAACAACAAAAACTTTAGCATTCGTCAACCAAAAAATCCAAAATCAACCACGTGCTTGCACGTGTCAACCTAGTTGATTGGCTTACCCTTAAAGCCAGTTATTGGATTCCTAGATTGTAAATACACTTTTTTTCTTTTATTTTAATACAACTTTAGTGCCTTTCTCAAAAAAAGCCATACGCGTGATGCAATTTCAAAGAGCCTATTCACATAGGTTTGCCCCTTAGCTCCTCGTGATGTGGCAATTCCAATGCTACACCTTGAGAAATCCTTCTCAAAGAAGAACTAAGAGAAGTGGTTATGGGGATGAAAGCAAGGAAATCCCTTGGTCCAAATGGACATAACCTTGTATGTGAAGCTTTTTGTGCATACAACCTTGTATGGAATACCTATCCCTATTTAGATCATTAAGAACCCCTACTATTCTACCCCTTGCTCCATCTATATTAAATCTACTATGTCCTCAAAAGTTTCCTTTTAAATGGCTTACTTTTAAAGCCAATTATTGGAATCCCATATTGTATATATCCTTTCTTTCTTTTATATCAATACAACTTTAAAATCTTTTGTGAAAAAAAGTGGTATGCATGATGCAACTTCAAAGAGCTTGTTCACGTAGGTTTGCCCCCTTACTTTCTTGTTGTGATGCGGTAGTTCCGATGCTTGCAAAGAAGGCACTAGTCCTTGAGAGACCCTTCTCAAAACAAGAGTTGAGAGAGGTGGTCATGGGGGTGAAAGCAAGGATATCCCTTGGTTCAAATGGACTACTAGGAAAAGCTTTTCATGAGCTATGGGAAATATGTATGCTAAAACTACTTAGCACAGTCAATCATATTTGAAAGTTTGGTGTAATGTTGGAATGCTTCAATCATGGCTTGCTCAAATTAGTCTCAAAGTCTCCAGATAGGTCAAATCCTTCAAATTGGTGGCTCCTTACAATGCTTAACTTTAGTTATAAGGTTACAACCAAAGCTCTTACTTTAAGAATTAAACTTCTCCCAGTAAAGATTATTCACCCTAATTAAACAATACGAGTTCATCTTCGAGAGGAGAATCCATGATGCAATCATTGATTTGGTCTTCCACATGGATTGTGTACGAAGTCTCCAATCCAACTTTTTCCTAGTCAATATGGACTTCCACAAAGAGTACGACTGAATAAGTTGGTCTTTCATTTTAGATGTGCTCTCTATACTTAATTTGGCCATGCCTTTTTTTGAACGGTTAGTACACTCTTTAAGAATGCCTTAGTTGCTATCAGCATTAATGGTTTAATTTCTAACTTTGTTTTTGTTAACAAGATCTATAAGACAAGGATGCCCTCAAGCTCTTTGCTTTAGTCACAAGTCCTCTCCTTAGGAAGATAGATAAGAGAATTCAAGTTGGAGTGATCAAAGGGATCCCTCTACTAGATGGGTTCAAAGTTTTGAAGGGAGAAGCCCTGAGTGGAAGCATGCGAGTGGAAGTAAGAGCTATGGTGGAAGAAGCAAGAGACACAAGATGTGGGAACTCCAAGAGTCACAATGTGTAATCGGTCTTCCCTTATTCAAATGTCTCTAAAAGAATAAAGAATGAACTGATAGTAATGGGTGCTCACCACCTGTAGTATATAGGTGTGTGGGTGATGTCAATGAAATGAATATAGGAGAGAATAATACAAAGTATAAATGTACATAAAGTACAATAGGATGAGGAAATATGCCATCTTATCCAATGCCCATCAGCTTTGTAAGGAAGGCAAATACTCTACTGAGAGACAAAAGAATCATATTCAATATTTGCACCAAAAAGTAACATGCTATCCACAATTATGAAGACAATATGCTACCTATGACTTGTCTTGGCTTGCACACTTGTATCATCTCTCATGCGATCCGTTTCTCATGTGTTTCTTTGTTGGGCACGTCAATTGCCTCTATGAGTCCCATTGCTACCTCTAGTGTATGATCACATGTATGCAAGTAGTGCCCAAGTGCATTACATTCTCCCCCACTACAACTATGGTTGTTTCTAGTGACATAACCTCCTAGTAGATGCATCCAATATTAATGTTTAATTAATGTGACATGTTATAAAATTTCCAAAAAACCTTGCAAAAACATCATATTCAACATTTGCCCAAAAATGCAACGTGATATCCACAATTGTGAAGATAATATGCTAGTTATGACTTGTCTTGGCTTGCACACTTGTATCACCTCTCATGCAGTCATTTCTCACATGCTCCCTTTGTTGGGCACATCTATTGCCTCTACCAATCCCATCACCTACCTATAGTGTATGAGCATGCGTATGTAAGTAGTGCCCAAGTGCATTACATTCTCCCCCACTACAATTGTGGTTGTCCCTAGTGACATAGCCTCCTAGTAGATCCAAAGCAAAGGCAAAGAGTCATCACCAAATTGAGACTCATCCAAAGGAAAAGAGTCATCACCAACTTGAGACTCATCCAACCACACTACCTCATGTATGGGGTAACCCTAAAACTTGAGCAAATATTGGAGTTGCTTCCTTCATGTATTCTTTGTGTACTTGTGAAGCAACACTTAATTCTTGCACCAACAAATCTCGAAGCCCATAAGCATCCATTAACTCTGGCTCCTCTGGATATGGGGTTATAGTAGAAATAGGCCCACAACACTTCGCAAAATTACTCACATGAAACATTTGATGCACATTCTAATTAGACACTAGCTCCAATTGATAAGTCACATCACTGATGTTCTTAATAATGCAAAAGGCCCCCTCTTTCAAGGTAATAGCTTAGGTGAAAACTCCCAAACTACTTCAAACTTCTGGGAAGATCAAGTCGCACTAATGTTTTTTGGCCTTTTCCTTTTATTATTGTTGTTGCACTTGCTCGATATTCCCTCGAACCTATTTCAATAACTCATTCATTTCCACAATTAGCTAATCTCCAATAGTTCTCGATAGAGGTCTTTGAACTGTAGTTGAAAGTGTTATTGATAGGATGCCCATAAAATATCTAAAATGGGTTCCACTTGGTAGAGGTGTAGACCATAGCATTCATTGCATGTTGAATCGATGGTAAATTCTCCTCCCATATAGCATGATGATCTTGATAGTATCAATGAAGCAAGTAATCATGGTATGATTGGAATCCTCCATCTACCCATAAGTTTGTGGGTTAGAAGAAATAAATACTACTAACTTTTTGCCAAGGCCATAGAATAAAGCCTTCCAAAACCCACTAGTGAACTTAGAATCACAAATAAATACGATCCTCTTTAGCAAGCTAAGCTCTTGGAAGATCTCTTTTATGAAGAGATGTGCAACCTCCATTGCATTCACAACATGCTTGCATGGAATCAATCTCATTTGCTTGTTGAACTCATCCACCAATATAAGTATGGCATCATTCTAGAACCACTTGCTCTTGAGATTCTAAAGGCGAACCCATTCATAGTCCATTAGACCGACTTAGAGATTTACAATCAAAGATCAATCAAACTTATGGAGTTGGTAATAATATCCATCAAAATAACCTTTAAAGGTAAATCTAGAATACACAATGGCTATAGCTTTCCCACCACTTTACAATTGTTGGATTTTTAAGCATTGCATGCCCAACATTGTCTCACATATTGGTGAATGTCTTGGTTCATTTGTGGCAAAAATGAATTTTTTGAAGGCTTCTCAAAGGTGGGATCTTCACCATGATGCCCCATAGTATGTGTATCATGCAACTTTTGTAGGACAATAGCCATATAAGATCTTACAGCAATGAAATAAACTTTATCACAAAAATACAACCACCCTTTCTTTAGCACATAATCTTTACAAAGGCCCTACTAGCATTTTTGCATCTCTAGACCAAAATTTGGATGTGTCCTTCACAGAAGAGAAAAATCCAACTCCATGGAAGTAACCACCATCACCACATGTAGTTGACAACTCAATGTATCTACCATTCCATTCTCCTTCCCAAGCACATAATTAATCTCAAACTGAATTGAGACACAAAAATAGTCACACCTAATCAAATAGTATCTCCATTTCTTTGAAGCATCTATGGCGGCCAAGAGATCTTTATCATAGGAAGAATAATCTAACATGGCTTCCTTGAGTTTTCAACTTTCATAAGCCACTAGATAGCTGTGCTTCTACAACATCATTCCTGCATCATGACCATTGGCATCACAAATCACCACAAAAGGCTCATTGAGATTTGATAATATTAGCATAGGATATGAAGAGTACATGGCCTACACAACTACTTGAAAGCTTGGTCCATCTCCTCCATCCATATATAATGGAACTCTTGGCATGTGGCAAAGAGACAATGTCACTTGGCATAGTGATCCATGAGTGTGGGATAGAATGCTATCAATCCCAAGAATGCTCTACCTTCTTTGGATCCATTATAATCACCCTTGTAGAAATTATGTGCCCCAAGTAAGAGATTGAGATCAAATGGGTTTTACACTTCTTCCGATTCATGAAATGTTGATTCTCTTGCAACAATTACAAGAACCTCCACAAGTAATCATACTGCTCTGCTTGAGACTTAATTAAACCAAGTTTTCATCAAGGAAAATAAAAACACACATCCCAAAAAGGGGTTGCAACACTCGAGCCATTACCCTACAAAGTAAGTACATATATTGAAGGAAGCATAACAAACACAAACAATCCAAATAGATTTTGAAATACCATATTTGAAATATCTTCTAGAGCAATCCAACTATGGTGATAGTTATACTTCAAATCTACCTTGTTGAAAATCACCAAGCTTGCTAGTTGATCAAATAACTCATGTATTCATGGCAATGGAAAATTGTTTTTGATGGAGAGCTTATTAAAGGCCTTATAGTACACACATAGGTGCGAGCTCCCATGCTTATTTTTAACCAACAAATTCAAAGCTCCAAATGGGTTACATCTGACCTAAATCAATTGTGATCCAAAAGGCCCTCAATCTATGCTTGAAGCTCCTCAATCAAATCGTCTTGCTCATGTGGTAGGGTCCCTTTGAAGGGAGGTTTTGCTCCTAGAACTAATGAGGAGATAAGTCAATCTTGAAATCCTCCATTCATGATGGGAAAAACTCCTAAGGTACATCATCCAAGAAAAGAGAATCAAACTTCCATAACAATACCAAACCTTCTCGAGCTCTTGCACATACTCCATCATAGCATGGTTATTACCCTTGCAAACTACCTATGCCACATAGAGATGAGAAATAACTACCACACATTATTGAACCCAAGCAATTTAGTGTGCAAGAGTGTTGTGCAAGGTCTTCGCCACTCTACTAAGTTTCACCTTGAGTGAGGATGAAGTGTAAGTGATGATCTATGGAGCCCATGTGGTCATAAAGCCATGGCTACCTCAAGTCACATCAATCTTGAGGAGAGAATCCACCTTTAGAGTATCTCAAACCTCAAAGTATTCTATTTGGATAGTAACATTCTCCACTTGCTCCCTTAAGTGGTGTCTCTTAGCTTTGTCTCCATCTTAGGCCAAAAAACCCACTCCATGAGTTGTGTCACACTATTCAACACTGTGTAGATATAATATTAGTTCAAAGACATATCTTAAATCAAAATTTCACATGCTCCACCATCCATCAAGAAAAATGGTAGATGGGCAAATGGCTCACAACCATCAATTGCATGAGCACAAGATCATGTTGCCTCAAGGAAGAAGAGTCCATGTCTCCCAAGAGTGTTATCT
Organism: Lygodium microphyllum; assembly: GCF_053477565.2. Lineage (NCBI taxonomy): Eukaryota > Viridiplantae > Streptophyta > Polypodiopsida > Schizaeales > Lygodiaceae > Lygodium > Lygodium microphyllum. The sequence continues at coordinate 41,516,269 of NC_141156.1, forward strand.
TCAAGGTATAAGTTGTGATAAATGAAGGTGTAGGCACCTCCATAGACTCGACTCATGTTTTGGAATTTTTGTCCTTGAATTCAAGCTTCTTGGGTAGTTTTTGCTTGCATGTTTTGACCACTTGTTCTCTTCATTTAGCTTCTTTTATTTCTCCTAAGAAGATACCTTCTTAGAAGTCTCCCGCTACTCATGGACTTGCCCTTCTCTTTGGTTAGTAGCAGTGGACTGGTTGGTTTGAGTCATCTTCTTGCACTTCTCATGGGTAGTAGCCAACTCCATGACCTACTCCAAAAAATCTAATTGTTGTGCCTCCACATTAGCCAAAATAGTGGTGTGCAAGTTGCCCATAAACATGGAAATGATATCATCCTCAATAAGGGGACCTTAAGGGATACATCAATAAGAATCTAGTGGATTGAGTGAAGAAAGTGTCCACATCCTCCTTTTATTTCTTTCCAAAGGACTCCCACTCCCTCAATTATTGCAATTTGTAGTTTGTCAAAAGAAGTTGGCAATAAGTTTTGAATGTATCTCAACCTAAGTGTTCACTACATGTGTAGGTACAAATCCCATAATAGAGGCACTCCATCTTGAACAAACTTTTGAACATGAAGAATCATGAATCCCTCCATTTGTCATGCAAGGCAAGGCTATGATCTAGTTCATTCACTCAAGTCTAGATAAGAAGTTCCTTTCTTGCTTGCCATTGAATTTTGGAAAGATCAATTTCTTCAACATTGTTTCTTATTCATTCTTAGTGAGAGAGATGCAAAGTTCCATTGAATAATTAGGGATAGATGATAAAAATGCTTGGACTAGCATAAGGCAGCTTGTGGAGAAGGATTGAAGTATCAAAAACATGATTAGAATGAGCTTGGTGCCCTCATCTTACATGTTTTGATCCTCTATTTGAACTTGGTGGTGGAGTTACTCAAACAAAGATAGGTAGAAGACAATTGAGAAAGGGGTTGTTGCTATTACTTTGGAAGGAAAACAAAAGAGGTTGAAAGGGAGGGTTTTTTGATAGAGTTGTCCACCTTCCCTTTAGATGTAGAGGCACTAGGGTCTAACTCTAATAGTGGATGGTCAAGGCATAGATGAATAAGAATTGTGGGATCCATCACTTCCTTTCCTACCTACCTTTGTAATGATAGACCAACATAATGATGTTCTTCTAATAGAAATATTGTGTATCATTTTAGTATCTGCGAGGGGATAATGGGTGTTACATTATCCAAATTTAACAAACTCGATAAGAATTTGGTAGAGCCAAAAGTTGATAGGTGCCTCCTAGTTGTTTCTACAATCCAAGAAAGAAATTTTGTGCTTGGCAAATATGTACTTGAGGATATTTCCATGGAAGCTAAGAGACATGATTCACAACTACTTTTTGAGGAGGCAGCTTCAAATTTTTTTTGGTCAACCTTAGGATGTAGGAAATGCACAAAAGCTTGGCAAGTTCCTCGATCAACAACTCGATAACTCCTTTGCATACAAGGGAGATGCTTAGGAGTGATGAAAACCAGTAGGTACATGAAAACTTAATGGTTTCAATGTAGCAATCTAAGTGTATTATACATTTTTAGACCTTTTGATGTTTTTCCACTAGAATTTTATGTGCACACACACACACACACACACACACACACACACACACACACACACACACACACACACACACACACACACACACACACACACACACACACACACACACACACACACACACACACACACACACACACACACACACACACACACACACACACACACACACACACACACACACACACACACACACACACACACACACACACACACACACACACACACACACACACACACACACACACACACACACACACACACACACACACACACACACAGTAAGAGACATTTTAATAGGACCAAAACCACTTGGATCCTTTCATGCATTTTTAGACCTTTTGATATTTTTCCACTAGGATTTTATGTGTGTACACACACACACGGCAAGAGATATTTTAATAGGACCAAAACCACTTGGATCCTTTCATGCAATTGTTTCCTAGAGAAGTGCAATCATCAATGGTAGAGATCTTATAGCCACCAATAGTAATTCTTTCATCAAGTGAAGGGTAAGCAAAAGAAGAGAAAGAATATCAAGCCCATTTCCTCCCAAGTGAAGGGTAAGCAAAAGAAGAGAAAGGATATCAAGCCCATTTCCTCCCAATCTCGAGCATGGTTTGTGACCATAATTCTGTTGGAAGAGAGGGAGAGAGACAGAGTGGAGCGGAAGATGAGCCTCAGCTCATTGTTGTTCTTCTTCCATTATTCTTCCATCATACTAACTGAAAGAGACTTACACACATAGGTATGACTAACCAAGACTAACTGTGGTTAAGTCACTGACTACACCAAATTATTGAATGTCACACATGTGTACAGCTATATCCAGCTAATGTTAGTCACACACATAAAGATAGACTGACTGAAGAGTAACAGGATCTTGATATTCTAACACTCCCCCTCAAGCTCAAACCATCTGATAAACTCCAAGTAGCTGTCTGAAATATATGAACTTTTCTTTACCAAGAGACTTGGCAAATATATATGCTACCTGGTCTTCAGTATTCACATGAATTAAGTCAAATTTCCCTGTAAAAACCATTTCTCTGATGAAATGGTAGTGAATCTCAATATGTTTGGACCTAGCATGGTAGAGAGCATTGCTAGCCAACATAACACTACTGATTCACAATGCAATCTCACTCTACTTTCCAGCAGTATTTCCAAGTCTTTCAACATTTTCATTAGCCAAACTGCTTTGCAAGCCGCTATGGCAGCTCCTCTGTACTCAGCTTTTGTACTAGACAATGCGATAGTAGGCTATTTCTTACTCTACCAACTGATCTTACTGCTGCCCAATCCAAATGCATAACCACTGATTGACCTCCTGTCATAGGCGCAACCAACCCAATCAGCATCAATAAACCCTATTAAGTCAAGGGATTTTCCATATGCATAAAACATCCCATAATCTATAGTACCGTTCGCATATCTCATGATCCTCCTGATTGCATTTAAATGTGGTTTGCAAAGCTTCTGCATGAACTGATTAATCAGCCCCATTGCATAACATAAGTCAGGATGGTATATCAAGCTGCCCACCATATGTCGATACATGGTCACATTCTCTATGTCATTTCCAACATCAATCTACAGCTTGACATTCTGATCAAGAGGTGCTCCATAGGCTTGCATTCAACCATACCATACTTCTGTAACATGTCATGAGCATACTACTTCTGTAGCAGCCATATACCTTGAGGCACAGAGACTACCTCAATCCCAAGAAAATACTTTAGCTCACCAAGGTCTTTGACTCTGAATTCAGCTTGTAAACATGATTTAATTTCAGTAATGCCCTCTTCATCATCTCCAGTGATGATAAGATCATCTACATAAACCACTAGAAACACATATCCATTATCTATCTTCTTGGTGAGCAGACTGTGATCTGCATCACCCAATCTAAATCCATGTTGCAGTAAATAACTATTGATTCGAGCATTCCATGCTCTAGGTTCCTGTTTCAGTCCATATAAAGCCTTTTTCATCTTACATACATGTGTAGGAAAGTCCAGGTGAACATAGCCTTCAAGCTACTCCATATATACTTCCTCAACCAAATCATCATTCAAGAAAGCATTCTTGATGTCCATTTGCCATAATTTAGAGCCTTTGCATGCTGCCAAAGCAATGATAGTTCTGATTGTTACTATTTTAGCCACTGGACTGAAAGTCTCCTCATAGTCAAGGCCATATTGCTGTGCATACCTTTTTGCAACCAGCCTGGCCTTATAGCGTTCTAATGAACCATCTGACTCGCACTTAACCTTGTACACCCATTTGCAACCAATGGGGACTTTGCCTTCAGGCAACTCAACCAATTCCTATGTCTCATTTTCATCTAGGGCTGCATACTTCTCATCCATGGCAGCACACCAGTTATCATCTGTAACTGCATTATCAAACTTTGTAGGTTCTTTGTAACCTATCACACTAGCCATATATGCATAATGGCGGGCCGAATAACCAATGTATGTAAACCTATCAACTAGTTTTCTGACTCTCTTAGATCTCCGTAACTGTGCCTCACTCTGAGCTTGCCTCTCATGAGACGGTACATAACGATTCTGCCTTGCTCCAGGCGTCATAATAGACGGAATGCCCAACTCACTATCCAAATTGTCGCTGTTAGATGACTCATAACTTGCTGTAAGTGGACCTGTCATATCCTCAAGCATATTTTCTTTTCCCTTATCAAATCTCCCCCTCACTGACATATCCGTGTCAGTGGACATAGGAGTACGACTCTGCAAGTGTCCTAACCAAGGATTTACTGTATGTGACCCATCACCTATAGGACCAGTCATAGATGTACTCACTATAGGTATATTTTCAACATTACTAGTGTTGGTTGATCCATTAATAGCCACTGCAATAGGATTACCATACCATGATGCTAGCTCATCAAGCACAACATCTTTGCTAATCAATGTCTCATGTATAGATGGTACATAACACTTGTAAGTTTTCAGGTCTTGTGCATAACCAAGGAACACACTCTTGACAACTTTAGGATCCAATTTCTTCCTCTTTTCATCAGGAACATACCTTCAAGTGTGAAATGCCAGGCTTATGACCATACAACCTCTCATATGGAGTTAGATCATGAATCCCTGTTGTAGGGGTTCTATTCAGCACATAGACAGCAGTCACTACTGCTTTAGCCCAATAACCATTTGGCAAACTCTTCTCATTCAGCATAGCTCTTGAAGATTCCATCAGTACCCTATTTTTCCTTTCTACTACACCATTTTGCTGTGACGTATAGCTACAAGTTAATTGTCTTCTAATCCCATGTTTAGCAAGGTACCTGTCAAAGTAATTAGAGACATATTCTCCACCTCCATATGATCTAAGACATTAAATTTTACAGCTCAACTCATTTTCAACATGCTTCTTCTTGAAGTCGTTGAATGCATCAAACACATCATCCTTATGTTTCAGTATGTAAAGCCAAGTATACCTGTTGAAATCATCAACGAAAGATACATAGTAACAAGCACCACCAAACTAAGCATTATGAGACAAACCCCATATATCTGAATGTACCAACTGCAAGGGTCGTGAGCTATTCCATACATGTCTCATAAATGGAAACGGTGCTTGCTTTCCAAACTGGCATACATCACATACATGTCCAAAGCCATGATACTTGAACTTAGGCAGTCCAAGCACAATCTCCTTCTGTTGCATAGATTTCAACTTTTATACATTCACATGGCCAATCCGCTTATGCCATATCTCAACATCCCATATAGCACAGTCATCATGTGCAAACATGGCTGCTTTCAATTCTAGAATTGACGCCTCAAGAGTAAACATTCTGCCATCTCTTCTGCCTCTAGCAATCAATTTGCAGCCATTACCATATTCTTCAACAAAGCATCCATCTCTATTAAATCTCACCTGCAGATTCTGTTCTGCCATCTGTCCAATTGACAAAAGATTCTTGGTTATTGTAGGTACATGTAGTACATCATGCATGCTCTTTTTCTTGCCATCAAGCATCAACAACGGAACAATTCCTGTGTGCTGAATGTCATGTTGGGTGTCATCCCTAGTACACACATAACCATGTGAACTTGCAACCATCTCATCAAACCATTCTCCATGGGGTGTCATATGATTTGAAGCCCTTGAATCAATGTATCATCTCTCATCTCTGTTTTGCCTAGATGCATTCTTAGACACATGCTGCATGGCAAAAAATTCATTAACCTGCTCATCATGCGCACCGCTAGAAGATGCATAGTGCCCATGTTGTTTTCCCTTTGCCTTCATATCTCCCTGCTTCTTGTAACAATCCTTTGCAATGTGTCCATATCTGCCATAGTAATGACAGTCCTTATCTCTATTTGACTAATCATTTGACTCCCATGAACTAGATCCACCACCGCTACCATGGGGTGATCTCCCCGTGCCTCTAAAGCTGCCAGATCCATGCTGGCCCTGTGTATTTGTGCCATGCCGACATTTTGCTGATGCTGTCCATAAGCATTTTGAGTGTCTCCTTGACCTCGAAAAGAGCCACGACCTCTGCCGTCTCTACCACACTGGCTAGAGTAAAGAACAATGTCTCTGCTTTGAGGCATACTTGAACCTGTATTCAGCCCAAGCTTAACTTCCTCATGTAGTAGCAAAGCAATCAACTCATCCCAATCAAGGGATTTGACTCTCACAGAAATAGACGTATTAAATGCTTTATACTCTTTGCCAAGTCCATTCAATGTCACTGCAATCATATCATCCTCAGACACTGAAGATCTAATGGTGGCAAGCTGATCCGCTATGTTCTTGATCTCTGTAGTGTAGGCCTGAATGCTTCTACCATTCCTAAACATGTTATTGAAATGTTGCTTCAACTGAATCTTTCTTGCATGTGTTACATTTCCATAATTCTTCATGAGTATGTCCCATGCATCCTTTGGGGAACTGCATCCAGTAATTTGTATAGCCATAGCATTTGATATACATAAGGAAAACCAATGTAACACCTTGCATGCTCTCTCTGTCCATAGCTTATGAGCCCTTTTCTGATCATTTGTCGGATTCCTTTCATATATTTCAGGTTCAGCCTCATCACCTGTACATAAGTCCCAATAACCTCTGCCAACCAAAAAATTCTTCATACGAAACTTCCATAAAGCAAAATTTTTGTTGTCCAGTTTTTCTCCCACAATTTGAGCGATATTGTCAGTGCCTTGAGAATTTGCCATAGTTGCAGCTTAGGTATTCAATGATGTATACAACCTATAAGTATTTGACTCCTTTTCACATATGTGGCGACAAGAAAATATCAATGTAATCAGCCACAATATGCAAATATGCCATAGTTCCTTGTATGCTTCTCTCTCTCCTCTGTGATTGCCTCATACAATATCTGCTTGCAATCCTTTGGGCAATTGCCCAATTCTGGCAGTCATCTCTTTGTGTATCTCCATCTTGTAGCTTTTGTTGATCGATGAAAAATGAGGTGTAGACCATTGTAACAGGATTGAGTGTAATCCAAACATTACCAATTGCAATTTGTCGAGTAGGGCTATCAAGTGGACCAACAAGCTTTTTTCCACAGTGTATAAAGTCTTGATCATGTAAACCATACACATGTCCTTCTACAATTCTCCCTTTTAATTTCCATCCACACCAATTAATAAAGAATTGGTCCTTGTTCTTCCCAAGGTAATCTTCAAGCATAGGCTTGCATCATCTATTGTCTCCATCTGAAGCATGCCCAATTATCGGGCCTATTGTATCCCTTAGCTTTGCATCCCACAAATGTTCCATGAGACTCCATTGATTTCTAACAAAAACACTATCAAATTGATTACATGTGGCTTGTGCCACCAAAGCTAGTTGTGGAAGACTCTCATGGAGAGGGTTTACTATCAAAAGTCTTGCATAGCTCCCCACCACACGGTTCTGAAAGGCATCCACTATCTTGTCATAAACCTTGTGATCCCTCTCCCACAACAACTGTATCATTGCAATAGCATTGATGATGCTCTCCCTTACTTCCACAAAAACCAATAAGAGTGTCCTCCTTTGCGTTCCACCTACACAAAGTGAAGTCTTCTTTAGATTTTTATCAATTGTATACCTTCTATACACAATGGAAAGTAAGGAAATATGTAAGCCACAACATGCTAGAGCTATCCAAGCTTACCTTTTGCGACATTTGATGGTTGTCTCATCTTCAAGGATGACGATTGGAACCATTCATGGCACCCCATGTTTTGTTTTTGCATCCATCTATATCTTACCCACTGCCTCAAAGATGTATTCATGGTCTCCAGGTATGAAGTGAATTGTTTTCTTTCCTTGCCTTTTTGTAGTAGACATGGATGGCCCTCCAAGGTTGGCACTCAAAAAAGCCATGCAAGTGTGGCCCACCCCAATATTTAATGAGCTCAAACATGGTCTTTGTAGACTCTGTGAATCTTTGTGCTTGCTTGGCTTGCACTACATTCCTTGCTACATCTTGAAAAAAGTCCCACAAGGCTGGTTTACCTCCGAATTTACCTTGTTGATGGGCCTCAACTATGTTATTACAAAAGCGTCGCACGTCCTTCCTATTTAGGCATTCAAAGTTTGCTTCTTTTAAGGACCCGATCCTCATAGAAAGCACAACAACTCTTGCTTGCAACCACCACAGCTCCCTCTTGGCCTCTTTCAAGTTTCTCTTGGTCTCAATTGTCACTTTTTTTAGCTCTTCACCACTAAGATAATCTAATCGTCTTCCTCCTCCTGTGTTCCTAGCCCCTCTCTTCTCAATAGCAGCCCTCTCTCTATACACTCTCATGCGAAAATCATCACAAGTGGGATTTTTTTTACAATATTCACAAGTGAAATTTTCAAAGGGCTTTGCACCATATGAAATATGAAGACATTTCACATGCCTATAGTATCCATCAACCTTGATTTCAATAGACCGGTCATATAAGGTAACTTTTGCGTATGGCTCTAGATACCACATTCCCTATTTTAAGGTCATGTAGCATAGATTTTATATTCGAATCACAACCTTTGTAAGTTATAGTTCTTTGCCACAATCCCCAGCAAAGAAAAATCAACTCAGATGAATGAGAAATGATTGAGTCACCTGTACAAGTAAAAGGTGTTTCCAAATATGTTGGTGTTGCACTTTTTGGGTTGACTGGAGAAAGGCACCCAATGAATTTTGTTGTGGATCCACCTCAGAAATCTTTATTGGTCTTCCTCGATCATTTTTTGAAACTACTTGGTTGGTGGATGATGTTTTGGATATAGCCATGATGTGAGACTTTGACTTTACATGCTCTGTAAGGAGTGTTTGCAAGTTTGGGACACAAGTGCAGCCACTTTTGATCATACTTACATACAACTCTTACTCTTCCTTTGTCTTTATAGTCATGCAAGGTTGCCTCAAGAAGCTCAAAATTAGATCCTGCATGATTTCAAGTTGAAAGTTACAAAGCTAATATCCAAAGGGATTAGGGATCAACTATAAAATGATTGCACATGCGATCGTTAAACGAAACTGAATTACAGTTATTTCCTAAACTAGCAACTAATACATATAAAAAAAATGGTTTAGTCAAGGTCTCAATTTTTAGAAAAAAATGACTTGCCTTCATGAGTGCTATTGAAAATATTCACCTCCTCTACATAAGCTAAAATCATCATCATGTCATCTTCATTGCTTTCTTATATGCCCTTTGAGTTAGATATCGCTCCAACCTTCAACCCCCGGCTCGTTAGATACCTTCTTTGATGTGCTTGATTCTCCAATACATGGGTTCTCATGAAATTGGAAAGGCATGAGTAGGAGGATTGGCTGCCGCTTACTGCTGATCCATAAGGAGATCCACATTCATGGCACCATACTTGAACCAAGGGTCCACCATCTAGATCTTCCGTGGTAAGCTCAAACTTATCATCTATTGGTGGATTGAGCTTTCTCAACTTCTTGCGAGTACTCTCACATTGGGCTAGCGAACTTTCAAGTGTAGACTTTGAAAGCAACATGCTCTTAAGCTTATTTATAGCTTGCTTTGGGTTATTAACTAGATTGTGCATAGCATTATCGCTTGCTTTGAAGCCTGTAACTTCTACAATATCACTCAAGTCCTTGCATATATGATTTTGGGCCAAACCTCATCCCCAATCTCATCTACTATGATTTAATCCCTCCTTATAGTGATAAATTTGACATTTTCTACATGCCAACGTTCTTCTTGTATTGGGTTTAGTGTGCAACATCCACTATTTTCATATTCATCTTCAATCATAAATTTAAACGAACCACAAATAAGCCCATCCTATATTATCTCTTGTCATATTGCACCGTATGTGGAATCAGCTACAACTCGGACATATCCCAAAAGCACTTTCTCACTAGATTTATGCTCGAAAACATTCATGCAAGTCTTTGAAGCCATGAGTTGTTGGCCACCTTGTATCTAGGTACATGATAGAAAAAGAGATTATATCATTCAATAGTTTCTTAGGGGTAGGAAACATGCACTCGCATCAAGGAAAAAATTCACAAACAAGTGTATTATACAAGAGTACGTGCATAACAAGTAATTGTACCATGTAATGCAAATATGATTTGTGGTTCCACTACTTGGTACAAGCACTACTTCTTGCTCGCTGTAACAAATGTACTTTACTTTTTTATTTTACATTTATAATAGACATCCAAGGATAAATTCATAGGTTATCTAGAAACAACATATAATTCACCATATTAAAGCCATGTCAAAATGATACATGCCTCTATGAAAGACATTCCATTGTTCAGCAAAAAAAGAACAATAGAAAAGAGATGCCCTAAGATAGTGTGAAGTGAAGTTAGTAACTAGTACTATATCATGATTTACATGGGGCCACAAAAATTATTCATGTGGAAGTTGGCTCCATTTCCTCAAAGGGGCGCATGGCCAACTCCTCGTTCATGCTAGGATGCTTGTAAACAAGCTCGTTCATCTCTTCAAAGGAAACCATGCTTATATGTATTCATTATTTTTTCTTCAAAAATTTGAGACAAGTGTCTTATCATTTGAAAGGAGAGTGATAGATTTTGTTAAGTCAAAGTAGTCTGAGACATCCTCATAGAATTGATAGATCTCCCTTAGCACTTATCCCAATGCATAAACATCTGACATGGGTGTATAACAGCCCTTCAATGCTATATCTTCTAACTCAAGGCCTAGCCATTTCCTTTGTGCATGATCTTCTTTGCAGTGATTCAATTTTCTTGCATATGTTTCATCATCATCGTGACACTCTCTAAGTGGCTTTGCAAATGCCCTTCGTTGCTTTGAGAAATCCAGAGCCTTGCCCTAGTCTATTATTCCCACATGGCACACTTCACCAACAAAATCCAAAACAATATTTCTTGGATGTAAATCTGTGTGCATCCACCTCGCTTTGTGTAGCCGACACATTCCCAAAATTAAAGCATGCATAATATACAAGACACATTTGCAAAATATCGTGATTTGTCATATTTGATAACTTGCTAATTGACTATCTTCATCACGCTTTCTTTTACCCCTGCATGGGTGAAAAAATATTGTGAATCATCCATGCGATGAAGGGAGTTGGGTCATGAAGTCCCCAAGGATACCTCTATTAAAGTACAGTGTAATTTTCCATAAGGGCTCTTCAGCAAAATGGCTACAATGACACGCATTAGTACTTGGTGTCTAATCTGCATTATGATCTCCTTGCGTTGCTCTACTTGCCTTCTATGATTCTTCACTTTATAACACTTTCTAGCATAGATTCTATTCGGATCAAACCCAACTACACCTATAATTTTCATTTTGAATACTCTACCATATGTACCTCTTCCCCATTCTTCTCCTTGGATTATCTCATTTTCACTCAAATATGTTGTTGTATATACATTGGGCATATGAGCACAAAGACTATGGAGATCTTGTGCTTTAGATCCTGTCTTTGGAGTGGATGTGAGACTTTGCACGTACATAGAGCGCATCTTTTTCTACCAAGAAATTGGCCGATTGACACTTCTATCAGATTTGCTTTCGGCAACTTGTACTTTAGCATAAAAGCAATCCCATTTGTGTACTTTCTCACCATTAGACTCTTCCCTAAAACTAGATTTACTCTTGTTCCAAGTTTCCATAAGGTTTCCAATCATGTTAGAAATCCATCTAGTCATGGTAATATCTAAGTTTATCTTTCCCAACAAGTGTCCAAGGCCTTCATTTTCTGTGTGTTTTTTAGTTCCAGAAATTGCCCTGCATCTTAACACATCCCTTTTTCCAAGGTTCCAACAAACCTCCATCATCTCATCATCAATCATAGCTAAAATGGCACTAAATAGCTCGTATTTACATATTTCAACAAGCAGCTTCCTATTTGATTTACACAAATTTTCTTGTTGCATTGCTTTCGCAATGGTACATACACCTGCTAAGTTTAGTAGGTACATATAAGATAACTCGAGCCTCTCTCTCTCTCTCTCTCTCTCTCTCTCAAATGAGAACGGTACAATCTGCTTAGGTTAGGTGCATGACTGCACTAATCATGGTGCCCTTTAGTGCCAAGCCACAAGAAAACCTAACCCAGACACCATGCATAGTGTAGGCATAAGGAAAGCCTTGTGTCTTTCTGTGCCAAGTGAGGCTTGGGACATCAATACAAAGCAAAAAGTACAAGCCTCAAATTGTTTAGGTTAGGTTAATGACTACACTAATCATGGTGCCTCGTTGGTGCCAAGCCACGAGGACGTGGGACCCAAACACCATGCGTAGTGCATGCATAAGGAAAGCCTTGTGTCTTTGTGTGCCAATTGAGGCTTGGGACAGTGATACAAAGTGAAAAGTGCAAGCCTCAAATTGTTTAGGTTATGTTAATGACTGCACTAATCATGGTGCCCCATTGGTGCCGAGCCATGAGGACATGGGACCCAAACACCATGTGCAGTGTAGGCATAAGAAAAGCCTTGTGTCTTTATGTGCCAAGTGAGGCTTGGGACACCGATACAAAGAGAAAAGTGCAAGCCTCAAATTGTTTAGGTTAGGTTAATGAATACACTAATCATGGTGCCTCGTTGGTCCAAGCCACGAGGACGTGGGACCCAAACACCATGCACAGTGTAGGCATAAGGAAAGCATTGTGTCTTTGTGTGCCAAGTGAGGCCTGGGACACCGATACAAAGAGAAAAGTGCAAGCCTCAAATTGTTTAGGTCAGGTTAATGACTGCACTAATCATGGTGCCCCATTGGTGCCAAGTCACGAGGACATGGGACCCGAACACCATGCATAGTGCATGCATAAGGAAAGCCTTGTATCTTTGTGTGCCAAGCAAGGCCTGGGACACTGACACAAAGCAAAAAGTACAAGCCTCAAATTGTTTAGGTTAGGTGCACGACTATACTAATCATGGTGCCCCTTTGGTGCCAAGCCACGATGACATGGGACTCGGACACCATGTGTAGTGCTTAGGAATAAGGAAAACCTTATATCTTTGTGTGCCAAGCGAGGCCTAGGACACCAGCACAAAGCAAAAAGTGCAAGCCTCAAATTGTTTAGGTTAGGTGAATGACTACACTAATCATGGTGCCCCTTTGGTGCCAAGCCACGAGGGCATGGGACCCAAACACCATGCACAATGCATGCATAGGGAGAGCCGTGTGTCTTTCTGTGCCAAGCTAGGATAGTGTCACAAATTGGAAAGTGCAAGCCTCAAATTGTTTAGGCCACACGTAAGAGAAAACCACACACATTTGCATTTTTATTCAATTGCTAGATTGAGCTCGCCAATGTAATGTTTGTTGCTAAAATGCTTGCCAATGTAATCCTTTTAAAATGTTCTTGCTTTGTTTCACATGGGCTTCAATGCATTATGTAATATTTTAATGCTCTTGTTTTGTCTCACATGGTCTTCAATGATTTTTCCCAAACCAAGAGTGCTTAACATGCAATGTCATGTGTTACCAACTCACAATTGTTTTCTACCAATCATTTTCTACCAATATTGCCACTAACAATCATTTTCTACCAAGCTACCAACTTTACAAGCTAAAAAGAAATACAATGTACATTGCTTTGGAATGAATACATGGCACACTTAATGCTACTACAAACACATAGCCCACTACAAACACACGATCATTTACATTGTTTATTATCCACTTACATTGCCAATCCTTAACACATAACCACCACATTTCTTGTTATTATCTCACAAGGTGCTAACCAACCCTACAAGGCAATAACCCACAATTGCTTGTAACCTTGCTACTCACTTTGCACTGCTAGCGACAATCATTCTCTATCAAGTGACCAACCCTACAAGGTAAAAAGAGGTCCATTATACATTGCTTTAGAATGAACACATGGCCCACTTAGTGCTACTACAAACACATAACCCGCTACTACAAACACACAAGCACTTACATTGTTTGTTACCCACTTACATTTCCAACTCAAAGTACATAGACCACATTTTCTTGATGCCAACTCACAAGGTACTAACCAACCCTTTAAGGCACTGATCCATAATTGCATGGCATGGCATGGTCAAAAGCATTGTAGCTAGCTAGTGCAAGGGAGTGTGTGGTGTGATCACATGAAGTCTAAAGTGTAGGTGAATAGTGCAAGTAACTTTGATTACCTACATTCTCACCTTAGGTCCAATTGCAACAAACCCACCCTCATGACACCTATCCTACAACCCCCCAAAATAGCAAACATTTAGAGCAAGAATGAAAAATTATTTATTGTCCTACTTGCATACATAGAGAGTGTAAACAAGTAGTCCAACAATTTTTTTGGACTATAGTCAATCATCATTACTAAGAAACTAGCCTTATCATGTATATTCAAGCTCTCGTAAAGCAACTAGATGCATACTTGAAGTAATTTCAACAAGCATTAATGTAGAAGGGTCTTCCTATGTACATTTTTTAATCCTCCTTCAATTTGGGTACTCCCTATCATATAAATACACTTCTTAGCATATAGAGGACACATAGATTGCAATTGTCTCACAAATTAACATATGTGATAGGATAACTTTCCAAAAATTGACCACCTACTAGGAAGAATCCCATGTGAAGAAGAGCTATGATCTGTACATTGTGTTGAAGTAGAAGTACTACATAAGTGAAAAAGGGAGAACTAGCTATGAACATTGAATGAAAAAGGAGGTGAATAAGAAGACAAAATAGTACATTTATATCTAAATCTATCTACCTCTATGCCGTTTTCACTCATTCTCAGTTACAAGTTGTGCTTCGATTTCAAAGCATGTCTTAAAAAAATAGGCTTTTGCATGTAAGAGTATTGCAAATATCTTGGCTAGTGAAATAAGGTCTCTAAAGTAAAAGTATGAAATGCTTCAAACCTTTACATGTAATATTGACATGGATTCAACATCAATTTGAGGTCTACAGAGGTATTATACATAGAAATATAGACACATATGCACATGCACACCCCCACACACACCTACCTGTACAAAACCAGCAAGAGAGAGTGAGTGAGACAAACCTTAGTCCACACAAAGGTTCCTAGGAGGTTGTCAGCAGGTCCATGAGCAACTTGGCGAGCAGGGAGCCATCATCCACAAAAATAAGGAGCAGGGAGAGTAGGGAGCCATCATCCATGAACAATCATCCACCAATAGCAAGAGCAAGGAGCCATCATCCATGAAAAACTGCCATCATCCACGAACATCAGGAGCAGGGGCAGATGCATTAGTAGATGACTCGTTAGTCAGGACATGAACCATGATTCAGGAGATGCGCAGTTTACCAGCACACACACTAAATCAGAGGTGAGTCGTTAGTTGGGAGACATGCCGTTTAAGTTAGGGGACATGTTGTTTTAACCAAGGGATGTGCCTTTAAGTCAGGGGATGTGTTGTTTTAACTAGGAGATGTACCATTTTATTCAAAGGTGCCTGTTTTTAAACCAGATGTAGGTGCCACTATGCCGCTATGACACCAAACACATGAGACAAGAGATGGGCCAGAGATACACTGTTTCTTCTTAGCAGATGCCACCATGACACCATCATGAAACCTATTGCATGAGACAAGGAGAGAGAGAGAGAGAGAGAGAGAGAGAGAGAGAGAGAGAGAGAGAGAGAGAGAGAGAGAGAGAGAGAGAGAGAGAGAGAGAGAGAGAGAGAGAGAGAGAGAGAGAGAGAGAGAGAGAGAGAGAGAGAGAGAGAGAGAGAGAGAGAGAGAGAGAGAGAGAGAGAGAGAGTGTGTGTGTGTGTGTGTGTGTGTGTGGGCGAGTTATTGTGGAGAGAGAGTTGGGACCACCAATAAAGCATTCTCATTCACAACATTTCTCCCTAGCCACCCGAGTCTAGGGTAAAGGGGTCAGTTTAATGACAGCTACCGGTCCCCTTTTTGATCTCTTCGAATCCATTGACCTTATGAGTTTTGTTTGTTGCCATGGCTTCATAAGGTTAAAAGTTGCTCTCCATTATAATTTTGGATGAAGTTGATGAGTAGCTCATGTGGAGATTGCATATCTTTGTATTTCCATGTATCAAAAAATGCCTAGAGAATTGTGACTATAGTGAGCCTTGCAAAAAAAAAAAGAATTAGCACCATTTTAGTGATAGTTTGATAGGCCCCTTCTACAATTTGTGAATAACACATCATTAGTTTCAGGGGAAAAAACAAGTGATAATGTCCTTGAATTGGCATTGTTGTGCAACAATAGATCGTTCACTAAATCGGGGGCCGTCATTTTATCAGCCCCCTTACCCTAGTGATCTCATCACAAAATTGTTTGCCTTTGCCATGCGCTTCTATGTTCAAGGCACAAATAAGGCAGCTATCTGTAGTGGGGGAGTGTTGCTCGTGTCACATCTTATCAAAACATTTCATTGCTTCTTTGCCTTGCCCATGTTGTGCATATCTTGCAATTAGTGTGTTCCAAGTGACTACATCTTGGACGGGGAGCTCATCCGACACTCCTTGTGCTTTTCCCAATGCGCCACACTAGCACACATGTTCACCAAAGCATTGTCAAGTACAACATATTTCTCCAACAACATTAATCTAACAATCTCATTGTGAATTCATTTGCCCTTATCGAGTGCTGCTATGTTATTATAGGCTTTCAATGCACATGTAAAGGGTGATTGAATTAGGAAAATGGCCTTTGTGCCTCATCTCATCAAAGCATTTTAGAGCTTTATTGCCGTGGCCATTTTGTGCATATCATGCAATCAGTGTAGTCCAAGAGAATATATCATGAATAGTACCTTCATCAAGCAGTTGTGCTTTTGCAAGAGCCCCACATTTAGCATACATAGTTATTAAAGTGCTTGCAATATAGGGGCTTCTTTCAAGAAACCCTCGTTTGCGAATGTCCTCGTGTAGACTTGTGCCCTTGAATAGATCATTTTTCTTTGCACAAGCCTTCAAAAGTCCCACAACATGAGCACTTTCCTCTAAAAAGGAGATTCTTTCTCCTCTCGAGGCTTTGCTGTGCTCAATTCAACTGTTAGCATTGATGCAGTTTTTTTGAGCTCTTCAAAATCTCGGGTTGGATTGTACCAACAATCCAACCACAAGGCATTTCCTATCACTTTGTGCTTGAAATATGGACACCTTGCATTGGCTTGGGGTTGTAGTGGGGTGAAAGAAAAGGCCAGGAAAAGGCCATGTTTCTATGAGAGCTCATAAGATTTCATGTTTTGCAGAGGTTGAATACGTCACAATCAGATGCAAAGGTTGAATGCATTGTAATTAGATATATTGGGGCAAACTACCTTGCTATTGCAATTGTCTCAATCCCCACCACTATAGAGGATCTTTGAAGTATTGCATCCATAATGACTCCACCTTTGCCTTCTTGAGATTTTATTGAATGCAAAGGGGAGCTATGGATTGCAATACCAACTCTCTGCTAAGACTTGAAGAAATGTTGCTAGTAAGAATGATGATCCGATGGATGATGATGATGATGATGATAACTCAGATCCTTTCTGCCATGCTGGCTCGAGGGAAGATAGACCTACTAGGACTGTGCTAACCCTCTCTCTATACCATGCTTACCATATATTTTTTCTCTCTCTCTCTCTCTAACTTTGCTTTCACAAAATAATACATTTTCACAAAATTACATACGTACACACTTTCCCTCTCTTCCATTCGCAAAACAATTAATCTCTACAAAATTAAAGTGGGCTTCTAATCTAATCCATTCAAAGAGTTTGGAACACATGATAGAGTGAAGATTATTCTCTTTTTTCATTATTAGGTGTGAGAGGAGTGCTTTAAGATAAAATCAGTCCTCAATGAACCCCATGTCTTGTGTACCATTCATGACACTCATGACGTGCACCATCTAGCTAGCCAATTCTTTTCATTGCATCCATATTTGGTGGCCTAACATAATAGTGTTTGATGAATGCTTTTCTTTTCAAATATTGTGTTCTTCTAAAAATTTTGGTTGAGCATAAAGTTCATATCTCAAGCATGCTTTTGATATTCCACATTTGCATAAGATCAAAAGATAAAGCAAAGACCCAAAGACTTGAGAGGGGCTTGAGATGCAATTGTACCCCTCCCAAGTCTAGCTAGGAGGAGGATATTGGGTCTTAATCTTCAATTTGATCCTTATAGAGAGATCATGGAGGAGGATGTATTCTCATAGGTTGAAGCAAGTGGTCTTAATATGTAGAGGATAATAAGATGATTAGAAGAGAAAGCACCCACCCATTGGTAAAAGTGAGGTATATATCAATAAAACCATATCATAGGATTTTGTAGGCATAGCTTTTTCTTTTGTCTTTTTGCGGAGGGAAGGTGCAATGCTATTTGAGGGTTGCCATTCAGGAGTTTACAAAGAGAAATCACTAGTTTTTTTCTTATAGACCATATGCTTTTCATTTGAATGAGAAAGATATAAACTAATAGCTAATAGTGGATGTTGAAAGAGGCATAAGCTCCTTATGAAGTACAGAGATCCCAAGAAAACAGGCTAGTGATTTGAAAATAGATCAACACTTTGTATAGCAAGAGAGAAAGTGGTGGTAAAGGAGACATGGCTTTTATTTGGGGCTCTCAAATAGACACATATCGGGCACATCCCCCCCCCTCCCCCCCCCCCATTGCCCCCCATTGTGCCTCTGAGAATTTTCAAATAAAAACACCCATAATGTGAATTTACATTTAGCACATTTATAACGCCCTTCTATTTTTAGAAAACTGTAAGTCAACATAATAAACATACCCTTTCTTTTGAACTCACGTGGTATCTTACATGTTCTATAAGGTGGACTCCCCAGGATATGACAGTAGTAATTACCTCAATCTAAAAAAATTGTGGTAAGCCTGCTTGGCTAAGCATACTGTGGACTCACTCTTGAATTGTCCTATTCATAGGCTTAGCCATACCATTTTGGGGTGGAGTATATGGGGTGATCAACTAATGCTTAATACCCATCTAGTCACAAAACTGCTCAAAGGCTTTAGAGACACACTTACCCTCATTATCTAGCCTTAGGCATTTTTGCCTATACCTAGACTGGTTCTCAACCAAAGCAAGCCAATGCTGAAATGTTGCCAAGACCTTTGATTTTTGCTTAATAGGATATGCCTAGACCTTATGTGTATAGTCATCAATGAAGGTAATGAAATACTTCGCACCACCTAATGACTTGTAGGGCATGGGACCACATACATCCGAATGAACAAGAGCCAAAAGCACACCCATGGGCATGCCATACCATACTTTTTATACATATTACGCGTTTGCTTGTCATATAAACCATGATCACAAGACTCAAAGCACTTATAGTCAAGGGGGACGGAAGATATTGCAAATGGATAAGTATTTTCATTCCTTTCAAGGACATATGCCCAAGGCAAAGATGCCAAAGAGATACATGTGGAACTAGATTCAGAACCAAAATATGGTCAATTGACCCAAATACAAGCAAGGGGTAGAGAATATTGGACTTAGCACCATGTGCAATGACAAGATTTCTACGGGTAATCTTCCATGAGGAATCACCAAAAGAAACTACATAATCTACATCATCCAAAGTACCAACAGAGATAAGGCTCTTCATGAGAGGCAGTACATGATGTACATCATAAAGAGTAAACATACTACCTAAACCAAATTGCAGCTTGACATCACTAATATCAACAATCTCTAATACCAAGTCATTACTCAAATAGATAGATCCAATCATACTTTGATAGGAGTGAAACCACTCTCTATGAGGGATCACATGAAAGAAAGCATCTAAATCTATTAGCCAATACTGCAGGTGCTGCTATGAGGTATCAAAGAAGCTGCAAGTATAAAATTATCATTAGAATCAGTTTGTATGACATTAATCTCTTCAATGTTGACGCTAGACTTTCTAGGACAGTGCTTCAATCATTATTTTTGTCATGCACTTTACCCTTGCCCTTTTTCTTGCACTTGTCCTTGTGCATTTTATGACATTGTTGCCAAACATGTCTTGCTTTCCCATAATAATGACAAGTCAATGAGGACTTATAGCCATGGGACTTACTATGAAACTGTCCATATGATTGAGAATGAGACTACTGAGAGTCTCTCCCAGGGTGGTCATTACTGCTCTTACCATTATTGCCTCTAACTGTCAAAGCATGAGAGATGTGGGAAGCATCAATATTCCTTCAGTTAACCTCTTCATTCAAGAGTGCACCCTCTACATCCTATAACTTGAGCCCATCTGTAGGTATGCTTACACACATAGCAATACAAAATGTATCCCATGATTCAAGCATTGTAACCAAGAGGAACAAAGGGGGAAAATTATCCTTGAATTCAATCCCTTGTGAAGACAAATGGTTGAGAATGAAATGAAACTCATTTAAGTGGGCTAACATGGAAGTGCCCTTTTTCATGTGAAGGTCATGAGTTGCTTTGGCCAATAGGCCGTCTGAGAAGCGAGGCTCTGCTTATCATAGAGATTGTGAATCTTATCCCATAAGTCCCATGCTAATTGCCCGTCAAAGACAACATTATAGAAAACCTGCTTAAAGTGGGACAACATGATTGTGGACTTACATAGCTCATCTAGTTTAGTCTAATCCTCTACATCAATATGTTTGAGCTTGACACCCTCATGTTTCAAAGGCTTAATCTACATTTTTTGCACTTAAACTTGCTAGATTTGGGTCTTCCAAGAGTTGTAGTTGGTGCCATCCAACTTGTTATTATTAAAGATAGCACTGTCATTAAGCCACTAGCCATAATGAGACCAAGCAAATGCACATAAGGGAAAAATAGGCTATTGTAATAACCTACAAATTAGGCCCAAAACCATTGCTAAATCAAGCTAAAAACAAGGGGAAGGGCTAAAGTAATGAGCTGTCCACAAATTAATGCAAAAGACTATCAAATGGAGGTGATTGCTCGCATAAATAGTGTAGTAAACTACAGTTACAACATGCTGAAAATAAAGTACAAGAGTAAGAAACCAATGCCAAAGGGGGGCAATCACTAATATAAGACAAATTGAAATTATCACGGAATAACTCCAACTAGTAGTGAACGAAGAACCATCAAAGGATCAATGTATTACATTAAGTTACGTCCCATAGGCATAACCGTCATGCATGGAGTAGGTCTCATGGGTAACAAAAGAGACCAGCCAAAGGCACAACAAACTGAGCAATGTAATAGAAGCTCAATACATAGCCAACCAAGATATATACATCACTAACAACATCATGATAGAGATAGGTGCTAGCCCAAAGGTAATGTCAGATTAGCCCACTAAGCATCAACTATGTACAAATCATGATGAGAGCATATACATGTCGCCAAGTCCCATGATCGCACTATAAGACCCTCAAGCTCAATTGCGTAACCAAATGCTCAATGTAACATCCAAGTGTCAACTTGGCTATATAAATAAGGCCCAGTAGCTCCCAGTGTGAAAAAAATCAAATGCTAGACAAGTAAACAAGGCTCAAAACATCATGTGGAAGGCATCCATACATCCAAGATCCAAGTAGAATATATCTGGGAGCATCCAACCCAAGTAACTTACAAAGCTCTTACTATAGCATCCAATGACCATACATAATAATGAATGACATCCAATGGCAAAAGTCAAGGCTTTGATCTTAGCTCAAGAGAATGTAAAGAGCATAACCAAGTATGTAATATCAAGGGTATACTCCAGTGTAGCATCCAAAATGCTTGGGAAGCATCCAATGACAATAGGCATACAAGATCCCTGATAAAAGAGAATGCAGCCCTATGTATTTCAACAAGTCAAATCTCTATAAAAGTAAGCAAATGGGGGCTCAAACTAGGGTTAAAATCATCTCACATTAATAGCATAGTATCCCCAAACATGATAGCATCATATAGGCATGAAGTGGCATCACATGACCATCACCAATGAGGATAAAGCATGAAGATAAGGGGCTACCCTATTGCTCATAGCTTGTGGACTGTAATTCATAGTAAATGGAGCTAAAGAATAAGGCAAAACATGGTCTATCTTTACTTTCCCATGAAGAAATAATATATATACGATTTAGTTTGAGAATGACATGCAATCTTTAAAAGTATCTCCTACACGTGACTTGTTAGGAATACCAAAACTTGGATTATTATCAAGTAAAGGGATTTATTTGTTCTTCCTTTGATCAACAAACTTTTAATGCAAGGATATATTTAGAATCCTATCTAGATGCACTTTTTTTCCCTAGTATTGCCAAACCGTTACTAGACTATTGCCACGAGTATAGTTGAGAATCTTACTTCTTCAATTTTCACTCTTTCCAATGCTTTCAAACTCCAAAGGGTTCTATATTTGGAGAAAGAAGAGAACAAGGCAAACACACTTTATCTATGCCTCCCCATAAAGAAAGAATGTATACAAGATTTTGTCGAGGTATGACCAACAATCTTCAAAAGGTATCCCCTCCATGTGGCTAGATGCATGTTAGGAATATCAAAACCTGGATTACTATTAAGTAAAGAAATTCATTTATTTTCTTGATGGGATCACTCATGAAGATATGTGTGTATCATGTGAGTTCAAAATAAGGGATTTTAAAAAAAAACTATATTTATACTTTTTTTTAAACATACAAAAATGTATCATCTAAGAGATTATTTATAGATTGAATAGAAAAGAGTTGTGTTTTATTAAGGAAAAGTTCATATAGAAGGGTATTTATAAATAGGCCTTGAATGGACGCAAGATAGAGGATACATGTACAGTGAATCCCCTGAGTTTGTTCTTCTTTTGACCAACAAACTTTAAAATAAAGAATACATTTAAGATCCTACATTTGACTTCAATATTGACAATATGTAGAAGCAAACATCATTAACCATGCTTTCCAAGCCATGTGGCACATGTCTATTAATTTTGCCTCTACTATGGTAGCACATTGAAACTCCTTCAGTTAGTTGATATTGATAACATTCCATAAAATCTAACCATAATATAGGACACTGGCTATGTAATATTGTGTAAAAAAAAGGTAGCTAGACAATAAGATTGATAAATTAGCTATACTAGTTTGTGGGCAAAGTTATGGTGACTCAAAATATTTACTAATGTTTTTCTTTGTTTTGTCTAGTCGCTATCCATATTATTGTACATAGGGTGGTTAAAGGCATTATACATGTATACAAGTTGTAGGCAATGGCATGTCTATTTAAGACATATGATTTTAGCTAACCAATTTAATAAAGTTGTTCTGCATATTAAACATGCTTGGCAAATAATTTTCTTTTGCTTGCGTTTTGTTTTGGTTCATTTGATTGCAGAGGCCAACCAGTCGAAACCTTCAAAAAGGCCCTCACCTGTTTTTGCACTGCACTGTTGGAAGTGGCAATATGACCGCTTGATGTATTTGTGGATATATGTAATTCCAAGTTTGTCCTTGACTTCCTTGATGGCCATGGCATCAGGAAGATCGTGTTTATTAGCTAGCACCAAAACTTTAATATCATGTGCCAACTCTGGATCTTCTATCACCTTTGCTAGCTCTTGCTTGGCTTGGTCAACTCTTTCTCGATCATTACTATCAAGCACAAAGATGAGACCCTAGATAAAAACAAGTAGTCGAACAAAAATGTTGATAAAAGGGAGGCAAGTGAATAAATGTGATAAAGGAAACATTATTAAAATGCATTTTAATATTTATCTTTAGTGGAGTTATATACACCATACAGTCCAATATATTGTGCACCATTGCAAATCATAAAATGCCAACAATCACAAGAATCTTACTACAACAGTTGCCATTTCTTATTTTCTTGAACCTTGACTCAAAGACCTTAAATTCTAAACCCTTCAACTTATAAGTTAATGCACTATCTTGGTAATAGGCATACGTTCAAATGATGGTGTGTTGGATTGGTCAATGCTATCTATATTGAGAGGAGAGACCATAATTAGATGGCAGAACATCATACTCACCTTTGCATCAAGCAAGTATTGCCTCCATAAATGTCTGATTCTCTCTTGGCCTCCTACATCCCACACAATGAAGCTTATGCTCTTGTACTCCACTTTCTCAACATTGAAGCCTATCGTAGGGACAGTCTTTATATACTCCCCGAGCTTGAGTCTGTACAAGATGGTGGTTTTCCCTGACCAAAAAGACATGCAAATTTGATGATGATGATGATGATGATGCTCTATAGAGTGTAATGATTATAAGATGCTCGTTGATTTTATAAGAACGATGATGTCATGCAGTGTTGCCCATGATCGCTTGATGATCATGGACGCGCCTCACGTTAACGGAACCATGATTCAAGCAACTGAAGTGCGTGTGGCGACGGATATCAAGTATCCACAGCTAACGAGCAGACAGGAGCCACATGGCAGTTAATCATTGGCAGATTAAGAGGAGGGCGGTTGATGATTATAACCTGCTGCGTCAAGACCGATCATGAGGATGCGGACCTCCTTTGGGCCGCAGGAGGAGAGCTTCTCGAAGATCCTGTACACCGCATTGCCCATCTGTTGCCAGTTGAAAATGGTTGATTAAAGGAGGAGCTGCTGCCCTTTTCCTGTTGTTGATGTGGATGGAGATGGAGATGGGCCTGCGAAAGGGATGTGTTTCTCTCTGGTTTTGTAAACTGTAAGAAGAAGAAGAAGAAGAAGAAGAAGAAGCAGTGCGAGACGAAAGCCCCATTATAATTTGGATCAAACAAGCCAAGGTCCAGTGAAATCAACGAGGCGGAGAGAGAGAGAGAGAGGGAGAGAGAGAGAGAGAGAGAGAGAGAGAGAGAGAGAGAAAAACTGTATTCCATCATGTGTGAATGAGTGATTTGGAGTATCCGAGCGAGAGAGAGAGAGAGAGAGAGAGAGAGAGAGAGAGAGAGTTAGCACACGAGAGCCGGTGGCCAGCCAACACATGCTTCCTTTTGACTTAAATGCCTTTAGCCAAAAACTAGTGCGCTTTATGCACCGAGTCTCGAGAGTCTCTCTCGCATACTCTACTCGCACTAGATTTTGTCTAATTTTGTGATTTTGCACTTGCATAATTCGTTCACTGAGACTCTCACTAGACTTCATTTACCAAAACACTTTTAAGCCCTTAATGAATGGCTCCACCCATGTTTGGGAGACAAGTTACCTCCTTCAACTCCGCCACCATGATGGTTCACTAATTGGAATTGTAATTAAGTTCCTCTCGCAAACATATGTGCAATGCACAATATGTTGACAACTAGCTCAACATATATCCTAATTGTCGAGTCATCTATTCGGAATAGCTTAGCCATAGTCCTAGTAGACAATTTAGTAGTAGACTCCATAAAACACACTCTAAAGCTAAATTTGCTTGTATATGTTCTCTAATGGGAGCCTCTTTATTTGAACATGGCAAATGTGCCTCAATCGAATATTTGAGCTCATGGAATGCATCGTAAAGCATATCATAATATGTCACATATCGATGCTAATTCTCTAACCTTGCATTGCTCCATATTTGGGAGTGGATACCCCATTCAAAAAGGCAACTTGCCTTGGAAAGCACCACCATAAGCATGGAGAGTACTTTATGACCCCGTGCTCTAACAATGCTAACAATGAGGCCCAGTGATAAATAAAACACATCATCATTATGATCTCATCGTCAACTGCATCTACATTATCAAAGTCTACCAATTGTTTTACCACAAATGCTACAATTATAGGCATAGAGTATTCCACTTTTTAAGAGTTAAAAAGCCACAACATTATTCATCCTATATGCGAGAAACCAAAGGGAATCAACATACTATACTATATTCGCTATCTATTTGTTTGTTTGTCTGTCTATATATATAATATTTTGAAAAACTAAAAATATCAATAAATTAGCATGCGAGTGTCATCTTTTGTTGAGAAAGAAGCTTTATAATATCCAAGTGCATCCACATGTACATCTCAACATGCCTTTTCTCCTCATCTAGTTGCATTCAAAGTTACTTTCATCTAGCTTGCATTGTTGCTCTGGTTCTCTTGCCTAAGGCCTTTGATATCGAGGCCAAATTGTCCTTTACTTTTTGTCCCTTGGTGCCCTTTATGGGTTGAAACACATTCTCATCCTTAGTAATGTCCTTTTCTTGTCTTGTTGCTATTTTGATACCAATGTGTTGTTTGTACTTTTGCGCACCTCAATGGCAATGCTATCAAAACTCCTAGGATTCCAACATAGTGAGGAGTTTGTAATCACATACTGTTTAGCATGTTAGAATACTGAGATTGAGTTGGAACACACCAAAAGTTGAAGACTTTGTTTCTCCTTCCTATGCTTCTTTCAAAAGGGCATATATTCTATTTTTTGCTCGGTCAATTATGAAAGCAACACCGAATTCTTCACTAACACTCTATGGGGCTACATCCCATCCTTAGGCTTGAAGTTTATTTTCTAAACATGAGCCATCTCTTTTCAAAGTGCTTCAAGAATATGGTTTGGGCTTTGTATCTCCCTAGAGATGGCCCTTTTTCTTATTTCCATAATCACCATCATCGAGTAAAGAGGATGGCGCATCAATGTTTTGGGATGGTGTCGAAGGATGAGCTTGCTTCTTACCCTTATTTTTCATCAATTATGGAGCATATATTTTCTCCATCATTGACTATGGAGCTGATGGGCTTGTATGGAGAGATTGTGAAGTATGTGGTGTGCGACACATTGTGGCTTGATGGGTATTGTGGATGCTGTATAACTAGGGGGCATGATGGAATTGTCTCCATACACAGGGTATGACGATGATGGTGATAGTCGCGTGTGAAATGACTACAATGCATGTGGTATTTGGTGTGCAAGTGAAATGCCCCATTGAGCATGTAACATGGATGTGGAAGAGAGATTAGGAGGCAGAACATGATATTGGCTTGAGGACACAAGCTCCAACATGTCATCCTCAATGTATTGGTTATCATTCAATAATGATGTCAATTGACAATCCACACAAAGGGGCATATTGCTCTACATGTTGCTCATTTCTACAACACGATTGCATGATGCTAGTATCAACACTTTGAGTGGCAAACCTCATATGTAATAGGAAAAGTTTCATCGCACACAAGTTCCATTGCATGTAAAGTTCCCTAGGCAATGCCAAGGAAGTGCAAGTGTGAAAATAAAGTGGTGTATAAGAAAAATGAACTATGTAGAGTGCAAGTCCTATTCTAGCTTTATGTGCAGATCACAAATGCCTACAACAAGTAGAGAGCAAATGCTAGTTCTCGAATTCATGCAAAGACAACTATTTATAGATCATCTCTCTCTCTCTCTCTCTCTCTCTCTCAACAAGAGATAACCAGTGTTGAAACCAGAACACAATTTGACTATCTCATGCTATCTCATGCCAAGGTCAAAGACAACCAATTTCATGTAAGAAGGTAGCCTTTGTTAATTAGATCTATTTGAGCTCGTATAAATCTTGCATAACATCTTTATGGGAGCTAATTTGCATTAGTGCATGGGAATTTTCAAACTTGAAGATCCACTAGTATTGCAACATAAATGCAAAGAGCATGGCTTTCCATTAGTGAAAATTTAAACTACTGCACTTTAACAAGTTTATGGCACACTATTATATTGAAGAAAAATAATACAACAAGATCACACAACCATGAGGGATCCACATCAAGGTTTTGGTTGTGCAACAAGTAAATTCTCATATAGCCTCAATTCAAATGTACCCACTCCTTCAATGTATACGTTTAGGGGGGTGAGGTTATAATTGCATGCTTATAAGACCAAATGACATAGTATCAAACACAAGGCAAGCATCAAGGCACAAAATTTTATAACATTTTGGAATAAGATCTATTAAGGAATCTCTTGACCATAGAGGTTGTCCAACTAGTGCATGCAAGAGGATGGAAGATTTTGGTTTGGGATACCCCATTGATGAAGTTACCTCATGTAACACTACATACAACCTCTCTCACAATATTTTGCTTTACTATTAGCCCAAAATTTGGAAAGGTATACATTCCATAAAGATCTCTCACAATATTCTGCTTTACTACTAGCCCAAAATTTGGAAAGGTATACATTCCATAAAGAGAAACAAAGGCACCATAAGCTATTTGAATGTTAGGCTATGAACACCATGGATTATAGTTTTGTCTATGTCCTCTTAAATTTGCATGATATTTTGTGGCCAAAGCCTTAGTTTGATTCTCCTAAAGGCCAACTAAGGTTGTTAGGAATTGTGCTTATAAAGATTATAAACTCTCATGTGTAATATATTTTTGCCATTGTGAGTAGTCCTTGTTCTTGTGACCTTCTTAAGCTCGGTTCCTACTTCTTGTGAGATCTAGCTTCATGTTAAGAGATTGAAGAAGAGTTGAGGAGCTAACTAATTATCTTCCATACTTTTTCTTCTCCTCTTCCTCATTGTACTCATGCAGAACAAAGAGTAAGCATAGACAACTCACTTTGGGTCAAGGTTGCTTTGAATAGTGATAACAAATTGGATCCATAGAGTGCTTTGAGGTGAGTTTATTACTTCTCTATTTTAGAGAGTGAGAAGTAAAAGAGATGAGCCAAGATTATATGAGGTGAGAGATTGGATGTACGTAGTGATTCACTCTCACTCCCCACCATTGGAGGTTTAAGGAGTATGGTCTCATGAGAATTCCAAATTTTGTGCTCCATCTTATGGCTTAACTTACTCAAGGAGTGAATCAGGAGGATAAAGAGATTACCAAGATTTATCTTTAACTACAACCAATGAAAATTTCTCAAATATATTTTTTCTTTACATCATCTACAAAAAAGGAAGACCTAAATGATCATAAATGGGCCTCAAATTCGAGCATGCTTAGTGATTGGCGAAGTTGAAAATTTCCTTATTTTCCATTTGCTCCATATGTGACTAAAAATTGGTGGAGATACTAGGGTCCCATTGCCCCTCCTCCATTCATAAGTAGATAGAAAATTATAAGAGTTTGTTAGCTTAGAACCATCTCTTTTGACCCCACAACCTTAATTTGAAATTAATAAGGAATGTAATGTCAAGTATAATAGATAAAGGCAATGACATGCCAATGGAGAAGTGCAATCTTCAAAATCTTTGCTTTATACAACATTACCTCTAGCATAATATTAAGAAAATGATCTAATACATGAAAGTGGCATATTTTGTGTTGTATTAATTATTTTTGCATGCTTTTCTATTTTTTAGGAGTAGGGCTCAAATATATCATCGAACAAAGTTAGAGTGGTCCAAATGTTCCTATCTAGAAAGACCTACATGGGATTTGTAGAACAAAACAATATATTTTGGAGACGTCACCTATCTACAAAAGATCTTGATTTCTTTGTCATTTAGAGAGTATCCAAATACTTCAAGGATTCTTGCAAATATATTTATATCTTATAATCAAGGGCTACAAATTATAGCATTATGACTTTAAGTCATAACAAATAAATGAACACTGAAAAGCTTGATAAAAGATGTTTTTTCTAAGGATTCTTTTCTACATAAGAATCTCATAGATTGTGAATGCCAATCTTATATGTAATTGTATGTGCAAGCACGGTCTAGTTTTGACCATGCTTGGTTTAATCAACTAAGAAAATTTTTGCATATAGAAGCTTTTTTGTCCCCAATATTGCATATAGAAAATGGGCTTTTTTCAAATAACAAAACCCAAGACTTGGAGTAGTCAACATGTTTATAAAAGGATATGAGAACTTGTGGCATTCCTAGGTGGTTGGTAAATCACAATATATCGACAATGTCTTCACGCACCCTTAAAATCATCAACAATTTGGAGCACTAGAACGTGAAACTTTGTTGAGTTATTATTGCCAATAAACTCTTACTTTGGATGCTTTGTAATTGATCATGATTAATATCTTTTAGAGTCTATTGTGTGATGTAATGAACAAAAAGGCGTACTTTTGTTTAAGATTCTCTTACCTTCTACACAACATGTATAGGGTTGAAATAATGTATGCTACAACATAGTGTTTGAAGATAACCAATTCACTTAGTTTGATTTGTATTTAAGAATTTGTTAAGTGAGTGTGTATATATGTCCTTAAAAAATGTTGAGTAGTCATAACATAAGAGACAAGTACTATTATAGGTAGCTACTAAGGCTAATGGGTCACTTGAACATAGCTATACTTCCCAAATACCATTGTGTTTTATGCTTTAAGATTTTGCAAATTTACATTCCTTGGATGTAGCCTTACTATTTAACTATGATATTCATCTTACAACTATATTATTTTAGCTATAGGTTCAGAAAGCCCCAAACCTCCGAAGGGCTTCCCGAACCTACCCCCTTTTCCAAACCTCTCTTTTTCAATCAAAATCCCATCCCTTCCTCTCTTTCTCACGTGCAATATCTCATTTTCTCTTCCCCTTCCTTTTTTTCATTAAAGCCTCCCACCCCCCCCTTTTTTAAATTAAAAGCGCTTCCCCTCTCTCTCACTTATAATCTCTCCTTTTCTTTTCCCCATCCCCTTTTTAATTAAATTCTTCCCCCCTCGCCCCTCTCTCTCACTTATAATCTCTCCTTTTCTTTTTCCCATCCCCTTTTTAATTAAATTCTTCCCCCTCCCCTCTCTCTCATGTGTAGGGCCTAGGTTCTCTCTCTCTCTCTCTCTCTCTCTCTCTCAGCTAGATTAAACTTTTTAATTTAAAATTTTCTTTAATTGAATATTTTAAAAGATTTTTTTAAATGTTAAAGTTTTTTGAACATAGTTTTTCACACACTTTGAGGAGATAGAATAAGAGAGAGAGAGAGAGAGAGAGAGAGAGAGAGAGAGAGAGAGAGAGAGAGAGAGAGAGAGAGAGAGAGAGAGAGAGAGAGAGAGAAAAGAAGAAGAAGAGAGAAGGGAGAGAAAGAGGAAAGAGAATAGTCTTTTTTTAATTAAACATTTTTCTTCTCCCCCCTCTCTTATGCATAGGGCCTAGCTTTTCTCTCTCTCTCTCTCTCTCTCTGTTAGATTAAATTTTTTAATGTAAATATTTTTTTAAATTAAAATAAGGAGAGAGAGAAAGAGAGAAAGAGCAAAAAAGAAGAGGAGAGGGAGGGAGGGAGAGAGAGGGGGAATAGAGAGAAAGAGAATATAGAGAGGAAATATAAAAT
Source organism: Lygodium microphyllum (assembly GCF_053477565.2). Lineage (NCBI taxonomy): Eukaryota > Viridiplantae > Streptophyta > Polypodiopsida > Schizaeales > Lygodiaceae > Lygodium > Lygodium microphyllum. The sequence continues at coordinate 41,547,446 of NC_141156.1, forward strand.
TTAAGAGAGAGAGAGGAAAAGAAAAAAAAGAGAGGAGAGAGGGGGAGAGAGACAAAGAGAAGAAAACGAGAGAGAGAAAATAAGAAGAAGAAGAGAAAGAATTTGAACATAGTGAGAGAATTATAGAGAGAGAAAATATAAAATTTAAAAGAAAGAAATATAATTATAGACAGAGGAATATAAAATTTAAGAGAGAGAGAGAGAGAGAAAGAGAGAGAGAGAGAATAAAAGAAAAAAGAAAAAGAGAGGAGAGAGAGACAGCGAGAAGAAAATGAGAGAGAGAAAAGAAGAAGAAGAATTATAGAGAAAGAATTTGAACATAGAGAGAGAAAAGAAAAAGAAAAGAAAAAGAGAGAAACTTTTTTAATTAAAATAAGGATATATATATATATATATACACACACACACACACAAAGAGCAAAAAAGAAAGAAGAGGAGAGGCAGGGAGAGAGAGGGGAAATAGAGAGAAAGAGAATTATAGAGAGAGAAAAGATAAAATTTAAGAGAGAGAGAGAGAAAAAAAAGGGAAAAGAAAGGAGAGAGGGGGGACAGAGACAGAGAGAGAAAATAAGAAGAAGAGAGAATTTGAACACAGAGAGAATTACAGAAAGAGGAAAGATAAAATTTAAAAGAAAGAGAAATTAAGAAAAAATTTAAAGAGAAGAAAAAAAGGAAGAGAGAGAGAGAGAGAGGAGAAGAAGAGAGAGAATATAAACATAAAGAGAGAATTATATATAGGGAAAATATAAAATTTACATACTTTAAGAGAGACTGGAAGGAGGAGAGAAAGTGAAAGAAGAAGAAGAAGAGAGAGAGAACATGTAGAGAAAGAAAAGATAAAATTTAAAAAGAGAGAATAAAAAATAGAGGAGAAAGAGAGAAGGAAAAAAGAGGAGAGAGAGAGAGAAGAAAAGTGCAAAGAGAATAAAAGGAGAGAGAGAGAGAAAAGAAAAAATTTAAAAAGAGAATGAAGAGAGAGAGAATAAGAAAAAAAGGAAAAAAGAGGAGAGGAAGAGAGAAGGAAAAGAGAGGAGAGAGGGGGGAGAATAAAAGGAGAGAGAGAGAGAGAATAAAAGCGGGGAGAGAAAAAAGAGAGAGAGAGAGAGAAGAAAAAATAGACTAAAATAGAAGGCAAAGAAAGAGAGAGAGAGAAAAAAAAGACAGGGAATTTGGGAGAGAGAGAGAGAGAAAAAAGAGGAGAGAGAAAGATGAGAAATGGATTGTTGAGCGAAGTTGCCATATCACACGGCAACTTCGCTTGCTGCTTCGAGGCAGCGAAGCTACGGCCATGAAGCGATCTAGCATTCTGTGCACGCGAAGCATGCGCAGAACGCTAGTTTCAACTATTGGGTGTCATGAGGGTGTTATACAAGATATTTGGGATTTTATGAGAATACAAAACTATAATATTAAGACTAATTATTCCATTCTACATTGTGCATGTCTTAACTTTGGTTTATAATGTTTTAATGTACAATGTAAGCATAAAAATGTTGTATCATGTAAGATATTTTTAAAAAGAAAATGTTTAAGTCAATGCATTGTATTTACCTTAGCTAGAAGATGGCCCTTACTTAAGTTGATTTCTTCTCCTTAAAATGGTCCTATCTAAGTTGATGTCAAGTTTCATAAATATTTTGAGAATTATTCTTATTAACTTGTTGTCCAATCCAATATTAACTAGAAGATGGTGGTTACTTCAAGTGATATCTTAGCCACACCCAAGCATTGGCATCTTAGGAGAAAGCACAATCAACAAAACGAGTGATATCACATGGATATGGCTGGCTTCATGTTTCAAAATGAGGTGTAGTCATATCATCGTGCCTATTTTTTCATAGCTTTGGTGGATTGTCACTCTAGTGGGGGTCATCCCCACAATCATCATGTTGCCCATGCAACCATTTGATGGGTAGCTTAGATGCCTTCTTTGCTGGGGTCTTTTCCATGGTTGTAACTTGAGATATGGTGTTCCCCCTTCATCAATGTGACCTATGTGAAAATTATACTTTTTGACACATGTTGACATGACATGCTACACTTTGAACCATAAAACCATAATGAATCATTGAACTTATGCCCAAGCAATTCCTTATTAGAAGGAACACAAGATTCTCCCCCACGAAATCTACTTAGGAACCATAATGAATCATTGAACTTATCCCCTAGCAATTCCTCATTAAAGGGAACATAAGATGTTTACCCAACTTAAAGTTATAGACCATAATAAGATCACCTTCTTTGAAGATCTTCTTTTTTATGAACTTATTTATCCAAGCTTGTCTTCTTGCTTGTATCACTCTTGATAAATATGTTGTAACAATTCTATGCTCTTCAAGGTTATTAGTTCTTGCAACCTATTGTACACCAACTCTTCAGGTGAAAGTATATGAGTAACAACCACTCTCTGGTGAAGCACAATGAATTCCATAGGGATAATAGCCTCTACCTCATAAACTAACTTAAATGGTGTTAATCTAGTTGTAACTCTATATGCTGTTCTAAAAGACCACTTAATAGAATCCAAACTAGTATCCCGATCTTTCCTATTTTCACAAGAAATCTTCTTAAGAATCCACAATAGAATCTTATGAAAACTTTTTGCATGTCTATTTGCTTGAGGAGGATGGTAGGGTGTAGAGTTTTTATGGAGGATTATATGTTTTGCAATTAACTCCTTATAACATCAGACAAGGAAATGCTTTCCCATGTTGCTTACCAATTCTATTGGACATCAAAATCTAATTATGATATTCAAATATAGAAATCGGGCTACATTAGAAGCAATATTGTCTTTCAATGTCTTAGTTTCAATCCATTTTGTACAATAATTAGTGCATACCAAAATATATTTATTATTGGTTTGATGAGAGCTATTGGTTTAATTGGTCTAAGAAAGTTAATTCTCCATTTTTGGAAAGGTTCCAAAGACAATATAGGGAGGTCTTGCATTCTATCCCTTGTTTGTGGTTGACCTTCTTGCATGCATACAATACATTTCTGAGCATATTGATGTGCATCCTTAAGGACAATTGGCCATCGTAAACCTGCTTAAAACCTTTTCCTTCCGATAATGTCATCTAAATGACCTCTTGCTAATCCTACATGGGTTCCTACAAAAGTACACCCTATCCTACTCAAGAATACACCTTCTCAAGATTTGATCAGCGTCTCTTCTATACAAAACTCCCATAATAACCTGAAAACTTTTGCTTCGCAAAGCTAACCTTCTTTGTACTTGTACCTTGAAAAAGTTATTGACATAATCCCATCCACAATGAGATATATCATTTGATCATAATAAGAATTAGATTCATATACTTGAACCCCAAACAAATCTCCATCAAGTAGTTGATTATTCCCTTCTACACAAGATTTGTAGGATCAATCCTATTGAGAAAATCTGTAATAGCATGATTCTTACTAGGAATATGCACAATTTTGTAATCAAATTCTTGTAGCAAAAGCATCTATCTAGCTAATCACCCTATAAGTTGAGGCTTATTAATGGTGTACAAGAGAGCATGATGAGATCCACATAAAAGATTATTGAATTTCCTTGCAAATAATGCCCAAATTTTTATAGAGAAAATATCATTCCCAAAACTTCTTGTTCAATACTTGTGTAATTCTTTTTGGAGCCATTAATCTTCTACTAGCATAAATAGTACATAGGTCAAATCCATCTTGTAACATTTTTTTACATCAATATAGCTCCAATAGCTAGATCAAAAGCATCCACAAAGATATGGAAAAGTATGCCCCATTGAGGAGGTTACAAAATGCGAGCAACAACATCTAGCATATTCTTTAAGATACCAAATACCTTATCTCGGTCTTCCAAACAAACTAGATACATTTCTTATTTAAGGTAGTCAAAGGAGTACATATATGGGCAAGGTAGTCAAAGAGTACATATACGGGCAAGGTACTAGCGATATTTACAATGAAACTTAATTTGACCCACAAGCCTCATTACCTCTTGCATTGTTTTAGGAGCTATAGCGTTTTTAATTGCTTGAATCTTTTGGGATCTATAGTCATTCCTTCTTTAGAAATAATATATCGAAGAGGCACTCCTCTTTTAGTGCAAAGAGAAGTTTAAATGAATTCAAAGATATGCCAAAGTTTTGATACCTTTCAAAGCAAAACCTAAAGTGCTTTAGAAGATTTGATTTCTTGCAAAATATGCAAAAATCATCCATCACAAAGGTAACAAGGTAAGGGTCAAAGGTTTTATGTGCTATTCCTTGAAACAACAGAGGACTATTCTTGATACCAAAATTTATAATTGTGCTAATATATGTACCCCATTCTATAGTAAAAGTGGTATTATCCATATCTTTTGGGGCCATTACGTATTGTCATTACCCTTTGGAGCCATTCTATCTAATTATAACTTGAGAAACCATTAAAAAAACTATACATTTCCTATCCAACCACTACATCAAGTAAAGAGAGAGTAATTGAATGGCAAATGGATATATGATTGTGGTTGCATTGAGCTTCCTATTATCTACACACCTCATGTAATTCTTCTTGGGTACAACTACGGTAGAATATAATCATGTGACCTCATTAACTAGTTTGAGCTTCCTATTATCTACACACCTCATGTAATTCTTCTTGGGTACAACTACGGTAGAATATAATCATGTGACCTCATTAACTAGTTTGATAAATCTAATCCTAAGTAGTTTGTTAATCTCCTCGTTAACCACCTTTGTATAATTTGGGTTCATCCTATGCTACTTTTTCACAATAGGCTTAACATCTATTGTTCTTACATTGACATACCTTTGGATCTAAACCTTTCATGTTAGTATATTCCCAAGAAAATTTATCTTGAAATCCTTTGCAAAGATCTACTAATTTTTGTTTATACTCCTTTATCGACATAAATGCTCATCTTGATAGGTTTAGAGCCTCCCATTGGATCCAAATTCACTTCTTGTACATCATCTTCAAATACTCTAGTAAAGTTGCTCATGGGATACTCATACTTCAACTTTTGCTCAATGATGCCCTATTGACTAGCCTTATCCAAGGATTTCTCATTCTCAATTTGTTGATCTTCCTAAAAATCTCCCAAGTTTTAATCAACCATCCTAGATTCCTAGTCAAGATTGATGGCTTCCCATGAAAGATCAACAATTTCTTGCATAAAAGTGCTAATTTCCTACCTAGAATCATCGGTTTCCTACATTGAATTACTAATTTCTTACACAAGGTTGATGGTTCTTATGCAAGATTTATAGCTCACTCACTATACTTAGCTAAAATTTGATCATGTCCACCGTAAACATAGGAATAATAGATGGATTAGCTTGAATAAACAATTCTTCCTCATTTTCTTCTCTTTCAAGAACTACATTAATGGTTTTTGCTACAAAGGGTCTAAATTTGAGCTTCAAATTAACTCTATTTGTTGTTGAAAGTTTTACTCCTTAAGGCCATGTGGGATTTTCCACTTGTTTTTCAATATAGTATATGGACTACTCATCTTAGTAGGTATGATATCTTTGCTCTCCCTTATCTTGTGCTATATTTACTTCCCAATCTTACTTCAACTAGGATACTATAAATCATGTTCTTCCCAAAAGAATATGATAGTAATCACCTAATCCTTGTATTCGGAGAACAATAGAAGTTACTCTGAACTTGAGACTATACATTTAATGGATTGATTCTTAAGTGTCCCAAGAGGCTAAAGTTTTCTTTGATATACTATTTTGACCTAGAAAGGTGTTGGCACTAACTCTTGCATCTTGTTAGCCCCTAATCCACCATCTAACAATACATCATGAAACTTCTTTCCAAGGTACTCTACTTGAATTGTGGACACTATAATCCACTGCGTTTGTTTAATTGATTGAGACTCTAAAATCTCTTTTGTGACTTTTGCATACCTTTGCCACACTTGTTTTGCTTCGAGTAAATTGCAAAGATGATCTAGCCAAGGTCTTGAACAATTCATGAGAGCCCTTTAGCTACTCAATTGTGCTTGAGAATTCTTTATTAGACTCATTTGCTACAACAATTCTTTAGGGCCTTGGCTTTTTTCTTAAGGTAACAGCAAATTAATGTAACTTGACTTGATCTCCATACATATTATTGAAACCATTGGCTATCCATGTTGTTTCAAATCAAGTCACATGACAATTAGGGGGTCCTCTTTACTCTTCCCTAAAACTTAACAAGCTTTAATCTTAGGATTAAGTGATGGTTGTTGAGCCTTTACTTTATGCTTTGTTTTCTTCTTCAAGACAAGTACGAAGTTCTTTTAGCTACCATAGAACAAGTTGTTAAAAGTACTACACTTCCCAACACCAATTGATGTAATCTCTCACTCAATTCCTTAGGAGTTGGAGTCTAGTTGAAAACCAAAGGTACCACTTTCTCTTTTGCACTAAAACCAACATGAGAATAATACATAGATGGTACTCTTGTAGAGGTACCAACATCCTAAAAATCCTTTGTGAAAATTGTTTCATTGTCCTCATCCAAGATTGAAAATCTTCTTGCATCTAATCCTTCATTCTATTGCAACTCTTGCTCATGCTTCATTAATAATTCCCTCAAATCTCTAGACTTGCTTTTGGTCAGGATCACATTGGATAGATGAGGGCAATTCTTTGATATATAAATAAGTAAGGCAAAACTAGCTCTCTAACAAGCATCGTCCTACTTAACAAGATATATAATCTACTTAGGGTTTGTAAGTATTTCACAATCTAGTCATAAAACAATGTTGTCTTTACATAGCATTCAAACCAAAATTACAAGTCATCATGTGCAAGATTGCCAAAGTGTTACATCCCTAAATAGCCAAAACTATAAATGAGTAAGGAATTACAAAAAATTAACAAGAATATTCTTGAGAGAAAATATTAAACTAAAAGAAATATTGCACATATAAATAATAACGGCATAGAAATTAAGGAATATCAAAGAGTTCTTTTTCCGTATCATTTTTCACACATAATTAAGAACAACAATCCATCAATACAACCCACGTTGACAATAGCCATTAACTTCCTAATCCTAAGATATTATAATGATATTCACATATGTTAAGGCACAAAGACTACTTTCTTGTGGATAATATGGAGACAACTTTATGTGAATGATCATGAATGTGGCTAAGAGATGTTTTATCATTTCATTCAAAAAGTAGATTTGTTGGTCACTCACAAATTTGATGAGGCAGTCGAATTCAGAGATCTTTCAAGACTCAATTGTACCATCTTGGGGATATCTCTCATACACATGTGCATGCATGCACATACATGACCACACAACTTCTAGTTGTTGCTAAGACTCAACTCAAGGCAAAATAAGAGAGCTTGGAAGAAATGCCAAATAAAAGCTTCTTTTGGACTCTTAACATGAAAGTACTAAGGTCAATTCAAGCCCTAACATGAATTGCTAAGCTATTTTTCCATCTTGTAGCTCCTTTTGTAACCTATAGTTCAAAGCAGGACTCAAATGATCTAAAAGATTGGCATCCATGATATCTATGATAATAGTGTTAAGATTCTCAAATAATCTATGCTATCTATCATTGATGAGGATTTCCTTGATGAAGCTTTGAAATACACACTTCTCTTCCTCCATTGCTTTCTCATACTACCGGTTGCTAGTCAAAATCATCTAAAAATGGAGGTATCTCTTAGGAATAGATCTCTCCATCTTTTTGCTTGGATGGAAAATGATGCAGATACTTTCCATGACTCTATATGCATGTGTGTATGGATCAACTGCACTAGGTTTTACATTTACAATGATGAGGAATCATACATACTACTCATGTCTTGTAGTGCATGTAGTTTGTTTGATATTAAAAAAGGGTTTCTAGTGACATCCTCTCTCTCTCTCTCTCTCTCTCTCTCTCTCTCTCTCTCTCTCTCTCTCTCTCTCTCTCTCTCTCTCTCTCTCTCTCTCTCTCTCTCTCTGTCTACTTATATCCTGCAAAAAAAAACACTTCTTTGAATGCCTCTTCTCATTTCTTTGGCATCCTTTGCAACCCTCAAATTTGAAGGGCACTAAGTTTTTCATTTTTAAAGGGCAAAAATGAGCTTGTCCTTCTTACAAGATAGGTAAGTCTAGAATAGCCTTCATAATGTAAGTTTCTTTTTAAAAGTTCTTGAAGTAGACTTCACTTAACATTCTTTATTATTACAAGCCCATAAATTCAATTTACTTCACCATTACATTTTATAAATGTTGCAACCATACATGATAAGGATATCTTAATATCTTGAATGGGTGATAAAAAAAATCAAATTGTGAAAATAAAGCTATAATCCGGTTCAAAACTATCACATGAAAGAGAAGTAATAAAGTTAAAAGTAAATAGCCAAATTTTAGTAGTATGGAAATCTAAAACCATTCTAAATTGCTTGAAAGTGTAAAATTGTATTATCTAATAAGGAATCAAGCCACCACTCATATAAAAGATAATTGAACATTGAAAAAAATTAAACATTGGATTATATATGAAATTAAGCATACTAGAAAGAATTTGATATCATGACCTGTATTGAAGCTAACATTGTTTTAAACTACTTAATGGCCCATACAATTATGAACCAATATCAAGTAAAAGCATTACACATATATTTACACTTTGAAACATGTAGACAAGCATATTGAAAGTAAACATCCCTTTTTTGGTGGTATGATAGGTACACAATCATATTTAAATAATACATTTTAAAAAGAGGCAAAATTAAAAATCCAATCCAATTTTAATTGTATCGAAGTAAACAACCTTATGTCTTAAATAAAGACAAAGTAAACATCAACATATCCACATATTAGGAGTATGAAAGAAAACCACCAAATATACATAATAAACATAGAGCAAACCACCTTTACATTTAGATCATCTATGCAATTAGACATTAGTGATAGAATTTAATATTGAAGATTACATTAAAGCTAAAAAAATTCTAAACTACCTATTACTTTAACAACTAAAATAAATGCATTACAACTATGTAATCAAAAGCTAAATCATGTAAAAAAGAGAGCAAAAATTATTTCTATGTATTTTTCTTGGCATTACATAGCATGGATAACAATACCACATCAACTTACAAAAAGAGAGCCAATATTGAGACCAAATCTTTTTCAAGTTTCTCACAAGTAGGACAAAAAAGGGAGGACAAATACATTTGATATGATATATAATAATAGGTACCTGCTAACAAAATGTTTAAGTCTAATTACAAGTTCTTTTTGCTACTATACTCATAGTATGAATACAAAGAGTTAGTGCTATTGATACACTTCTTGTGAATGCCCTAATTTGTGCTTGTCTCACCTTCATATTTTTCTAAACCTCACAAATCAAATCTAGTATATCTCTTTCATATTCTTTGGTGAAGAAAGAGACATGAACATGAGCCTATTAGGGGAGATTTGAGGTCTCAAAAATGCCCTGTAAGAGATCCTAGAGAGAGAAAATGTTCATAATATTCTTGTGGCTTGCATCAAACCTGGAAATGTAGGTGCTTGTAAAGATGATGATGATTGATTTAATAAGGATCCTACCTTATCTTGATAGAACTAAAAGAGAATATTCAATTTGAAAATTTTTGACATCTTATTACCTCTCTTCATCGTCATTCTCTCTTTTCCTTCTTCTTCTCCTTGTTGGTTACTTACTCATTCTTCAACTTTTTTGAATTCACACAATATTCTTATTTAAAGTTGCAAATCACATATTTAGCTATGGATCAATCATCTAATGATCCTTGTAACACTAGTAAAATAGTCCTCTATCATCTTCATGTTGACCTAGATCATGAGTATGAACCAAATTATTAGAAAAAGGACAAAACAAAATAATGGTTAAGATTTGAAGGGAAAAAAAATTTCTTGATCTTTGGTTAGATGGAAGATTATACCCCAAAGATCCTATCGAAAATAGTTTTATAATGGCTCTTCATTAATGCGATTTATTGGTGATGGTTATAATGGATTTTTGGGCTAGACATTTAATCTTATGCAGAGAAGGATATTCCTAAATTGGAGAATCACTTGTTAACAAACCATAGAGATGAGTTGTTGCAAAAACTACAGGATTGTCAACATAATAATCATTCATTGGAGAAACACATCAAAGCATACCAAAGAAATCAAACTAGTTTAGGAAGATATCTCAAGAATATTAAGCATCTCAAAAGAGAAGGAGGTGGTTGCAGTAAAATAATCCAGGTAGCAAGGTATATCTTTTTACTTAACAAATGTTGAATATAACTTTGATTCTAATAGTATGTGAGTTATAATGTCAATATTTTTTAGGTCTCTTTTTCAACCAAATTTAAGTGAGAGAGATGCTTCAAAGGCATCTGAATTTTATTATCATCTCTTGCCCTCAGCAATGCCAAAGAATATTCTTAAGAAGATGAAGTTCAAAAAAGTAAAGAGACAATGCTCAGATTCTTTTATTAGGCATCCTTCTTTGGATTCTAAGTTGGTGGGCGTAGAAGACTTTGGATAGTATTAGTATTAAATGGGATGAATATGCACAACATTTCCAGCTAAGGCAATCAAATACAAAATATGGTCAGATACAAAATTGTTTACTTCAAAAGCCATTTGTAGTGAAGACTATTAGACAAAGATTCGATATGGCAAGGTGATGGAAGTTTTGGGTGAGACTTTCCATATCAAGGCCAACTTCAAGAGCAAGAAGAAAGAGGTTGTTTACAATGAATTTAATAACATTTTCCTTGATCTACCTATCCTGCAATGTTTAATGATCAGATTATATGATTTTTCCTTAGGAGAGGCACAAGGAGTAGCCAATTTTGTGATTAAACTTGATGAAAGTGAGATTTTAAAGAGTACACAATTAGAGAGGGTCTCTAAAATAGAGGATTTTGATATATTATATTGGGTTTTTTAAAATCAAACTTCAATCCCTAATGTGATTAAGAGCCAACAAGCAGGAGAAGAGCTATTTATTGAGGGATTTGGGAACTACAAGGTCAAATGGCATATAGCTAGTGACTTGAAGACACTCTGTGTGTAAAGGAGCAAACTCTAGATGTCATTGCCTATATTACATATCCTCAACTTCACAACTGAGCTGAAACAACTAGAATAGATCCCCCTCCAGGCATATCAAAGATCCACAATTCAAGCCAATTTTAGATATTCCTTTGACCAATGCTCATATATGTACACTTCATGCACTCTGTAAAATAATTGAAAAGCTTGTTCATCTTTACATATGGTTTGTTTGGAAGCTAAAACCCTTATCAGATAGACAAGATGCTATAATAATGATCAAGCAAATTTTATTTGCAATTGGTCTGCATGGAGGTAATGTCGTTATTGAGCCACATTTTCAAAAGTCTAAGGATGGAAATTGTATCCCCAAAAAGCCATCTATTGGTGGGGTGAAGGCTAGAAGGTTCATAGGCTTTCATGGAAAGATTGGCAAGATTAAATCTAGAAATGGGGGTTAAACTATTAAATATAATCAATGAAAGTCCCTACAAATGTAGTTAAGGATCATGTTGATAATGGACAAACTTGGAATAGAAAAACAAAAATTTGGAAAACACTAGATGAAACATTCTTTTATTGCAATAAAATTAATTGGAAAGATGATGATCTCGAAGACTTCAAAGACCAATTGAACCTTTAAAAAAATTATCTCATTATACAACTCATTGATAATAACTGATCTAACCCTTTCTTGTGCTTCCTTACGGTGTATTAAGAGTTATTTCACATTTCTATCCATAAACTAATAATAAACTACACGATTGTTGGTGTTAAAAAAAAACTTTTGATTTGGAAAGAAACTTTTAAAAAATACCCCAACATACTTCTTATTTTTGTCACACCTACTTAGTGGAGGTGGACAAAAAATTAGATCACATGAAGGAGTCTCTCTGAGTGTTGAATTTGCTCCTTTACTCTATGGGGTGATGATCACTCAACACTCTTTGTTTTAAAAAATTACAAGGCTTGGCTTTCTCTTTAGAGCTCAATATGGATCCTCATGAGGAAGCATCTTCACAAGATATTGTATTAGCATCCTCATTGAGAATCGCCTTCACTTTTTCATTTCCTAGACCTTTCTTCATCATAGCCTCATAAAAATAATAAAGTTGTTGGAGAATTTGGGTGCTCATACTTGAAGGGGATGCAATGGCAGTGGAGAAGGAGAAGAGGAAGATGTGGGAGAGAAGAGCACACACAATGTAGGTGCTGTCAAGAATGATATTGACAGCCTTATTGCACTTTCATATTATATATGAATAAAGAATGGGCGGTCTATGTACATGGGTAGGCCCAAGGGCCTTTTACCACTAAAAAGCCAATGGACCAAGGAGTGAGAAAACAAAGAAAAAAGAAAAGAGACAAGGTGAGGAATCATGACATCCAACGCCCAATCGGAAAGCGAACTGTGTAATAAGCATTGGGAACCTCTGTAGAAGAGTGAATCATCCCCAATTCCATGACATCCAAGAGACAAGTGATCCCATAGCTCCATATAGTCGAGCAGTCCAAGAATGCTTCTCATGAAGCAAACACAACTCATGAGTGCAAGGATGTAATGGATAAGCATTAGAGTAGCGCATAACATCAGTGTGGCACATAGGAGACAACTAAGAGCACATAAAATCTCCAAAGTCAATCATAGAAGAAGGGCTAGTATCCCAGTGGTGGACACATGTCAGCAGACGGGGTCTCAAGATAGTATGTCACCTCAGCGAAGCAGAAGATTGACATACAACTATAGCATCAACCGTAAAGCACACTGAATGCGCATCAAGAGGCTTGAGAGATGTTCGGGTCTCATAAAAGACAGCATGACGACTATGTATAACCTATTGGGCATCCAAATCCCATAACCTGTAAGCTTGAAAGTCAACATCTCCATAACCTGTAAGCTTGAAAGTCACCATCTCCATAACCAAGGAGGATACATAAGCGTGACATAGGCATATTTGGCATACATACAAATGCTTGGCAGCCAAACATCCTCAAGTAATCATAGGAGGGTCTCATGCCACTCCATGCCTTGTGTGGTGTAATACCATTCAAAGTTAGACATGGCATCCTATTAAGCAAGTAGACTATCGTCATAAGGGCCTCAGTCCAAAAGCCATAAGATAACCCAACTGTAGTAAGCATAGAAGAAACCTTTGCATGTAGAGTTAGGCACATGCCATGAGCAATCCCGTAATATCATGGGGATAGGAAATCAATGCTAGACTATTGACAATAGGACTGAAAGCTGGGAGAGATAGCATGACTCTCATAATCTATCTACACGTACCTAGGCCTGCAACTAGCATAATCCATAAACCTGCCAAGCATAACTGAGGCATCCTCAATCCGTACCAAGGGAAAATCCGAAACATGGTGGGTAGCATTATCCACGAAGGTCACAAAATGCAAAGCTCCACTGGGTAGGCATAGGTCCATAAACTGCACAATGGACAAGATCTAGAGGATCATGCCTCTCATGATGACCATGAGCCAAAGGGGCTCTACAAGGACCATAAGAACAATCAGTGCAAGAATCAAGATCTGCATGTGATGTAGGAGGCAAAAATGAGTCTGAAAGAATGAGACAAGATCTCCATCTCTCTGTGGTGCATATGGCCTAGGTGATAATGCCATAACAATGCATGTGGTATCTGGATAACTGCAACCGTAGAATCTCCCACATGAGAGACATGCACTGGGTAATGAGAACCAGCTCTAGAACCTCTAGCCAAAACCAACCAACCATGATAGATCTTTCATGACTTATCCTGAAGAGACATAGAGTAACCTGCATCATGCGACAGACAGGTAGGCATCAACCTCTTACTAAGCATAGGAACATGTAATACATCATGGAGCACAAGAGAAGTCCTATCAGGCAAAGCTAGGTGTATGTACCCTGTACAAACAATAGCATAAGTCTGCTCAAAGCCCAAATCAATACATCTGTCAACCTCCTTGTAAGAAGAGAACCATCCTCTATGAGGGGTAACATGAAAGATGCCATAGAGTCCAAAAGCCAATCAAAGGCATAGGCCTGATCACTGAGCAAGTAAGCTGTAGGGAAACAAGATGACAAGAGTACATGTTGTAATACATCATCATGGGTAACCACATGTAGCTCACCACTAGTAAGAGTGGTAACACCTGCTGCATCTGTTGTATCTTTGACTCTCTGCTCATGTCGAGTTAATCTCTGTCTCTGTTGCTTTCTAATCTGTCTAAAGCATTTTCTTTTAACATGCCCAAGCTTTCCACAATGGAAGCATATAACATCTGTATTAATTGAAGAACTTGAAGAAGACGACAATGAATCCAAGTCATCATGAATAGGGCTATCCATAGCATCCACGAAGCTCAATGAGTCAAGGGCTGTCCCAACAAAGGGAACTTGCTCATTAAGACAATCATATGCAAGTACATCAGTGGTAGAAGCATGCTGCAGAGGCTCGTCAAACCTCAACGGACGAGAGGACATAAAGGCATCAACCAAGGATGCAAAAGCTCCCACATTGTAATGTCCCCTCCCCCCCGCCCCCCCAATTGAAAAAAAAGGAAAAATTATTAGTTTAGTTCAAAATTTTTTTAACTCCCCCTCTCTCTCCCCGCCGATAGCATGTCGGGGAGAGAGAGAGAGGGAGTGATGTGATAGTTAGGGGGGCATGTAGCCCCCCCAGATGGCGGGTGGCACCGCCTTACCACCTCCCCCTCCACCTTATAAAGCTCCCCCCTCTCTGGACTACAGCGTCCCCTCTCTAGCCTGATGACAGGCACCCCTTGCTGGCCGTGACCCTCAGGCGACCCCCCCTATCAGCCTGCCACAGTGGCCCCCGTGTGATCAGCGTGGAGAGAAGAGAGGGAGAGAGAGGAGAAGAAGAAGGAGAAGAAGAGGGAGAGAGAGGAGAAGAAGAGAAGAAGAAGAAGAAGGGGAAGAAGAAGGGAGAGAGGGAAGGAGAAGAAGAGAGAGAGAGAAGAAGAGAAGAAGGGAGAGAAAGGAAGGAGAATAAGAGAGGGAGAGAAGAAGAGAAGAAGGGAGAGAAAGAAGGAGAAGAAGAAGGAAAAGAAAGAGAAGAAGAGAAGAAGAGAGAGAGAGAAGAAGAGAAGAAGGAGGTAAAGAAGGAGAAGAAGAGAGAGAGAGAAAAAGAGAAGAAGGGAGAGAAAGAAGAAGAGGAAGAAGGAGAGAAGAGAGGAGGAGAAGAGGAGAGAGAGAGAGGGAAGGAGAAGAAGGGGAAAAGAAGAAGGAGGGAAGGGGAAGGAGAGAGAGAGAGGGAAGAAGAGAAGGAGAGAAGGTTTTAAACTTTTCCAACCTTCCCCCCCAAGCCCAATTCACGCCCGAGCTCCCTTTTTGTGCCTTTGGGTGTATATCTTCATCATCAGGATATGATCAGGTGGCATTGGAGTGCTAGAGTTCTGCAATCCCTGCACAAGAAGACTCATCCCATTAAAGCTCTCTACCGAAGTTCGTGTATGGGATACACGGCTCCCAATAGGTGCTCCCTATTTGTACATTGCCTCTTGGCCAAGGTTCTTACGGACTTTCTCCCCACGACTCAGAGAATCTCATAATTGAGGATGGTCCCAAAGCTGAGATCTTCCCAAGTGAATGGGAATCCCACAACCATGGACAGAGATTCGGGCTAAGATGCCACCATCCATGCAAAAACACTGCTAAGGGTAAACACTAAAGTTTCTCCCCACAATCAGGTACTGCTTCGATGTCTTGCTTATCTCATGAGGATAGGGGATCATAATAAAATTCATATTGCATGGTTTGATAGGTAAAGAACCTAGGCATAAATCTAGCTACGATAATTGTAATAATCATAAGACATTTCATGTTTATGGTCAATGAAATGATAGGAAAATTTGATTAAGGAAAATGCAAACACTTGCATGAAGAACATTCTACTGATTAATAGTAGAAGATATTTTTGTATTATACACTAAATGGACTACCTTAGTTTGCATTATTTTCATGAAAAGGATTGGAGCCTCGTATCGAAAGAGATAAAAATACTCCCTTATAAAAAAAATGCAATAGCATCCCAAGATTGCAAACCAGTTTTTCATGCGCAAGGATGATAGGGTACATTAAAGTAACAATTAGATCATGCACATGTCGGTATATGTTAACTTGCACACACAATGGGATTGCACGATAAATATTGTTAGAACAGTAGTTCTAAAAGAAATTCTGTTTAGAGATCCTTGTCCGAACTCTAGCCGATAGATGAAGATTGGATAACCTATGGCTAATCAGGTTGGAATCTCGTTAATGTACTTTTGGTGATGTACTAGCAATATGGGTTAGCACTTGGTGACCTATGATATTAGATAGCTACTCTAGGAATTGGGTTGATCTTCTACCCTAAATAGGTGGCCATGATTAATAAAGGTCAAGGTGAAATCACTTAGATCATTTAAAGGATCTAGGAGGAATTTGTTAAATTGACCTTGCGAAGCCCTAAACCAAGGGGAAGAGCCAACTTTAGGGTAATTGATTTATGCTAAGCATGTTGCTTGGAACTGTTGAAATGGTTTCTAAGGAAGGTTGATCTTGTTAAAGATGGATCGTTGACCCAAGTTATGCTTGGTTGTTAGAAAAGGTTGTAAATTCCTTGAGCAAGTGTTTTGATACATCCTAGTTAAGTTCTGGATGTGCATGCAATGGGATTGCGATGCCTTGAAGCAAGTGGTTGTGCGTTCCACTGTTTGTTAATGTGGTTTTGGATGTTAACCCAAGTGGGGTGTGATTGATGATTGCATGGCCGGGTCTGAGATGACTGATTGCCATGGAAACAAAAGGGATGTTTTCCCTAGTAATTGTTTTTAAGCTGGTTGCTTCAACTAAGGTTGATTTCCCAAAGGGATAATTAAGGAAGGATGGCGCTAGCTACCCCTCGCGAACCGCCAAACCCTAACCAATGGGGGTTGTGAATTCGCGCCGAGAATGTGGACCGAACCCACTGCAAGGGGTCTCTTCGTGGAAATTACTTGGCGTAGGAGGACGCTTGGATGCCAGTGGGGGCTCTGGCCGTAAATCCCAATGCCTCCGGGCTCTACACAAGTGTTCTACGTGACTCTAGATGGCCTTGATATTAGTTACAAGGCAGAATCTTGGCAGGATAAACCTTCGGGTTTTATTGTCGGGAGACGAAAGGATTTTTCTACGGAGGCAGAAAGGAACACTTAATTCTCCTATATGGGCGGGAGACAAACATTAATCTGAAGATAAGTTAAGAAGTGTTTGATCTTGTTTTATCTTGTCTTCGTGTCAGTGGCCTAAATTACGTAAAGGAACCTGTGATTAACGGGTTAATTAAGGAAGCTGCTTTTATGTGTCAAACATAATGCGGTAGGTAATTAGATAACTAAAATAACCCTTGAGGGAAGCATGGTGGATGTGACCAATGGGTCTATCCTACGGAAGGGTGGTCTCGGTTAGTCGAGAGCTTTCCTCAAAGGAAATGTTAATGAGGAATATTAGGAAAAGTCGAACGATGACCTTAGACAATATTGGTTAGAACCCTGATTCATACCGTTTTAGGGGATGGGAATGGGACTATGCCCTACAAGCAGAGAGGTTGGGCGATGCATCCCTCTCGTTTTCCATTCTCTTTGAACCAAGTGTGATATGAGTCTACTTTGGCCCAGTTGTGTCTGCGCAAAGTGGAGCAGTTGTAGACCGACACTAGAAGGCTGTTAGGAAGACTCGATTACAAGGAATCCGGACTTCAGGTCGATCCTAGTGGGAACGGCCGGATAAGTTCCGTTGCGGGGCAGACTCGAGAGACCCTAGTTGGCAAACCCCGTGTCATTCCTTGGGAGTGCCGGGTGGCGTCTTCTAGATATATCTCTTGATGGACTGCTAAGACGTGTCCCGCGATTTGAGGAGTGGGCACGTTACACACATGAAGAAGAGTCGTAGCCAACTGCATGACATAACCAACCATAGTACGATAAAGCATAAGACATATTTCATAAGAGCATACGGTATTCAGCCATGAAATTAGCCCATAACCATAATGGCAAACATGACTCTGAAGTACATCAGACCACATAGTAGCATCCAAGTCAATGCAAGACCGGTAAGTGGCATAAGATCGTGTAATGGTCAAGCTCTAGGAGAAGCCCGAATACCTATAGTACAACATCATCCATACAAGTGGCTATGTAAGGTATGCAAAAGTAGACCATGTACATAGACATGTAATCATACATAGCGTCTGCTCTCTAACATGGACATGCAACAATAGCCCAACTAGCATAGAGGCTAGACAATAGAGGAGCAAGAAAGCCATAACTGTAGCCCAAGCACGGGGAAGTCCACTAATCAACCATAAAGAACTCACAAAGATCCAAGAATCACTGAGCAATCAAAGCTCAATCAACCAATTGCTAAAGAGTAGTGCAAGCACTGCTCATACATGTAGAAGCATCCACCAAACATCCAAGGTCGTAAAGAAAAAAGCAAATCAATGTTCAAATGCTCCACAAAAGTCCTCAAATGCAAGTCTTTTCAAGCCCAAACATTTGCCATATTGCAGCCGAACCCAAAAGCATCCACATTAGACATAAACCCACATGGGTAGCCTAGGCATAAGTAATCATAAGTGGAATGCCAGCTGCAAATAAAAAATGACAGTGAACCATAAAATTGAGCTCTACTTCTTGCTCAAAAGCATTCTGAGAGAAAAAGGAACCATGTGGCATCATCCAAATGCATAACCATATCATCCCAAATAGTCGAGAGCACCCCATAGACCATAGGCATAGCCAGGCAAAGCATTAAATAGCTTCAGCCCTTGTAATTTCTAGCATGTAAAAGACTGTCCAATCTGAGCAAATCAGTGCTCAATGCAAGCTCAACTTCATGTCCAAATCAAAGACATACATTCCCAAGTCATATAGCATCAATAGGCACCTAGTAGGCATCAGATAGCCATGAGTCATAAGCATTACACACTCAAGAATTGTGTGCTACCCTCTTTCCAACATGTAAAAAGCCTATTAAACTAAGCAAAATGGTCCTCAATTCAAGATCAAATTGATGTCTAACCAAGAAGCATATAACCCCATATGTATAGGCAGCCACCCACTGAGCACAAAATGAGGATCATCTGACCACCTCTACTGATCTCAGATAGGAGGAGTAGGGGGCTACCTTGTATGACATCATGTGTGCTATAGAAGGTACAATCAATAATCTAAAGTGGGGAGTGCTTAAGTTGGTGGTAAGTCCAAGAGCCAATGCTTAGGACACAATAGAGACATCCAAGTCCATTGCCAATGGAATAAGAGAGCTGCTCAAGGAGTATAAAGGGGGCTGGAAAACTCGTGAGACCTGATGCTGTAAAAAAAGGTGCAGATTTTGCGCAAACCTACCTGGGGTTATTCAGCACATGGTTAATCATCAAGGAGCCCAAGGGGGGACACCAATAGGGGCCAAAGATGGCCTACACAAGCCTCAACCAAGCCATGGTAGGCATCAAGTGAGATAAGAGGGGAGGAGTTGCTAATGGAGTCTGAGATCAAGTTGAAATAGACATGCAAGACATCACGTGATGATGCCTAATGTAGATCCTTGTCTTGGGGCTGCTGTAGGTGTTTGCCAAGGTCAGGGGGTGTTGCCAAGAAGCCAAAGAAGGCTCCACATCAAGCTATGTAAGCAACCAAGCTCCCCAATGACTACCACAAGCTCAAACCCTGCTATCAATGTGTAAGCTGAAAACCGAGTGAGAGAAGAAATCCCATACCTCCTGTTGATGTCGGGAAGAGGCCAGGAAGCACTCGCAAAGGACCTGCTCTGATACCATTTGAAGGGGATGCAATGGCAATGGAGAAGGAGAAGAGAAAGCTGCGGGAGAGAAGAACACACACAATGTAGGTGCTGTCAAGAATGATATTGACAGCCTTATTGCACTTTCATATTATATATGAATAAAGGGTCTATGTACATGGTTAGGCCCAAGGGCCTTTTACCCCAACAAAACTATGCCCAAGGAAAAATTTAAGATCCTATTAATAGTACAAGATCAACATTAACAGAACTTTGAGATTCCAAAGACAAAATATACTATGTAATGCAAAGTAACATACACTTTTTTGAACTTATGGATATATAAAATATCCAGTTAATCACTTTACCACACCATCGGTAATAGCTTTGTCGCACCATAACGATTACATTTCTCCTCTTTATTAGAACTTTGAAAATGGAATCCCATGGATAAAGACAATTATCCTCCTCATCTATCTTCCATTTTTTCTCATTTCCACCATAAGCACATAATCGTCCAACTTGAACACTTTTTTGTTCGTGATCTACCTTGCGCACTATGGCATGTGCAAAATTACTATTATTAGTATTATATCTCCTTCTTGTACCCATGGGGGAATACATCCTACTAAACCATGACATAGTAATCTTACTCGATGCTGCAAATCTTTGGTTTCATACGCAATAATGCTATTCCCAATAGAAAGAGGAATAAAAGTGTGGAAAATAGAACTCATTGGTCTTATACAATTCCAATTGTACACAAGTTGGTTTTTCTCAAGTACACTCATCCGTGTAGTTTCATCTTCAAGAATAACTTCAATATCATTTCCAACTCTAATGCATTGTTTGTAATACTTAGCATCTACAAAGAGCATAAAATTCTCTCTCAAGTATATACCAAATATAGTTTTATTTGTTCTTTACAATGTTCTATTGATGGTGCTTGAGAATTATATTCATCATCCCTAACAACCATATGATCTCCACTATAATACCTCTCTCCCTTATAAAAGACTCATTTGTATTTTGTCATTTCTAAAGTTCTCAACCATTCATTCGATAAACCTAAGAAGGTTTGAAGATATTGAAGCTCCTTAGAGAAGTTAGAGCTCTATATACTCTTTTCTTAGGTGTTACTACTATGCCCTTTTCTCTTAAAGTGATATAATAGGGTGCATTATTTTGAAGATGTATCATACATCAAGTCCATATCTCCTTAGCCTTGATGACACAAGATACTTCTAAAAGGCCTTGAGCATGCCAATAATCACATCCATATGATGAGTGGGAATGCCCAATAAGATTATGAAGAAAAGGAGCGAGAATCCTAAAGTAGGAATGCCATACATGCAAATTCTTCATCAACCATATGCATTACATTGATTCAAAGGTCAAGCTACAAATGCCCAATAAGATTATGAAGAAAAGGAGCGAGAATCCTAAAGTAGGAATGTCATACATGCAAAATCTTCATCATTGAGGTCAACCATATGCACTACATTTGTTCAAAGGTCAAGCTACAAATGCCCAATAAGATTATGAAGAAAAGGAGTGAGAATCCTAAAGTAGGAATGTCATGCATGAAAATTCTTTATCATTGAGGTCAACCATATGCACTACATTGATCAATTATATGAAATCACCCTCTAAGCTCTCAAATAATATTATAAACACATGTGAGCTATTGCAAACTTGTTTCTCTTTAGAAGCTTTTTGTTAGTGTGTTTTTCTTTATCCTTTTAAAATTTTGTTATAATCAAAAGAGCTATTGGAAGAGCTAATGCATCCATGTTTGGTGGTAAGACTGTAAGCAATCAATATGATAAGCTCTTCATCAAATGTTTATGCTTAGAAGTTCAATGGGGTTGTGTTTAGAAGTTCAAGGCTTTGAGATGTTAGCCAAAATACACCTTCCACTCAATCAAAATAATAAGATGATAAGGACAAACAAGCTCTATCAATCATTGAACTCCATGTTGCACTTGAAGAAAATGTGCATGGCACTGGTAATGAGGCTAGGGAGGAACTCAATAAAATCTTTGGTTCAAAAGCAAAGAATTAAGAGACGCACCTTAAGATTGAGTTCATGATTTGATGCATAACTCAAATTCAAGAGCTACATTGCAAAATATGTTTATAGAACGAGATCAATTTTGACACAACTTGCTAGGATACATGTTATTGTTCCTGAAAAATATGTCATTGCTATGTTCATAGTAAGTCTTCCATATGAGGATGATTTAACCTCATATAATTTAAGAGATATCGAAGAAGTCATATTAGATCATTGTGTCCTGGCCCGAAGGTACTGTAACTACACCACCATCAAAGGATGCAAATTTACACTCTCAATAATGATAATCTTCCAATGACAAAAAGAAAACATCACTTGTAATCATTATATAGCAAGGCTACATATGATGATGTTGTAGTTTTCACAAAAATAAACTTCATTCTAAAATATGCAAGAGGATTGGTTGGTCATTATACCAAGAACTCCACCAAAGACAATTAGGCTAACTTAATGGAAGAAGAAGATTCATCTTTATAGTAATATGCTTTCACCTTGTCAACAATTATGAACTAGTGTAATGTCAACCATTTATTGAGATCTTAGAGAAACCAATAAGCTTCCAATAAGTCACACATTTAAGTTTGCAACTAATAGGATGGATTTAGGAAGAAAACACTTAGGTAATTGTGATCAACGAGCAGAATCTACCCTTGAGGGGGTGTTAAAAATGAAAGGGAAGATTAATTAGAATATATTTGTGTATTTATGTTTTAACATTAGCTTAAAGCATTGTTAATCACAATGAAATAGTTTTGATGTATACAAGCCTAGTCACATCAAGAGATGGGGAGTATTTATGAGCAGAGGCCTTATAATAGGACGGCAAGTAGAGTTGATTAAGGTGGGCTATATGGACTCATTTGGATGTGTACCAAAGCCTATATAGAGGCATGAAGGTTAATGGCAATGTGTGTTTACTTTTAATCATTCTTTATTATTCCTATCTCATGGCTTCTATTCTTATTGATATTAGCTAGAATCTATTTGGATTTTGTTCACTTAGTTATTTCTAGGCTATGGTCTTTCACTCTCTTTGCTTTGGGTAAATTTTTGGTATTTAATTATTGGTACTCCCTAACTTCAAGGAAAATGAATAGTAACACATGTGCCTTCATCTAGGCGTGATGGTGACATAATTCGAGTTAATCAGAGTAAGGATAACATACTTATAAAAGCAAATGCAAAAGTATATCCTTAGCAACATGGAATACCACAACTCTTTGTAAGTTTGATATGCTTATTTTGAGGCTAGTTTTGTTGAAGTTTCGTATGGGGGTAGACTTAGTAAGTTGATAACTTATTTTAGGACATTGCCTAGTAAAAAATAGTTTGACCTCTAACATCTAGTCGGCTAACTACATGACAAAGCCATGGTGAAAATCATAGCTAGTTTCCTTAAGGTTATTTTGAAATACGGTAGAGAGGGTGCTCTTAGAGGGCTAAGGAGAAGAATTTTGTGAATGTTCATAGAAAAGGGTTAGAAGTAATGTTTTACTGAATGGGCATAATACAAATAAGTATACACATGTAACTAACATGGGATTGAGTGACTATTTGATTTAAATAATAATTTGTATAGTGACCATTTCCCTAATACGAGGGTGGGGAATAATTTGTAATTTCCTAGTACAAGGGTTGGGAATGGAATTGCCTAGTTGTGTTACATTTAATTCTCTAGTATGTTAGATAGAGAATGGAATTCCCTAGTTATATGACCTATAATTCCCTAGACTAAGGTGTGGGGGATGAAATTCCCTAGCCATATGGAGGGAATCCATATACGGATCAATTGGATTTCCTTCTATGACATTTAACAAATGCAATTCCCTAGATGTACTTAGGGAATGCATAGGTGCCCAGGTAGGAAAGATTTAAAAATTTCCTATCTTCCACAACTTTTCCTATACAAGCATTGTTCTAAAGCTCCTTGTCCCTAAATTTATTTAGAGAGAGTGGGGGAGAGAGATGTAGAAGAATAATAACAATTGAGAGAGAGAGAGAGGGAGAGAGATGTAGAAGAATAATAACAATTGAGAGAGAGAGAGAGGGGGGAGGATACAATTGGGTGGGAGAGATAGAGAGAGGATTTTTTTTTTGGAGACAGAGAGTAAGAAAGAATTAAGTTGAGAGAGAGAGAGAGAGAGAGAGAGAGAGAGGAAAAATTGTGGAAAAGGGAGAGGAAAAAATTTAGGGGGAGAGATAGAGCGAGAGGAAAAAAATAGATGGGAGAAGAATTTGGGGAGAGAGAGAGAGAGAGAGAGAGAGAGAGAGAGAGAGAGAGAGAGAGAGAGAGAGGCACATAGAAGAGAAAGATGAGGAAAGTGAAATACAATGTGTGGGGAAGAATTGAGGAAAGTGAAGTTGTCATGAGGTAGCACAACTTTGCTTTTTTCACAAACCTAGTGTTAGTTAGAGATTATAAGAATTAGAGATTAGAGAAGAGAGTAGAGGTAGAGATTAAAGATTAGAGATTAGAGATAGAGATACAACATGGACCCAAGAGACTTTAAAAGCACGTTAATAAATGACAGGTTCGGCACCTAAGTGACGAAGGGCAGTTGCCATTAGTGCCAACTGTCCCTTCGACTACAAATGTCCGTTTGTGAAATGGTTCTCCAGAATCCACGTGCCCCAATCATCGCACCAGGTCGAAAGGTCGCCGTGCACGTTAAAGTGCGTACAGCTTCCCAAAGAACGCGGAAGCGGCCACAAAACATCATAATCAGGCTGCCGACGCAAAGAAGCGCAAGAGAAGGCGGACGTGCGTGGATGTCACAACAGTAATTGTGTGGTCTTAATGTCATAATGACGGAGACTACGTCGATACCATGACGGGGGGATCATCATGTCATGTTACGAGCCGATATACCAATCATACTACCGCGTCAATCCGCAACAACAATAACAATATTGGAGGAAATGCAGGAGGGGGCCGGCAGGCGCGATGCTGAGAAGGATGATCAAGCACTGGACATTGTTCCCGCACGTGCTGCTGGTGATGTTGGTGGTATGGGCGTGCGGTTATCTGATGAACATGGGCCCGGTACACGCAGGGGCGGTGATAGGGGGAGGGCTGGTGTATCTGTATATGGTGGAGGCGGAGCAGCACGTGCGTATACGGGCGATGATGAGGAGGAGGGCAGAGGAGGAGGTATGGCAGGCCGCCAGCTGTTGCATGCAGAGCGCTCATCGTGATTATAACACTGCTGGCGGCGGTGAGGATCGAGAATACGCGGCCTCTGCATATAATTCAGCGCATGACTGTAAATCCTGTTCTCACAAATTCGATCATCAGCAGCAAAGCAAGTCTAGGAAGGATCCAGGTAACAGTATCGATCATGACGTGGGCCATAGTCAGGATCACGATCGTGAGGAATTGGCGGGCGCCGCGTGGCTCAACGCGCTGCTGCGCTCCAGTTGGCCCGCCCTGGAGGCCGGCTACTTGTGCAAGGTGGCCCACGCCCGCCTTAGCGAGTACCTGGCCGACACGTCATCCTCGTCTTCTCCTTCTTCGTCAGCTAGGGCCAAGCGCCGCCCCATGGTCCTGGAGCGCATCCGGTTTGGGAGCTCCCCTCCCCTGGTCCGCTCCTGCAAGCTCCTCCAGCACCCCAAAGGACCTTCCACCGCGGCCCTTGAGCTGGACTTCTCTTTCATCGCAGGTTCGCCGTCTTTGCTATCTATCCCACAAAGCACCATTAAACCTTTCATGACCCTTGCCAACCCTACTCCTAGTATGATTTCCTAATATTACGACAAAGATAAGGACACATCTCCTAAAACTCGAGTCCAGATAGTGATCATCTATCCTCTACCTATATACTTATATAAAGGATCTGTGGTATACATATATAAAATGCCCTAACTGCCTTGGTCTCGCTCCCTATGTCTTGCCTATTTCCCTCTCTCTCTTTTTCTCTCTTTTGCAATCAAGCAACTACCCTAGTGGTAAGCCATTTATTTTATTAACTCGCTGGCCCAAGTTCAAATCTCTCTTTTTTACACTAAGTGGAACACTTTTAATGCACAATGTGGAAGAAAGATAGCATGTTGCAAGGATTGTAGGGCCACTATATTAGGTCAATTGCTTCATGTGATCGCTTCCTTAGTGGCTAGTATTTCATTATGAGTAAAGTGAGGTTACTGTGCTATGGCACGACAACATCACTTCACTTAAACCATCCTTTACAAGGTAGCATGGACCAATATTGAATTAGGTATAGAACCATAATGGTGCAAACTTACATTTCATAATTTCAACAAATGAACCAAATTACTGCTTAAGCATTGATGTTAACCATTGAAAAATGTTGTTTCCACTTTTGATGTACCTGTTTCTATTGAAAATTAGTATAAGTAGGTCCAAAAGATACGTGTTTGTGGATTGTGATAGGTTTTTCAATATCTTCTTCATCTTTCTTTTGATGGAAGTGTATAGCATGGTTTTTTGTGTGCAATACCTATGATAGATACATCCGTCAACATGTTTGATATGCTACCTTGAACAAGCTTAGCATATTCAATCCTATTGTTGATGTATAATCTATCATAATACCCTTTATGTAAATAGATATTTTGGAGGCTTTTCTCCATGTGTTAAATATGCACTTAGTATATGTGTTCTAAATGCACTTATTGATAAGTCTTTATTCATGTATGTGTATGTACTATGTGTGTGCATATGTGTGTATGTGTAGTTGGGATGTACCTCTCACCAACTCACATTAAGACATTTCATGCCATGGTCTTGAGACCCACTTTGAATGTCTTCAAACTAAAATGCTCCCCCCCTCTCTCTATTAATATTATATTTACAATACTAGTTTTATGGCTATAGTTTCTACTGCTACTATTACTACAACTACTACTACCCCTAGTATTGAGAGGGGAAAGTAGTGGGCCACACATTGGAGGACAAGAGCATGACCTTATCAGAGGAGATGCCCATTTTGACCCTTAGCTCTAAATTATCAAGAAAAGTTTCCCACTTGCAATGATATATTGTTTGTGAAGCGAATAACTGTTGCCTAGCAACTTCATGCAATTACATAAAGTTGTCATGTAACAACTTGGGGGACCTTGTTTGCAGTAGCATGAAGGGACCGATCCTAATAATTATTACATTTTTTTCATTGCTAAGTAAACCACTCACCATTAGCGCTTTTTTACTTTTTTGGTTATGAAATGTATTATGATATAATACTTTAAGGTTTTTTTTTTCATTAATAACTTGAAACAAGTTATCTCTATGCTTTTGGGACACATAACTTCTTAAATATGTTAACATCTATGTTATATCGGTTCCCAGGAGATGACATGGGGATAGAGCTCTTAGTGCCCATGAGTAGTTACTTCACTACAAAGCTCTTTTGTGATAACCTCCGGATTGAAGGCAAGATAAATCTTGGATTCAAGTTTGTGCCCTATTACCCTTACATATCACAGTTATCTATGGCTTTCACCAAGGTTCCTAGCCTAGGCCTAAGCGTGAGACCTCTCTCCTCCAACATACTAGCTATCACAGACCTACCTCTCATTGCTTCATGGGTGGTAAGTAATCAAAACATGCTATACTAGTATTTGATGTCATCATTCATCAACAACAACGTCATGCGTGGTAGGATTATAAGGTGCTATAACCATAATTTCCATAATTAGCAACCTATTATGCCTACTTGTGCAACTGCAGAGCAATGCTATACACACAGCTATTCAAACATGTGGCATTGTGGAACCAAATGAATGGAGCTTTGATTTTGTCCAACTTTGGGGTACAGATTATGGGCTCAGTCCCACATACACAAGTGGAACTCAATCAAGAAGTAAGTCTCATGCTCATGATTATTGTTTTTTTGCAACATACGTTGATTTCTTACCAATCCTTATGTTAATAACAATTCAAACAAGTTGCCAAAGTCAAAGGAACAAAACATAGAACAAGTGTTTGCATGATTAATTTTTGTGTTCGTAGGATGTTATATCATCTTGGAGATTTTAGAAGGAAGAAACTTGATGGCTAAGGATAGCACAGGTGAATTGGCTTCCATGCTTTATAGATCCCCTGTACGAGTTGAAGGGTTCCTTCTCTTGATCTCATGGATTATTTGTTGTTTGGTACGTTCTCCTCTCGGTAGGCTTTTCTGATCCATACGTTATCATCACCTACCAAAAGTGTAGATTCAAAACAAAGACACGAAAGCAAACACTCAATCCATCATGGCAGGTAAGCATGTTACCGGACAGGATTTGCTACAAGCCACGCCACTTAGAGAGCCAGCAAACGACAACATGGAACTAACTTTTCCAAATCGATAACCTCATATTAGGAGTGCTTTAGAATAGACCTTGAAGATCCGAGTATTGTAAGAAGCTCCGGAGAACACAGTAAGGTCCTACTACGTTGCCGTGATCGAGATCTCATAGTGGACGATGAACTTGTACGTGGTAATTCCACCAACCAGATCGCCGCCTCTCTATTCAAAATTACTCACGCTCGGACCAGTGTCGTATGCTTCTTCTCATATTATCGTTTTCGACGTTAATGATAAGACCGAGATCATCTGCACATGCCATGAGCTCTAACAGGCATTCCTGACGTATTGAAGGGATTTTGTGAACTCGACCTATGCCGCTATCGAGGTGGCAAACGATTTGAAGAGGTGTGCAAGCTACAAGACGCTGACAGTGGAGAACTTCTTATTGCCGTCACAATTGTGGGTGAACAATTCGCGGAGGATGGAATAGCAGTTGATCATCGTAGCAACATTCGTAGCACAACAGCAACAAGCTGGACTCTCATGTCGTCTTCTGATAGAAAAAATCATGAAGCTGATTCTCCTCCAAAAGGCAAAACCTTGACAAGTGACTTGCAAGCAATTGGAAAGGAACAAGTGTGTACAAGGACTTCCATGCTTACTCTTGATTGTGATGATTCCACCCACTCCATTAAGGGAGTTCAACCTCCAACAACTGGTATTAGCATTGGAGAGTTGCAAGATCTAAATTGCATTGGCATCAATGGTAAGAGTGAAGAAGGTAAACATCTAGAATCAAGTGCATTAGCAACGAGTGATCCAACTCAAACTCTTTTTGCAAGAGACAAAGTAGTATTGCAAGATAGCGACACTACTAATTCTAAGATAGAAAAGAACAAAAAGAGGGCATCATCCATGCCAGCATCCAGTAAGTGGAGGAGACCTCGAAGATCATTGAATGGCTCAATGATTTTTTACCCTCCTGCTACAAGTTATAGTAGCCATGAATGCTCAACAAAATCTACAATTATTACACCACCAACAAATGGCACCAATACAAGTAGCACACCAACAACATGTCATCGATATTCCAAGCCAAACATAATTGTATCCCCAACTAGTTCTAGGAATAATGCATTTGGTAGTGAAAGAAAGCTTTCATCTAACCTCTTTTCAAGAACCAACAGTAATAAGACAAAAAGTGCTAGTAGTAATGATATATCAATACAAGATCAAATCAAGCAACAAGTGCTACTACCTACTACAACTTGCACCCAACAAGGTCTCTCGATAGACGCTAGCTCATCAACTTCTTGCAACCAAAACAAAAGACTTTCAACTCGTACAAAAGTGCGCTCATCCACCGTTGACAACCAACTTCAGACATTGTTAGTCTTGCCATCAACTCCAACTAGACCAAAGCTAGCTAAATCATGGAGGAGGAATATCTTAAAACTAGCATTTCACAAAAGTAAACAACCAAGAGATTAGAGTGCAATATGATACTACACAATGGACCATAATGCATTGGACCTCTCTCTCTCTCTCTCTCTCTCTCTCTAGCACATCTTACAATACATGTAGGTAAGTGTTCCTTGCTAACGTGCAATAATATTGCCTTCATTATTTCTTTTGTCACCAACAATATTAAGAAATAGGAGCCCAACTCTTAGTTATATTACAATTTGCATGGAAGTGAGCCTAGACCTCAAATTATTATTAAAAAAGTAAAATTTAATTGTAAATTTCCATGATATGTGTGATGGAAAATGCCTCATGAGACATAGAGTAAAAAGGCCAAATTGGGAGGTAACTAACCTAAGAAAGGATTGTAGGCTAGGGTGGTAGAGTAGACTAATAGGCTAAGATTGAAGTTAGATTAGAACTTCTGTTTTCTTATATAATAATAATAGCAATAATGATAATAATAATAATAATAATTTCAAAAATATATACATTTCTTGTCAAGCATTGTTTAAATATATGTATTCAGTGGGCTTGACAATTGATTTTCTATGTGTAATAATTGAAGTGCAAAATTAGTAAATTCGTAACTTTTTTAATATTTGCTAGCTACTTTTTGATTTTTAAATATGTATTCATGGAAAAATATGGGCAAAGCATGGAACTATTGTGATTAGCTAATGGATCTATTGATTAAATAATTGAAAACTATGGGCAAAGCATGGGCCTATTGTGATTGGCTAATGGATGTCTTGATTAAATAGTTGAAAACTACAATAATAACATGCATAAAAAGAGATATTGTGATGATTAATTAAAGCTTAAAATTTACTAAAAAGCATTGAATATATGGTGATTATTATTGATTTTATTGAATTGATGGTACATGGATGCATGCATGTAGGTTGAAAAGCTCTTATTTTTACTAGTTATTCATGAACCACATCGATTAATTGTATTGGAAGAGAGATTTTGTGATTTTTTTGAGATCAAAGGGTCATAGATAATTTTTTGTTGGTGGTAGAACATGCTTTACATTTTTTCGATTTGATGTTTTCTTTGTGCATTTGTAGTCTTGAGTGTTGAATTGGACCTACACCCAAATCTTAGTCATACCAACCCCAAAAATTGCTCTAATCAAGTTTTTTGAGGAGTTTTCTCTCACAGTTTGATCATTGGTAATTCATGGAATTTCATAAGGAAATTGGGGCATCATTGTGGGACTGACTAGCTCACACCATGCACTCATTGCTAGATTGTTTGAAAGATTGATTAACCATACTCATTGAGGGGACAAGATACATTGTGGAGTAGGTTTTAGACTAAAAGTTCATCAAAATTTTGAGCTAAATTATTAGAAACTTGACCAACAGTTAGTAGGAACTCAATTTAGCTGCTTGAGTAGGTTGTGAAATAATATACTTACCTCAAGTGGGTATTCCTTTGGGTAGTATCCACTACCATGAGTTGGAGCTAGCACCTACTCACACATTGGTGGTGTCATCCCTTACACATCACCTTGAGCCACCAAGGTTCATCTAACTGAGCTCATACCACATGTAGCTCTCCTCATCATCTCCTGCTTGTAATGTATTCAACTAAGAAGTCCTCAATGGCATGATTTAGTGGCCCATCAAGAGGTATTCCTCCTCAGTGATGCTGCCTAATACTCCTTAGGAAAACACGAGGTTTGTCACCCAGGTTCGCTTGAGTCCACTTCAAAGTGAATGGTTTTGGCCATAAAACATAAGGTCTCATAGTAGACTAAGGTCACCTATTGGTTCATCTAACATTGATCTTTGAGCATTTACTTTTTGTTAACAAGGGAGGGAGAGTCTCCCAGGCTAGTGTAAATTCTTGATGACCTCTTGAAAAAGTATGAAAGGTAACTTATTAGGCTACTCAAAGAGTTCCAAGATGTGTTTGCATAGAAGTATACCAATGCTATGGGAGTATTGCTATATGTACACTTATACATACAATACTAATGGACCCTAATGTCAAATATATGAAATAGAGACCCTACCCAATGAACCTCATATTATCATGCATAAGACAAACGGGGCATATTGGCAGCTAAAGTAGTAATTGATGTTGACGACAATGACATAATAATGAAAGGCAATGTTCTAGTTGAAGATAGTGGTGGAAGGACTTGAAGGCACTGTGGGTAGCAAAGGCTATATAATAAGGAGCAAAGAGGAAGTGATGAGGGTTGCATCCTTGGTTACCTATTGGCATGAGTACAATGCCAATTCACCCTCATATATACAACTCCATATGTTCACAATTAACTTCATTTGCATCCATGGTCATATAGCTTATGCCTTTATTTTTGAGTGGTTAAACCTTTGAATGGATCCATTTTCTAAGTCTTGTCATTTTTTTATGTCATCTCCTTGAGAGACCATGATTTTGTATATGAACTAGATCAATTGAGCTATTGGAATATATGAACAATCTGTTTTCTACTATTACTATCCATGATTTTCTATCTAGGTAGGTTCTTTTCAATATGTTGTGATTTATACCTGTGCGATTTTAGCATCTATGTGAAGTTTGAGCATATTATAATTACACATGGTGACCATGCTGATCTTTCCAAATGCACATGCGCTCCCAAGGTTCACCAAAGGAAGTCCAATAGCCTGTGCTCACACGGTGGTCTGAGCATGAACAATGGTGTTCGATACCGCCTCTTGAGAGTACTTCATTCCTTAACTATGACAAATACCTAGTAGATAAGTCCACTCAATAGCCCCACAAATAGCACTCTGCTTTGTTCACAAACCTGGGATGTGTTTCTAAGTACACAAATCACTCTTGTGATACCTTTGAAGCTAGCAGGGCGGTTGTTTGCCCCAAACAAGAGTTCCATTTCCTTATTTTTTGGGCTCATCAATTCAAGACCTAGATACTTTCCTTCGATAGTTTGAGATGGCATGGTACAACCAATTTCCCCACCCAAGTGGATCTTGCCCATAAAGTGGCTATATTCAAGTCATCAGTGCGGAAAAAGGCAGTGTCTTGTCTTGCAATGGAAAATAATTAGGCCACTTTTGATGATGTCGATGTGGCATACTACTTGTAGTTTTAGTTAGACTGAAGAAAAGTTGGAGAGATTCTACAATCTCAAGCAAGGTGATGCAACAGTCCAAAGCTATACAACTCAATTTAAAGTCCTAAGAGGAAGAATGTCTCCAAATACACAACCTACTAGTGAAATGCTACACTCACTGTATGTGCAAGGATTTAACTAGGATATCCATAATGCTTTCACTTTGAAAGATGTCTCATCATACCCTGGAATATTTTTATCATCATGTTGTTCATGTTAAAATGTCTCTGGTTAAGTAGAAGTCAAAAAAAGGGAAGAAACCAACTAAATCTACCAACAAACCCTATTGTTAGGGATCTTGTGACTTAGATTTAGATTTAGACCTAAAGGAAGAGAGCATTAGTGAGAAAGAGGACTCTAAGAATGAGGGATGTTGAAAGCTAGTAAAGTCCAAGAGGAAGGACAAGGACAAACCTTTGGTGTATCAAGTACAATAATCTGGGTCATCTAGTGATCGAATACGATCTTAATTAGCAATGGTTTAGTATTTACCATATGGCTATTCACAATATGGAGGTTTTCTAGTACAATGCCATGAGTCAAATGGGATACTCTGGGACATGGCAAGGCATAGGAGGAGCATGACTTGCCAATTGGCAAGGCATTGGACGAGCGCATCTTACCAATGGTAATACCTGTAGTCCATCTATAGTAGTAGCACCAGTAATGGATGGCACTCAATAAGATTATTTGTTTATCGACATGCATTGTGGAGGACGAGGAAAGAATCAAGGAGGAAATTACTACCCCTCATATAAACAATGTTTCGTTTACACACAAGGACATTGGAGATTGGGTTGTCTAGAAGCACAATACTACGATGCTCAAAAGCGACAAAGTCAGGATTAGAATCCCTTGCCATTTCTTTCAATATGGTGGGGATCAAAGAGCTACCTAAGCCAAAAGTAAATGTGGTTTTACTAGTTAGGAAAAAGCTCAAATAAATAGTAGAGAAGCCTACACGAATTTTGTGGGCAGAATAGGAGAAAGTCCACCACTAAGGGGTTGAGAGGATGGCAAAGGAATTGATAGTGATGAGGGATCCATAGCCAAGTCCTATACCAAATTCAAGGTCTGCAAGAGTGGAAGGGACCGTAGGAGCATCAACAACAATGCAAAATCTATAGCAACCAAATTCAACACCTACAAGAGAAAAAGTGACCATATGAACATTGATGATGATGTAGAATCTACAACCGACTCTTGGTCTAGAGGCAATACTCATGAGGGTGGAAGGAAACCAATGAGCACTAGAAGCTAAGGCCGAGCCTTCAACACAAGTGGTTCCAATTAGTTCAAGAACATAGAACGCATGGGGACCAGTCTCTATTACTATTCCTTTGAGGGATTTGCTAAAGTTGGTCCCAGCATTCAAGGACCACTTATTGCAAATGATTCAATTAGATCAACATGCACTATCAAAACGAAAAGTTGTGGACCTGACTACAATCACATTGGAGGAGGAGGAGGTCCACAAAGTGTAGAAGGAGCTGGTCCCACTGAGACCATTGTTAGACCCACTATTCTAGTAATTCCTCTTTGGTTCAAAGGTTACGTAATTGACAATGTTTTGCTTGACAGTGGCTAAGGAGTCAACATCATCATAGTGGCTACTTGTAAGAAACAATCCCCTTTTTGGTCCGCATAGCAAATCAACAGAGAGTGTGGCCTCTTGGGATTATTTCCTTAGTCTTAATTGAAGTAGAAAGTGTTCCATTTGTTATTTCTTTGGTAGTGCCGAATATGGAGCATTCTTGTGAAGATTACCGCATCTTGCTTGGACAACCCTGGTTGTGGCAAGCCTGATTTAGTCATAAATAGGATTATGATCGATTGACAATCCGTCAAGATTTAAAAAAAGAGAGAATATTTTTAAATAGAATTCCACCTCTATCTCAATAGCTTATAGATCAATGGTAGAGCTGAGACAATTAACAAGGTGGATGTCTTAGATGATGACAAGAAAGTTGCCTTCCTAGCAGCCAATACATATTTGGGACCCTTCTATCTTGTGGATGTAATGCAAATTAGTCAATAGTACTTGGATCCGCATTCCCTAATTTCTCCTGCCCAAGAGCTAGTACTAGCACAGAATCAAATTTCCTTAGGTATGAAAACCTTGATTCTAGACTCCAAAGTAGAAGCGGCTCAAGCTACGGATACAATAGAATTAGATGTAACAAAAGTACTCAAACAGAAAAGAGAATTTGAAGCACAAATGGAAAAAGTGACTAGGGTCACAAAGGATACAATTTCTATGATATATCTTGGTCCAAAAGAAACTAAGACGGTCTAATGCTCACTTATAGCCTGAGTTTTGAGAGTAGCTTATTGCTCTCTTTATAGAATTTAAGGATGGATTCGCATTGGATTATGCAAAAATGAAAGGATTGGATCCTAAATTTTATCAACATAGGATTTCGTCAAACAAAATGTTGTTCTAGTTTGCATGCAAAGGTATCGCATGAATCTGCACATGGCTAAATTGGTGAAGGAAGAACTAGATCAGCTCCTTCGTGTTGGATTTATTGCTCTAGAGAATCAAGCACAATGGATTTTTCCAATTTTCATTGTCCCAAAGAAAAGTAAAAAATTAAGAATCTATGTGGATTAGATGAAATTGAATGTTGCTCTACTAATTCGAATCCATTTCCCATTCCATACCTCGATAGTATTCTAGATGAGGTTGTTGGCCACAAAATGTATTACTTTCTAGATGGTTTCAGTAAATACAATTAGGTTCGGCTTGCTCTTGAAGATCAATCCAAGACTGCCTTCATTATTACATGGGGAGTCTTTGCTTGCACTATGATGTGGTTTGGCTTGAAGAATGCTATGGCCTCTTTTCAACAAGATATGCAAGAAATATTAGAGCCCTACTTAGCCAACTTTATGTGGGTATTTCTAGATGCTTTTGTGTCTTTGGCATAATACTCCCACACTTGCATCACCTTGAGTCTATTTCACCATATGTCAAGAAGTAAGTCTCACTTTAACCCCATGAAGTGTGATTTTGCTATGAAAGGTGGTGTTTTGTTGGGTCATGTCATTTCAGAGGATGGCATTGTTGTGGATCCCCACAAGGTGACTGATTATGAGAGCCATGATTCTAGATTTCCCATGTGTTGTATTGTGGTTTCTAGGGAAACTTTGTTGGTATGGATGACATCTTTGCCTCCTAGTCCATGTAGCTATCCCTTTGAGTCAGTTTTGGTGCACATTCCTAAATCAACATTCACTTGTAATGAGGTGGTAGATTTGGCCTTTCAAACTCTCCAGT
Source organism: Lygodium microphyllum (assembly GCF_053477565.2). Classification (NCBI taxonomy): domain Eukaryota; kingdom Viridiplantae; phylum Streptophyta; class Polypodiopsida; order Schizaeales; family Lygodiaceae; genus Lygodium; species Lygodium microphyllum. The sequence goes on from NC_141156.1 coordinate 41,583,437, forward strand.
TGTTACTTTCAAAGGTCCCAAATCTAGTCCCTTTAAGTTGGACCAAACCATTCAATGTCTTTGTAGATGTATTAGATATTGCAATTGATAGTGTAATTATGCAATAGGATACTAATGGATGGTTGTGACCCATTTTCTATGCCAGTATATAGCTCTCATTTGTTAATAAAAAATATTCTATCATTGAACAAGAATACCTTGGCATGATCTATTCAATTAGAAAACTTCAATATTATTTTCTTGATCATTCATTTGTTTTTCACGTGGACCATTTTGCTCTAGTCTACTTGATCATGCAATAGAATGTCATAGGATGTCTAGCTAGATGGATATTATTACTCAAGGAGTTCAATTTCAAAGTGGTGCATAGATTGGGAGCTCAGTATGTCATTGCAAATTTCTTCTTTTGGAAGGAACATGGAAATTGATGAAGGGGATAGATTCTATGCATTGCATACATTGACAACTGTGTTAAAAGTGTTTTATGGTTATGACTACTTTTGGATTCATGAATGATGAGTTATGGATCTTATGATTCTAGGCTTGCACAGCCAGACGAGTTGTGGATTGTGGTGGTTTGGGACATTGGGATCCCCAACCCAATGCTCCCTAACACTCTGCGGAGCGTGGAAAAACTCACATGCAAGTGGGGGTCCTACGCTCCCAAGGGAGGTAGGTGTTTTTGGTTTTTGATCACTCAAGCACTTGAGAGGGCAAAGGACCGAGTGGTAAGTGCCCTTGTTATGTAGGATGGCTTCGGAGACTCACGGAAGCTTAGAGGGGCTTTGAGCCAGTAAATTCCCTATTGACCACAGATGGAGTGTGATCACTTTGAGCCCAATCCCGAGGGATTAGAAGGCGGTGTCTTTCTACGGAAAGACAGTTTTGTACCACTCTGCGGAGTGATAGTGAAATAAAGTATCTGATTTTTGAACTGTTTGTTATGTACTAAAGATTGAGTTTAATGAACCCAGTTTAACAGAGTAATAAAAGGAAGCTGATTTTATATGTCCAAACAGTGTGATAATATGCTTTGCTAATTAGAAAACTAAGAAAATCCCATTGAGGAAAGTGGGAGGCTTCAATCCCGACAATTGGATGCCTATGGCTGGGTGGGTGGACCCGATAAGTCAGGTAACTTTTTAACATTAGATAGAGCTGAGTAAATTGTGACCCTCCCAATATCAATAGGATTGTAGAGGATATTCACCAATCTTGCCTAAGCATTATTTTTGTCAACTCAAAGCTCCAAGAGTCCACGTCCATTGCTCCATTAGCCTTTGATGTGGCACACCCTTAAGCACCTTAACCCTAGATCCCATCAAAGCTAGTGGATCATTCATAGTAGTGCCTAAAACCTTAGAGGACTCCTAGTGGATCCACTACAAGAAAGAGAGGGTGTTAGAGATGTGACACTAAAAATGACGGGCGTTGCTCATGTGAAGCCTATTTTTTTTAAATTTTACTTTTTGGTGCACGTCACTTAAGTGACGTTCAAAGTGTCATATAAGTGACACGATCTTATGTTGTAAATGAAGTTGCTTAAGTGACGCATAATTGCCACATGTTAAGCGACATTTGCAATATGGATGCCATCGATTAAGCGACAACATTGTTTAATGACACCGCTTAAGCTGCACTCTGTAAATTTTAATTTCTTCGTGGGCTGAGTCAAAGCCACAGAGAGAGAGAGAGAGAGACATCTTCTTGCTTCGACCATGCCCTGCATCTGCGAGTGTTGCCCTGAATATGTCATGCCAGCACCTCAGAAACATTCTAGGTAAGCGTCTTCTCACAAGAACATTGCAACATACTATGGTCGAACACCCTAGGACCCATCATCTGATACTAATTGAAGAGAGAGAGAGAGAGAGAGAGAGAGAGAGAGAGAGAGAGAGGAGGGAGGGAGGGAGGGAGGGAGGGAGGGAGGGAGGGAGAGAGAGAGAGAGAGAGAGAGAGAGAGAGAGAGAGAGAGAGAGAGAGAGAGAGAAGATAAGATAAGATCTACTAACGTCTCTGAAAGGCCAGAATGCCATATGAGACCATAACTAATACAACTGGTATCATCATCTCTCATCAGAGAAGAAGAGATAAAGATAAATGTGTAGGTCTACATAGTGGATTTGGATGAGAGGTATGAGAAGTATGGAGAACTGAAAAAGCTGAAAAAAAGTGTTAGGGGTAAAGGCGCCTCCACCTAGCCGTCCGTGTATTACTACACTGATAGTCACCACCACTGCACACTGTAGGTGGCGGGCACATGTCACCATCACTTTATTCTTTATTCTTTTAGTGACAGTTAGAATAAAGGAAGGCCTGGTCACGCATTGTAGCTGTTGGATCTCCCATTTCTTGTCTCTCTTTTTCTTGCTCTTGCTCTCCCGCCATAGCTCTCGAGTCCAAGCTTCGATCCTTCTCACCTTTTAGCTAGTATCGGAGCTCAGCTTCTTGACTCTTGAGCTTGGTTTGTGGCATTCTCAACTTCCCATCGACTCCCCACTCGCATTGGGTCTCCTTCCCGGTAGCCATATCCGACTCCTTCGAGATCCCATCACTCCCCAGCTTCCCGAGCACCTTCCCGGCCCCTTTGGGCACCCTCAAGGCATTACATCAGAGGTATTGCTTCATTCTCCACAGGGTTTTGTATTGTTTTTAGGTCACATAGGCTATGAACAGTTTGGGGCAACCACCATTGAAGCTCCCTTGCTTCATATCTACATTGCCCTTGATCAAGACCCCTTGAGGCTTGTTGTGTGCCCCCTTGGGCACCTACTTGAGCCCCTCCTCCACCCCATTTATGCCACGTGGGTTGCAATCCACTCAAGATAGCAGCACACTATTTGTGCATGATTCTAGGTTGGTCTCCATCTGCATCACAGGGTACTACTCAAGCTCCAGGCCATTGGGCACTTAAACATGCTTCATTTAAGGCATTTGCACATGCTTTGATGCTTGGTATCGAAGGTTTGAGCATTGACATTGCTTATGGTCTAATTTAGCACTATTTTGGGACTGTCATAATAGTCCACATGCAGTTTATAGCAGTGCTACATTAACATTTGATGTTTATGCTTGCCCGGCATTGTCATTTGATGCCCGGTTGGTCCCGTATGATGCCTCATGTTACGGGAATGTATGCCTATTGTTTGGCAACCATTTGGAGCTGATTTTTCATGCTGAAATTTCTCATTTTTGACAGCCATTCTTAGTTGTAATAAAAGCAGGCTGAAGCTATTACACATGCCTTGGGTTATGCCTATTGGTTCCAGCCTATGTCTTGAATATATGCCATGAAGTATTGATCTTCGAGGTACAACTTTGAGCTTGGATTTCATTCTGGATGCTTTTGGAAGAGCTTTGAAATTATGCACAGTGATGCTCCTTGGGTTTATGCATACCCGTTGCCTACGGCTTCATGCTCATGTCCCGGTTGATTACCCTATGCATACGTTGAGCTTGAGTGCTCATTGAAGCTCTACCTTGGATGCATTTTGGATTATCTGGAGTTATCTTGGATGTTACTTGGCTTGTCAGAGTTTGGATTGGGATGTACTTGATGTCTTACATGCTTATGGATGCTACATACCGATGCTCTACCGCCTACATGTTTGGGATGTACTATTGATGTATTGTCTTAAACTTACGTCATTGGCACTATGTCTTGCCTTGGTTTGAGCTCTTGAGCTCGTACATACGCCTTTTGTGCCAGTGGGAGTATTCTTGAATGCTTATCAGACATTGAGTAGGCAGTGCTTTTATGCATTGAGCAGTTACATGCTATTGAGCAGTTACAGACACTTGAGACTTTGGGATTTCTTACCCTTTGGGATGATGCATGGTTTATGTCTTGGTTCACTGTATGCTTATGAGCTGAGTCTCAGATTTGGATCCGTATCTTTGTGAGCTGACACCTACTTGTGTCAAGTTTTGGTAGTGGCAATAACACTTTGCCTCGTTGACTGGGGGGTGTGCCTACTCACTGGCAGATGTTTGTATGACACGTTTGGGTGTTGGATTCATGCTTATCAACTATCATATGCCTATGTTATGCCCGCATGATGCCGGCTTTGGTCTTGGCAGTATCTGATTGACTTGGGAACCGATTTTGGCATTGTTAGCTCTCATCTACTGAAATCTGTAATTGATTACATCAAGCATATATGTATGGACTAACATGGATTTTTCATGTTGAAATATTCTAAAATGATGTACTTTCACTAGTACTTGGTGGGCAGCAGCTTTGATTACACTTTTCTCGCCATTTTCTCTCGATTTTGGTAAATTTTTTGTCATTTTTTGTAGTAAACAGAAAGCAATTTTGAACTATCTACAATCTTCCAGCCCGTATTATGGCAAGTTCGTCCACTGATCATGCTATTTTCAACATCATTAAGCTTGATGGTACGAATTACTCTTATTGAAAGAGCCAGATTTGGCAGGTGTTGATACAGAAATCGTAGATCAAACCTTTGAGGTTGAGCAAGCATCCGCCTACAACTATGCTAGATGAGGAATGGCTTGAGCTTGATGAGTTATGCAAGTCCACTATTGTATTATCTCTCACAGAACAGGTTCACTACAATGTATTTGAGGAAGAACCAAGTGCATGGCAGTTGTGGGATAAAATCAAGAATCTCTATGACAAGAAAAATCCAGCGAGTCAGATATATTGGCTGAAGCAGCTTATGGATCTGTGCATGAAGGAGAATGTGACCATGTCTGCTCACTTGAGCCAGTTCCATGCTATACTCAAGAACTTGACTTTGCAGGACATCACTTTTGCAGAGGATGTCACTCCTCTTTTCTTGCTTGGTACTCTTAATGAGTCATGGGATGTATTCCGCATTGCATTATGTGCCTCTACTGCTACCTTGAAATTATCTGATGTTGAGAGTACTCTTCTACAAGAAGAGGTTAACCGTAAGAATTTGGATGCCTCTCGTGTGCCGCATGCAGGAATGATGGATATGGAAAGCATGGCAGTGGCAATGGCCGTGGACACGATTCTCAGAAATCTCGGTCCAAGTCTCGTGGAAAGTCACGTAGCAAATCCCGTGGCAAGAATGCAGATGTTACTTATCACCATTGTGGGAAAAAGGGCCATATTAGGCCACAATGCCATGAACTGCGCAATGAAAGGCGCAAAGATAAGGGGAAAGACAAAGTGCAGGATAAGTCTTCTGATCGCAGCATAGTGCCTGCAAAGTCTAGTGTTAAAATTGAAGAGATCAATGTTATGCAGCCTGAGGATGTTGATGATGATGATTATATCCTTGCAGCTTCTTCTAGTGCTTCATAGATGATAGAGATACACTCTATGTATGCACAGTGTTGGCTCTTGGACTCAGGTGCATCCTTTCATGTCACACCTTACCGAGAGTAGTTTCATTCATACCGTATTGTTTCAAGTTCTGTGCGCTTGGGTGATGACAGCTTTCTTGATATTGTGGGCATTTGTGATGTTAGGCTGCAGTTTCCTTCTGGCAGTAGTTTTGTTATGCAGGATGTATGTCATGTACCTACTTTGACACACAGTCTCCTGTCAGCTGGACAGCTTGATGAGCATGATATCATGTATGTTTTGGAGACTCTGCATGGAAGATCACTTGTGGCAGACTTGTGATTGTGAGAGGTGCCAAGGCTAGCAGCCTCTATCCCTTAATTGTATCAGCTTCTTTCCTTGATCATGTTTTGTCTGTGGATTCTATCCTACATGTATCTCTTTGGCATGCCCGTTTGGGCCATATGTCTTTGAAGGGAATGAAAATGCTTTCTAGTTTGCAGTACTTACCGCCCCTTGATTATGCATGTTTTGATTCATGTGAGCATTGTCTTTATGGCAGACATACTAGGTCTACGCATAAGAAGTTTGGTAGGCCACGCATGAGTGAGCCCTTGGCATTGGTATATTCGGATGTCTATGGGCCCATGCCTTGTCAATCTATGGGTGGTGCCAAGTATTTTGTTACTTTCATAGATGATTTTTCATGAAAAGTTTAGGCTTATCCCATTAAGCTGAAATCCGATGTCTTGGTTGTGTTTCAAAGATGGCTTGCATTGGTTGAGAACCAGTCTGGGTATAGGCTAAAATGCCTAAGGACAGATAATGGGGGTGAGTATGTCTCGCATGCTTTTGAGCAGTTATGTGATGGGAGGGGTATTAAGCATCAGTTGACCGCCCCCTACACTCCCCCCCAGAATGGTTTGGCTGAGCGGATGAATAGAACCATCCAGGAGGGTGTACGTAGTATTCTTAGCCACACAGGCCTACCACAGAGCTTTTGGACTGAGGCAGTTAGTACAGTTGTGCATGTCATAAACAGATCACCTTCTAGTGGTTTGGATTTCCAGGTTGCAGAGGAGGTATGGACTCGAAAACCTCCCTCTTATGCATATCTCCGTGTCTTTGGATGTGAGGAATTTTGCCATGTGCCCAGGGACAAGAGAAGTAAGATGGATCCTAAGAGTGTCAAATGCATTTTCCTTGGTTATGGGGATGCAGGCGAGATGAGTTACCATCTCTAGGATCCGCAAGCGCCGAAAGTCATCCGCAGTCATGATGTAGTCTTCCATGAAGACAAGATGCATCGGCATCATGAGAGAGTTGTTGAGATCCGCAGGGTCATATTTCAGGAGGAGCTGAGAGCTCCCGCATAGCCAGCTGGACAACCTACAGCTGCAGTAGATGCTCATGGTCAGGGTGTTGGACAGACAGCTGGGCAGGTAGCAGAGCCTGCCGTGAGACGGTCTACTAAAGATAGACGTCCACGTGATAGATTTCAGCCCTCAATGAATTATGTCTTGGTTACAGATGCAGGAGAGCCTTTCACTTATAATGAGGCTATGCGCAGGGGTGACTGTCACTCTTGGGAGAGGGCTATGCAATCTGAGATAGACTCCTTGCATAAGAATGACACTTGGGATTTGGTTTCCTTGCCTACGAGCAAGAAGGCTTTGCCATGCAAGTGGGTGTACAAGCTGAAAAGTACCCCTGGATACCCCAAGCCGGCATACAAGGCTAGATTGGTAGCAAAGGATTTTAAGCAAGAGCATGGTGTGGACTTTGATGAGGTCTTTTCTCCTGTGATTAAGTTGACCACCCTGCGCTTAGTCTTGGCTTTGGTTGCTCAGCTTGACTGATGGATGTCAAGACAGCTTTCTTACATGGGGATTTGCATGATGAGATTTATATGGAGCAGCCTAAGGGCTTTGCAAAACTTGGCAGGGAGCACCTAGTGTGCAAATTGAAGAAAAATCTTTATGGCTTGAAACTGGCACCTAGGGAGTGGTATCATAAATTTGATGCCTTTATCCAGTCAGGGCTACAACAGGAATGCTATGGATCAGTGTCTTTACACGAAGAAAGCCTGTGATGGTTCTTTATTGATTTTGGCCCTCTATGTGGATGATATGTTGATAGCAGGGAAAGCTCATGATGAGCTAGATGCTCTTAAGGCTCAGCTCAAGAAGAGCTTTGAGATAAAAGATCTGGACAGGCCGCTCACATACTTGGTATGCGCATTAGATGCAACATGCATCAAGGAATCCTCTACTTGTCACAGAGGGAGTACATTCATAAAGTCCTTGAGCACTTCCGCATGTAGGACGTAAAGCCTATTGGCTATCCATTGCCTTCTTATGTGAAGGTATCACATGCTGATTGTCCACAAATAGATGAGCAGAGGGTCGAGATGGCCAAGATTCCCTATGAATCCGCAGTGGGCAGTCTTATGTATGCCATGATAGCCACTCGTCTAGATATTGCCTTTGCAGTTGGTGTTGTGGCACGCTATATGGCTACACCTGGCAAGAAGCATTGGGATGTCATGAAGGGTATCATGAGGTACCTGAAGGGCACTACAGATATGTGGATATGCTATGGCAGCCAAGATACAGGAGTCGTGGGGTACACTGACTCTGATTATGCAGGACATGCAAATAGTAGGAAGTCCACTTCCGGCTATGTATTCACATATGCTAGAGGTGTTGTTTCTTGGATGTCTAGGGTGCAGAAATGCACGGCCCTTTCTACTACAGAGGCCGAGTATGTTGCAGCCACTGAGGCTTGCAAGGAGGCCATTTGGTTGGGTCGTTTGGTTGCTGACCTTGGTATTGATGCTATCCCTACACTGCATTCGAATTCTATGAGTGCTTTTCAATTAGCCAAGAATCCGGTCTTCCATGCGAAGACGAAACGCATTGAGGTGAGGTATCACTTCATATGTGGGGTCGTTGAGGAAAAGTCTGTTGATCTTGTCAAGATCTCAACTGACCAGAATCCCGCAAATCTGCTCACAAAAAGCCTCTCTATAGAGCGCTTTGTCTTCCTCAGGAGGTTGATGGGCGTGGGATGAGATGACATCTTTCCTCATCCTGTTGTACATGTGTACATGCCGTACTCTCTTTTCCTTTTTTCTTTTCACTCCTCACTAGGGCAGATTTGCCTTTAAGTGGGAGGTTGTTGGGGATAAATGCGCCTCCACCTAGCCACCCATGTATTACTACACTAACAGTCACCGCCACTGCACACTGTAGGTGGCAGGCGCCCGTCACCATCACTTTATTCTTTATTCTTTTAGTGACAGTTTGAATAAAGGAAGGCCCGGTCACACATTGTGACTGTTGGAGTTCCCATTTCTTGTCTCTCTTTTTCTTGCTCTTGCTCTCCTGCCATAGCTCTCGAGTCCAAGCTTCGATCCTTCTCACCTTTCAAAAAGTTAAAAAAACTAGGTTTACAAAAATGAAAAGAGTGTAAAGTATCTCCTCCTCAATCTATGGAATCCACCAAGACTCTGCAAGCTACCTCCAATTGCATCAGTGCGCCAATCTACATCTATGACAAGTAATCGTGATGCGAATGTGACGCATATGGGCATGCATATGTCACTGAGTAGGTACTCTAGGGCATTGTGCTCCATGTAATGCTATAGCCCTATCAACTGTGACACCGTGTGATGATGTCCCTCGATGACGCCTATCAATTGAGATGTAGTGTTTGGGGTGGCAGTGGCTGGGGGGTCGGCTACACTAAAAAAGTCTATAACTGCTCTCTGGAGGGGTGGATGAGGCTGGGGTCGCTTCCTATCTCGTAACAATACTACTCTACACCGTTGGAGCTCCAATAAGAAAATACGCAAACATCTTTGGTCCTCATAGTCCATCACCCATCTTAGAGGCTATCTTGGAGGCAATGATAACAACCACGGATATCATAGTATATAGTACATCTGCAAATGTAGTGCTCCTCCATTTCTGGCTCCCATCCACAAAGCTAGCACATCCTCTCATTGGCTACAATATGGCTCCATCGACCTGTCTCAATCAACAACCGATGTGATGAGGTGTGAATATGACCAATAGCAACTCGAAGTTCATGGGAGAGTTGAGCGTCCATGTATCTCGACTCCACTATGAAACCATCATGAGAGAGTTGCAAGAAGTGGCATTGGTATTGTGACTTTTTCATGCCTAATGGGAAAGGGGGACTTGGACCAAGTCCTTCGTGTCTCCACTTTAGTGATACATGATCTAATCACACTATTCAGCTCTACACGACTGAGACTCAATGTAGGGTAATCAAGGATGAAATCAAACAGTGGCAATCTGTATGTACTCATGCCATGTAAGTTCAGCCACGTGCTCATATGTGCATACCAACACAATCTATCTCCCTCTGCTGCAAGCTATCTTGAAGACTCCAGAGCTAGTCTAGGGTATCAATCTTTAGGGAGTTTCCATATCCTCTAGAGGAAAGTAATTTCTTGGAATAATGCCTCAACTACCATGGGTGCAATGCCCAATTCTACTCAGATGATCTCCTATGGTATCGAGGCTTTTTCCGTTATCATACGTGCTATCATCATGACCATCAGTCTTTCCATATGTTCCCAACCATCATAATGTTCTGCTTCCGGTCCATCACAGTCCATAAATGGCATCCATCTAGTATGACAAAGGCTTGGGTCCTAAATGGTTGCCCCATAGAGTAGTGTGGGCATAACTAAAGTGTCAAAAAGCCACAATTTGGTACAAGGCTCTTGAAATTGTATGTGTGCATACTGTCACTCTAGGGTACCCAAAGCTATATATGTGCATGCAAGCCTAGCCTATGAATTTTCCTTCCATGAAAACTGTGGACCTTTGAAAGTGACCCCAAGGTATACATATTGTCTAACCATTTCCATAGGCTGATTGTCATACATAAAGTGATGCTCTGAACGTGTCACATCCAAGCTGCCGTGGTGTTAAAAACCATAATTTTAGTCTTTCCAACATTAACCTTGATACCTTTATCTTCACAGAACACATGCAATGCATCTAGATGTCATTGTAGTCCCTTAGATGAATTTGGGATGAGCACCATATCATCTGCATATATAACAAAATTGGTATCATTACCCTAGCCAAGTTGGATCCCATACTGCCCCATCTTTGTATGTAATAAACAAATCTCATCAATGTACAGTCCAAATAGCAGAGGAGAGAGGGGACATCCTTGCTTTACACCAACCGTGCTAGGCATTGAGTATGTTGTACCTCTAAGCACTTGTACTCTCCTTGTTATAGTTTCATACAATGCATAAATACACCCCTGCATATCCTCTGGGACCCTAATGGCTTGCAACATTTTCATGAGTCTTCCACGTGGTATAGTATCAAAAGCCTTGCGAAAATCCATGAAGCAACAATAGATTTTTTGTCTCTGTGATCGTCCCTCCTCAATCAAGGCCCTTAGTGTGAATATATGGTCTAGTTTGTTGTATCCGTGGTTGGCAGAAGCCAGCTTGTCATGCAAACTGTATTTTCTTTATTTGAGCCCACCAACTCAACTCAGGTTCCACAATAGGTCTTTGCTAGCATATGGCTAATCATAATAGTATGGTAGTTGTTAGTGACTAATGGATATCCACTCTTAAAAATCTGCACTATTGTGTGGTCAGACCAACTTACGGGAAGTCCCTCACATACGACTCTATTGAAGAGATTCACCAAGATAGGGGCCAATGCATAACATGCATGTGCAAAATGCTCTGCCACCCACAAGGCCATCTTGATCATGTGCTCTCCCATTCTTCAACCTCCAAATGGCATATCTCACCATGTTTTCCATAAAGAAACCACATTGTGTTGGCCTAGAGTTTGATGTACAAGGTATGTGCTCTTGTGATGGAACATCATACAGTGCCCTAACATGTTCATGCCATACCATAGGTGATGTCAACTGAATTGGGGGTTGTCTCCCATGAAATTTCCTCCATGCCTTCTTGCTGTCTCTGCTAAAAAAAGCTGATACATCTCTGACTCTAGTTTGGCTAAATAATCTCTCTTCTTTTTTCACACAAGACAACAAAAGATATTCCTTGCATGTTTGTGTGTGCATGTATCTAGTGTAATATCCCTTTGTAGGTGGGTCCTAGTCTCTCTGCACTTATCATCATACCAAGCATTTTGAGGGGTGGTACATCTGTGTATTGCTATAGAGCCCATCTTACATGGGAATGCCTCTAAAGCTGCAGCATGTAAGACCTTTGCTAGAGATCTAGTGACATCTTCCAATGGTTCATGTTGGTCTAACTGACTTAGTCCATCTTGTACTGCATCGCTATAGATATGTGACATTATTCATAATGTGGGAATGTGTGTAATTGTGTGCATGTTTCTTATCTCTCACCACATGTTAGAGTAAATTTTAGGATAACATGGTTGGCTGCTATACCGATTGGCTTATCAGATATCTCAAAAAGCTTAATTTTTCGGATTGGCAAGCCCATTACATAGTCCACAATGTTGGCCCCTTTTTTACTATTCCAACAAGTGAAAGCATCCACCCCTTGGCATCTTTATAGGCCATTGAATATAGCCAATTCATGAACACTTCCTAAAGCTAGCAGATGGGATCCATATGATGTCACCTACTTATCTTGAGATGTACGGACGATGTACGGACAAGCCCTAGTTCATCCAATGCCGATTCCTTAAACATTTCATGTTCAGTATCATGGAAGGCAAACTACTCACTTCATGTTCGAGCATTAAAGTCTCCCACTAGTAGTGTGTCCCCATTGCTTGCATATCTCATAATATCCTCGTGTAGTACTTCAAATGGTGATACCTCCACTAAGAGAAAATGTTGAAGAGAGAGGTGGGAAGTAACATACTACAACATATAGATACCTCGGGTGCCCTATCCTCAGCCTTACCCACATATATCTAGCATGCACATCTTGTGACACCACATGAATCATGTCTCAGAGGCTCTCACAATAAATAATAGCCACCCCACCTGATCCCCTGGTTCCTCCTGGTCTAGGGGGTTTAGGTCTATAGACACTCTCCCATTTGTATCCCACAACATCTGATAATCTAGAATTTATACATTAATGTATCTCTGTATACATAGCCATGTCTATCCCATGAAAAGTATTCTCAAAATAACCTTCATCAAGTTCTCATTGAACCATTACAATTCCAAAGGGACATCATTAGTGTCTCATAGGCCTCAAACTGTCATTGTGACTTCCGTTCTACTATGACTACTCTGACATCTCTATACACATCATTCTTGCCTTCTTTACGTGCCTCCAACACCTTTGGCATGCTAGCCCTCTTGTGCTCCAACTATGTGGGTTTGAGATACTCATTGAGATAAATCTTTTTGCCCTTCAAAGCCTTTCTCTTTGATAAGAAGGCCCTTTTGCTATCCATGTCCTCAAATTTTAGCATGAGAATCTGACCTCTTTTGTCATTTGGAATCACCTATCATCCAAGCGTCCATAATGCGTGTCTCGTCTATACCCATATTAGCACAAAGTGTTTTTGCATCCTTGTGGGGGTTTCCTTTTTTAGCCCATCCCACCACACGTACACACAATGCACGGAGTTTCCTCTTTGCTTCCTCCTCTAGTGTTGCGTTCATCATTTCTACTTTGTTCTTAGGCATCCCTTTGTTTCTTTTGACTACCTCAATCCATTGTGCATTTTCGTTCACTGCTTATTGAACATTTTCTACTTTTTTTTAATCTCCCTCTACCACATTCACCCATGTATACATGTCTTTTTTTAAACTTTCCACCTCTTTCTTTAATTTTGGTGCATCTAGCATTGTTGTTTGTGTATCCATCATTGACTTGTATGTCCCTAATTCATTCTTACATGACTCTAACTGCCTTTTGATTTCAGCAATCTCCATGTCCTTGGTTGCTATGCATGCATTTGTATCAGCTTTCAATGCATCCATATTTGCTTTCCAAGCATCCCTTTCCATGTTCAAGTTATCTATCATATCCATTTGCAAGTGAGCCTTAATTTCTTTATATTTTGCATCATCCCAACTATTAAAGCATGATTTCCCATTTGTTTCTACAGTAACACTTAGTTCTTTCTTGAATGTCTCATGCAATTTTTCATACATATCTTTTTGCTTTGTATCCATGTCATTCATGACTTCTTGTTGCATGTTGTGACACACCCTCATGCACACTTTCAGGTTTGCATCCATTTTAGCATTCAATTCCTTTCCCCATGTTTCGTGCATTGCATTCATGTCACTTGATACCTTGTCAATCATTGGCATACATATTGCTGCAATATCAGCTCTTATGAGGGCTTTCAAGTCATCTAAACCATTTGTTGTAATTAGCCTTTGCATCTTTGCCTATCACTTGGCGCTTGTGAGAGTGGCATTTTCACGTCCTCTCCTTTTGTTTTGTCTGTAGTAGAACTTTTTGTCCTTAGTGGGTGTCTTGTACTACCCTTTTGATGCAATGCCTCCGATGGTTAGCCCAATTGGTTGTGTGTCAAGTTCGGTCTCATGTCCATTGGTTTCTTTATTAGTAGTCTCTGCCATCTCGCAGTCGAAGGCATCCATTCATTAGTGTGCTTGCATTTGTACCTTACACAACCCCACGTTGACCTTGTAGAGACCCCTAAACAACTACTAATATGTATGTAGCTCTTCCAGGATAGTATCTATCTCCTTGTGTAGGGGCTTGACCCTAAAGGACATCGACTGTCCCCTTGTGCGCACACACACACACACACACACATCCACCTGAAAGTGAGATGACAAATTATTGTCATATCCACCTGAAAGTGAACATGAATACCTAGAATAAGATTGTGCCCTCATTGCTATATGACGTGTTGCTTTTTTTTTGCTTATATTGACGTGCTACTTTTTTTTGTTTTTGAAAACATGTCGTCTACATATATGGCTTCTTCCAGGAATGATTTTTTGATCACTTTGAGGACTAACTTGCAGTCGAGTGTCATCCCCAAAGAGAAAATAGTAGAGGATTGGCCAAATTATGAGCGCCTCCCGATGTAGAGCTGGAGGTGATGCCCTGATGAGGCTCTTCTCGAGAGCCACATGCAAGACGAGGTGTAAGAGGAGCGTACATGTGTTGATCACCTCTTATGTATAGGGAATAAAGTGTTTTACATTTTAAATAATAAGTTTAGGGGCCAAATTCTAACTTCTTAATGCTACTAGGACTCCCCTTCTAGACACTGCATGGACTGCCCTTCCAGACACTACCCAGCCACCACTGGGTGATGGGGTTGTGACTCAGCAAGAGATTGAGACACGGTTAGATAACTTGCCCCTCTGGTGGTTTAGGTTAGCGTGAGGTCCTATGAATGCATGACTAATTATCTTGTGTTGTTTCTTACTTGTAGCGAGTCTCCACGATGGCAATGCCGCGGACCTCTACCACCACATCTACATTTGCACAACGATGGCTTCTAGGGCACTCGAGCTCCCAGGTGTCTGCCACCACACTAGAGAGCCGTGTATCACATTAGCCACCATCTCAGGAGTTGCACCAGAGAGTAAGGGGTCACTTGTGACATTGACGTCAAGGGATGGGTGTTGAATGCTGAAATGACTAGATTTTTGACTGATTTTTGTTGTTTTTGAAGGTTAAATGGTTGATTTTTGAAAGAATTTGAATGATGATTAATTGCTTTGGAACGTTTGAGAGTGTTTTGGATGATATTGATTATGTTTTGGAAGCTCATGATGATTTTTAGTAGAGATATGAGGCTTTATGATGTTTTGATATATTCTGTGAGGTTCTGATTGGTTTACCTTAGCTTCTGTTTTGTTCTGATTCTCTTCTGTATAAAGCATGGATTGATGATTGATGGAAATTGAGGCCTTTTGAAAGCTCATTGAATGGTTTTTTGATAGTTTGGAATGGTTTTAGTATGAGTTATGTGTTTTTTGTGTTGACTTTCTGTAGCCCTCTATTGGGCTTTTGTAGAGCCTCTGTCCCTCCTCTATTTCTATTATGTTCTGTTCTGTATGCCTCTGTAAGTGTTCTGTGGAATGTATGTGAGATTTTGGGAAAGTTTTCTAGCCTTGAAAAGAGGTAAATGCAAGTTCAAAAGAGCTCAAGGAAGTGGAAGAAGCAATTGCTGAAGACTAGAGTGAAGTAACAATGATGAGCTATGAAGAGTCATTGTAGTGGCTTTGCTGACCTTTCATATCAGACACACCTTTTGGAAGGGGCATCCACGACCAAAGAAGGATTATTACGAGTGATTATTGAGAATTGTAGTGAGGAGATGATGTACTATTGATTGAGAGAGGAAGAGAGAGTCAGATATAGCCAATTCTATACCAAACAATGTATCTACCTATAAGAGATTGTGAGAGAACATTATGAAGACAATGAAGATGAATCATATGTGATATTTTTACCTTTCAAAGTAGTGTTTCTTTTGTGTTCTCTTTGTTGGTTGATGAATTCAATGAAGAATATAAAGAGGATAATGAATTTTGTTAAAGTTAAAGCTGTGGGAGAATTGTTTCTATGATATTGTGTGAAGATTTCTTACTAGTGGTATTATTTTCCTTGTTTTGGTTCTCTAAAGGATGAAAAAAAATCTTGTTAATATTACAAGCTATATTTTCTTGCAGTAGAAACCCCTTTTCCTTGGTGTCTCTCTTGGGGCTCCATGTTTTTGGTACGCAGGCAGGGAATACTTGCCATCAACAAGCATCAGAAGATGTTGAAAATGAAAAAAATGACATTGCCAAGAATAGAAGAATTCAATGGATGTTTGCAAAGTTCCTTCTTCTACTAAAGAGTTGGAGATTCTTATTACCAAAGCCACTTTTCACAAAAAGTTCATTTCACAATGGTGAAAACATATTACCATCATGATGGACTATTTTATTTTTTTGTTGAAACAGCAGAGACTTGCATCTTGGTGGCAAATTGTTTGGGAACAAACTGAAGTGCAGAAAAAGAGAGAATGACCATCCATGGAAGATTTGGCATTCATTGAGAAGTTTCCAGACATCATCAAGTGGGAGATCGTGAAGAAGCTTCAGGAGTCGTGGTTAGTATAGGTTCACAAAAACAAGAAAGAAAAGAGTTGGAATTTGTTCGTGGATGCTCAATAGCAAGACACGTGGGATGCATGGTATATTGAAAATCTCATGTTTGTCCAATTAGCAACCCAATGGAAGTTGGTAGATAGAGCGTTATTCACAACATAAACTATTGAAACCATTAGAAGCTGGCATTATTATGATGATGGCACAGCAACGATTCTGAGAACAATGAGTTTTGATACCTTCAGAATGGAATATCTCCCCCTCTATAGTGGTTTGAAGGCTGAATTCAGAGATGTAGAAAAGAAGGAAGTAGAAGAAATGTTGGCCAAAGAGTCCCACAGAGGCTGAATCCCCCTCTGATTCTGTTATTGAGTATGGACTCAACCCCCTGATGAATGACACAATCAAGAGGCAAGCACTAGAATGATTCCAGAGGTACGTGAGAAGAGAGAAGGCAAAAATCAAGGCCGAGAATGAACTTGCAACAGAAGCCTCATTTGACGCCCTAAAAGCACTCTTTATAGAAGTCCCCATGGCAAATCAAGGTCCCCTTCCTAGTCAGTTTCGTCCTGGAAATATTGATGATAGGCCAGCAAATATAGTCCCATTGCCAATTTTTAAGGGAGAGTACAATGAAGACCCTAATCTTCATGTAGCAGAATTTATAGTAGCATGTGTGGCTAACAATGCCAGAACCCCCAAGCATTGATTAGCAATATTCCATGCCCCTTTTAAGGGCGCGGCGTTTCAGTGGTATGAGAGACAAGCATCAGGAACTTTTGGCACATGATGGGATGACCTGAAGTTGGCCTTCCTCACTAAATTCAGGCATGAAGGTTTTGAAGAGCGGATGTGAGAGGATTTTATGAACCTAAGTCATTCCCCTAGAGAAAGAGTAGAAGCTTATGTCTTGGGAATGGAATCCATCCCAAAGTGATGGACCAATCATCATTTGGATGAAGGCATCCTGAAAGGAGTGTTTCTTAGAGGCCTACAGCCAGAAGTTTGCAAGTTTGTGGAATTGAGAAGACCAATCAATCTGCAAGCTACAATGGAAGGTGCAAGACTGTATGACAAAGTTAAAGCAAGGTTGTCAATGGCCACATGAAGAGGAGTCTTACCTCCTCCCATGCTAGGAATGGTATACCCACCAAATGCAGTTGCAGGGACAGCTCCCTATCGCTACCCCGAGATGCAAACAGTGCCGCAATACGATTCACCTAATCCACATTGGCCACCGCAAATGACAGTGCCTCGAATGATGGTTCAACCACAACAACAATGGCCTCAAATAGTTCCTCCAATGGCAACTCAACCACAATGGAACCCTACCCATTGGAACAAACAACTCCAAGTCTCAACAGGAGCTCTGAATCAAAACCAAAACGGAGGACCCTTTGGATCAACCCAACCAATGTATGCAATAATTATAGAAGCTTCCCAAAACCCTACTATAAGTACTTCAGGAGGTGAAAAACTGAAGGGCTACCTATCCAATTCAGTGGCAATTATCAAGAAAGAGCTTATGGATGTGATTACAGAACAGCTACAGATGCTGAAAGTGAATACCGCCAATATATCCACTCCTGTGGGAGGTGGGAGAGATGTGATGCATTCTAATACATGGTGCAGAAAGTGCCATCAAGCGGGACATTTAGCCACAGAATGTACCCAAAAACCAACCATTCCTGGAGCCTTCTGTTCATACTGTTTGAGGAAGAACCATACAGAGGATATATGCTCTCTGAAAGAGATGCATGAATGAAGAAAGAAAGACGAAGATGCAAGATTCAACTTGCTAGAATCCAAAACGACAACGTAGGACATTGGACCAAAGCCTAGGGAATTTCGGTCCAAGGAGGTTTCCCTCTCAAAGTTAGATAAGAAGTGAAGTGTTATAAATGTGGAGAAAAGGATCATATTTCACCGAATTGTCCAAACCCTAGAAGGTCTGTGGATTGCAAGCCCTTATGCAGTCGATGCAAAGGAGAAGGCCGCACTACAAAAGATTGTCCAAGTCCAGCCTTGGAATTGGAAGTGGCCGCAATAAGCGTGCAAAGAAAGGAAAACCCGTAGTTCCAAAAGAGAACATTCCCTCTATCAAGAATGTGAAGTTCAACATTCTTCGGGAAAAGCATAACAATGCAATCTAGAACAGTGAAGTACAAAGCACTACAGAGCCACAGAGAGCCATAGAGATAGTTGCAAAGGTAGGACCATAAGTCTAGGAGATAAGAGGATGCCGAAGAACCTCCTCATGGAGAAGAAGCGCAGATGTTGCCACTCCTAGAAGAAAAAGGGAAGATAAAAGTGGGCTTGGCCCCATTCCATAGCCGATTGGAAAAGCCTACGGAGATTCTATGAAAGAGTATGATTTGGTCAAAGACCTAGATACTTTTAAACCAAACTTAACATTTCGACAGTTGTTGATGTTGTCTCCTAGCTGTCGAAAGAAATTCAAAAGCATAGTTACAAGAAGAAGAGGCCTAATAATTGTTCTCTCTGTGGTGACCAAGTCTAAAAAAGCCTCAGAGCTCGTAAAGGAAGTAGATGTGGCTAATGCCTTCTTGGATCCTGGAACCCTAGATATTGTCGTATGGATTGAGGTGTGCTTTATTGCAAATGCATTGATTGATGGAGACTTATCAGTAAACATAATGACAGATGTGACAATGAAGGATCTAGGCTTGCAAGGAATGCAACCTACACAGTGGCTTATTAGATTGGCAGACCAAAGCCGAATCAAACCATTGGGCATTCTAAACAATGCAAAGATAACCCTCACAAGAAGCGACTATTGGTTGACATATTTGGTGGTCAAACCAAATTCTTAGGGGACCTCATACCCTGTTTTGTTGGGAAGACCTTGGCTTTTTTAAGAAAGAGCAAGGACGGATTGGTTCAAATGAACCCTAACCCTCAGCAGACGACCCAACAAAGTGGTGTTGAATTTGTATGGATCACAAAAAGGCAATGGATCCACATCCATCAAAGTCGTAACTGACTCCTCTAATGAAGTAACAGATGGTACATTAGGAGATGAAAAGGCCGTCAAATAGATCTTTCCCAAGAAAATAGAGGCATAGTCCCTAATAGTGGACATTGTAAGCCAACTACGGAAAGAAGCAAAGTCATTGTCCATGGGAGAATACCTCCATCCTAAACTCGAATTGACTTCTGAAATCACCTCTGATAGAAAAATAGAAGCATGGATGTACTATTCTCCTTGTTATATGGCAATCACAGAGGCAGAGCCAGAGACAAAGACAAAAGCAAAAACAGAAGACAGAACAGAGAGCTTGTTCTTCTCTTACAAAGCCCCCACAGAGATAGAAACAGAATCTGAAGAGGACGAAGGTGATAATACAGAAGAAGATTATGGACGTGAGCTAGAAGAGTCAATCCTACCTGCGGAAGGCAGAGAATGAGGAAGAAGTTCCTGAAGCCTCAGAAGCAGAAGATTCCTCTCTGATTGACAGAATGATTATGGTATCTTTTGGATTGATTAATAAGTCACGTCAAAAGTAAAGCCTTTATAAGAAATGGATTAAGAGGAATAGGCCTTCCTTCAACAATGGCTCTTGTCATCCAAAGTTACTCTTGAAGATGCACCTTGCTAACAACCCCCAGTCCTATAGCTCAAACTTAACATAGAAAGTTTTTGTTATGTGACATTCTTGGATGCATCTTCAGAAGAAGAATGCTTGAGCCAAGAAATAATTCATCCCCAACCCAAAGCCGAAACCTCAATGATACCCTTTCAGCCTCCCAAAGAGCGAGCTAAGCCTTCATCACAAGAGAACAATAGTTCTAGTGCATCATCAGAAGATGAGACCACTCCCTTGAAGAAGTCAGATCTTTACCCACCGAAGCAGTCCATGGGACATTTATCTATGAGGTGGAAGGTGAAGAGGCAATTGATGTTCGTGGATGCTGAAGGTACTGAATGTCACTTGAAGGTGGGTCTAAAGTTTTCAGAAGAAGAACTACTGGTCCTCAGAGACCTACTTAAGGAGAACTTAGACATATTTGCATGGTCGTACAAAGATCTAAAGGGGATTGATCCCATAGTATACCAACACCACATCAACCTAGAGTTTTATGCTAAACCTATGAGGTAAAGACAGAGGCATATGAATCCTAATTATTCTGCTCTAGTGAAGGCTGAACTATTGAAGCTCCTTGAAGCTGAGTTCATTTATCTAGTGGCTAACAATGAATGGGTTTCATCCATTGTGGTTGTAACCAAGAAGAACAGGAAGCTTAGAATATGTGCGGACTTCCGAAAGTTGAATTCCAAGATGAAGAAAGATCATTTCCCTATCCCTTTCATAAACCAACTATTGGACATAGTGGCAGGCCATGAGCTCTATTCCCTCTTGGATGGATTCAACGGATATAACCAAGTCCAAATCGCAAAAGAAGACCAATCCAAAACAACCTTCACAATAGAATGGGGAACCTATGCTTACAGAGTGATGCCATTTGGGCTCTGTAGTAACACTCCTGCTACTTTTCAACGAGTGATGATGGCTGCCTTCCAAAACCATTTACATGATTTCATAGAGGTGTATCTCAATGACTTTTGTGTCTATAGCCTAATCCGTGAGAATTGGGGACACCTAGAGCAGTGCTTTGACAGATGTCAAGAGCATGGGATTTCTCTCATAACCCCGACAAATGTATCTTTGGCATCTTATCAAGAGTTCTTCTAGGCCACATTGTCTCTGCCATTAGGGCCAAAAACGCTTCAAAAATGGCACTTGTAAGAAAGTGATTAAGTTGCTAATTAGTTGAGGTTTAGGAAGAATAAAACCTCTAAATTTGGTTGTCCAGATGTGATTAATGAGAGAATATTTGGTTCATTGAAGAGGTCGGCCATTAATTGCCCTCATCTTTTAATCCAGGTCAGGGGTCACCTTTTCGGCCGTTTATTGTCTTGGAACTCAAGAGATTTTGTATTTTCGAGATTTTCGTACGAACTTCGCATTTGTTTGCTCCCGCGTTTTCTTTCTATACACTATTCTCTTTTACCATTCCTTTTGCTGCACTTGCTTTCTATCACTGTGAGATTCTTGCTCGGTTCATTTGCTAGAATGTCTAGCAATACTACTTCAAATAACACAGGCGCAAGCACACGTAAATACAAGCTATCTATTCAGCTAGATCCGACTTACACATCTTGGAGAAGTATACATCATCGAGTATTGATAGATGAGATTGAAGCCAACAAGTTGCGAACACAAGGAATGAAGCATATAGATTTGTGGGTGGATGGAAATATCTATCCCAGGGATCCTTCTACAGGTAAACCACCTCCTTTTTTGAATGTCCATGACTATATAAGATATGCTGGAGAAGGTTACAATGGAATGCTTGGCTACTGTATGAGGTTATACTCTGCATCTTACACATATATAGCTCAAGTGCACGAAATGAAAAAAGCACTAGAAACTACACAAACAAAAATTTTAAAGTTGACAAGTCAGATTGATATTTTGAAAAATGTTAACAATTCATTGCAGAATAAGCTAATATGCTTGAGAGAAACTCCAGTAGGATTTAGAGAGAGGAAGAGACCGTTAAAAAATATAACCAGCTTGTGTGAGAGAGCAAAGAAAAGGAGACTAAATCTTACAAAGAAATATGTCTCTAACATATTAGGCATAAATATCCGAGAGAATGAGGAAAGAATCAAACTTTTGAAGGAAACCATGAATAAGAAAGACATTTTAAGGATTCTTAAGTCACCAGAAAATGTGGATTTGAGAGGTCCAACTCTGAGAGAGTTAGTGAAGGACTTAAAAGGCACAGTGAAAGCAAATGAAATCGTAGAGACATGCGATACTGTGGGTATAAGTCGAAAAGGTTACCGTGCTATCTCTGGATTATGGTTTAAAAATCTTAAACGCAATAGGGTAACTATATTTGGATTGCCCCGAGCCCTTGCAGTTTCCACTGCAAGAATTTCCATGAATCGCAAGATTCCACATGTTTTTGGAGATTACTTTCACATCGAAAGGTCTATGTCCTATGAAAAACAAAAAAAACAGGCAATTTTTTATTACAATGAGTTTAACAATATATGGGTTGATCTAAAAAATGTGCAAATTGCAATGGTTCACATGTATAAAATCACAGTAGAGGAAAGTTATGGTGTTCTAAAGTTTGCCTTGAAGTTGGATGAAGCACAGATTCAAAAGGGACAAAAGATGGAAAGAATTAGCATTTGCCTCATGAACATGGCATTGGACCATGGCAATGGCGAGGGCAAAGCTCCATTGCATAAGATCCAATCCGAGATGGAGATTTGGTGGATTGGTGCAGCCCAAGTACCAATTGAAAATCATCAAACGTTGAAATGGTTGTTCAACCATACAGGTATTCCAAATATCATTAAGTCTCAAAGTGAAGGCGAAATGTTGGTAGTTGATGGGGTTGGTAAATTTAATGTGGAATGGCATATGAGTGCTGATTTGAAAACTATCAAATATATGCTTGGAATATGTAATGGTGCAAATGCAAAATATCCTTGCATTTATTACATGGAAAGTATTGGATCCAAAGATTGGAGTAGTTTGCGACCAGTAAGAAGAGCCCCAAATAGAGACTCTATAGATTTGAGTAAATTTAAAAACATAGAAGACATCTGGGATCCCATTCTTTCCATCTCTCTTAAGAATGTTCATATTTGTACTTTGCATGCAGAGATTAGAATAATCGATAAGCTTCTCAGGTTGCATCTTGACTACGCATATTCCATTAAGCCATTATCTTTATCAGATGAGTGTATTGATAAATGCGAGGCATTGCTATCGAAAATGGGATTTCATGGGGGCCAAGTTCACTTGAGAAAGGATCCAATACTTTCAGGAAAAACAAGAGATATCTTGGCCGATGTCTCTATGGGAGGCTCAAAAGCTAGACGATTCTTAGGAAACCATTCAGGAAAGTAGGTGAATGCGGCTTGGGAGTGTTGGAGAGAGCTATGTGAGATCACAACAAATGTTGCAAGCACGCCGAGGCTTGCGTTTCTTAGAATGGAGGTTTGGATACACCTTGATGTTTTTCTGAAACTCCTCAGGCAACATAAGACAACATATACATATGCGGAAGAGTTCAAAAGATCAATCACAAAGCTTGTTCAGGCGATAAAAGAGGCATGGGGAGAAAAAGATATCACTTTTTATCTGGTAAAGTAATAATTATTTAATATCGGCTTATTTTGACAGGTTTTTCAATTGGTATAAAATTTGTGTTACTTTGTATTGCAGCATATTCTTCATATTCATGGAC
Organism: Lygodium microphyllum; assembly: GCF_053477565.2. Lineage (NCBI taxonomy): Eukaryota > Viridiplantae > Streptophyta > Polypodiopsida > Schizaeales > Lygodiaceae > Lygodium > Lygodium microphyllum. The sequence continues at coordinate 41,607,078 of NC_141156.1, forward strand.
CTTTTTTTGTGGAGGAGCATGGCCCCTTAGCAACTTATAGCAACCAAGGCATGGAAAAATCCCACTATCAAGCACGCACAAGTTATTTTCGAAGCACAAGGCATGGGGGAGGAGTTACAAAAAGCAATGCTTTGGAGGAGCTATTCAACTGGTTTTTTCGACGACAACTTCAAAGAATGCAAATAAAAGACGGCAATGACACATGAGCAATCGCACTTTTATATATAAGAAAGAATATATACAAAGCTAGTTTTCCAAAACTCTCACATTCTCTTCCTCAGGAATCTTTCCCCTATAACGTAGAAATTTTTTTCTCTTGTAGCCAACTATAGATTTTACATCAGTTCTGTCTGCAGCTAAGGCGTAGGATGAAAACGCCAAAAAGTATCCTGCTCTAGAAGCAGAGTAACCTGGACCATAGCCAAAAATCCTAATTGCTGCAGTCTTTTCCAAAAACATTATTTTGTGGGCATTATATTGTAATCCTGAGAAACCTAGAAGCCTTGTAAGAGCTTTAATACAAAGTATTGGCCATGCTGCGTCCTCTGAGAAACTACTATGAAGTACAAAAAAGGATTCAGGGTCAATCCTAGCCAAGTAGTGGCCGAGTGCAATGTCTTTGGTGGTGTTACTAGCAGCTCTCGATCCTTTGCCACGCCCCAAGAAGTTATCTGTATCGGCAATCTCCAACTGCAAATAAAACCCATACTGAATGAGCATGAAATGTAAACCTACCAATGTGTAAAAGCAAATTCAAAATTATCTTACCACTTGATTTTCATCGTACTCCAATTTAAACGGATTCCATAAATTAATTGATGATGCCGTCTCATTGGTGTTAGTCAATTCTTTAACATATTCAGACTCCTCTCTTCCAAAATTGGAAATGCCAAGCTCGCTTTGAATGCGATCGAAGTCCTCATCAGTAATACTCAACTCTTTTTCAGCTTCTTTGGCCTTTTCAAAACAAAGAGAGAATGCCTCACCAGCATCAATAAACTTATCATCTAGAGTTTCTTTATCAAGTTTCAGAATCTCTTCCTTTGATTCATTTTCTGTGTCAATTATCCCATTAGCAGCATCAGAAGCCTCTGCAATAATTGCAAGACAATAATCTTCCCTGAGATTAAAAAGTTTTTGAATATCTGATAGTAAAATGTACTCCTTGTCCTTGAAAGGTATACATGGTAGGGAAGGAACAATATGGTGAGAACTCTCATCAGGTTGAGGGTTTGTATCTCCTTGGCTCTCCTCAATGATAGTCTCAGCTTTGAAGTGAGTAACATCCAAATTCTCAGCAATGGAAGCCTCAAAATCTGTATTTACAACCTCCTCTGTTTCCCTTTCATCTGCCAGATCATCCAACATGCAAAAGCTGGCAGTCTTTGCTCCTTCCAACTGTTGCTCCTCAGCTTTCATAGGGTATTTGACAAGGATGAATATAATAAAAGCAGCAGATTTTCTCATCATCTTGCAGTTTTTGGAATGAGTGCAGCAAAATATGTCTGTTGAATGAAACCTCTCCAGAGAGTGGGCCCTGCACTTTCTAGTAAATACTGCCTTTTCATATCCTGTTGACCCAATGGGAATATGGACATATTCAATTGTGCCAACTTCAACAAAAGGACCTGCAAGAGTTTCAAACTCCAAAAAGTCCTCCACAATATATTTTTCACAAGATTTCAGAACTTTGTCAAGTTTCCAATCAGGATTAAAAATATTTTTCACAACTCCATAGAATGAGAGATCCATTCCATTCTGAAGCATAAAATCAAGTAGCCTCTCTGATGGAGTGATGTCAATGATCTCTGATACTCCTTGACCTCTCACTACTGGCGTTCGCTTCCCTGGAGATGTACTTGGCTTTCTCACACTGGTGGCAGAGGATGGAGAGGAAAAAGAATGCACAAGCTGATCAGCTGTTGATGCACTTGAGCCTTTTGAAAGCCTTCTTCTTTTACCAGCTCCTAAAGAAACCTTGGATTGTATGGGTTCAGACATGTTTCCAACTTCTGACGATACGGCGCGATAAGAGAGAAACGATTCAGACGGAAAGGCCCCCTCGCGCCGTATCGGTGATCCCAGTAAGAAGCGCTAGAGCCAGAACAAAGTTGGTCACACGAGCTTCAGGAACGCTGAAAGAAGACTAGATCTACAGAACCTCCAAAACGAAGCGAAGAGAGGAAAGCGAAGAAAACCGACAGTCGCTCTCGCGCCGTATCAGCAATACAAACAAAGGTCAGAAACCAAAAAAATCCGTACAGATAAGAAACACACCCTTATGTATCCGTTAGTCTCATACACGTGGCAGTAGCCGTTGGGCAACACGTGGCCGAAAACCACGTGGCGAACAAGTGGACCGGTCATTACTTGACACGTAGCATACGGACCGTAAATGCAGATACGTGGCACAATCAGTATCGGACACGTGTCTGACACGTGTCATGATTTACCTGGGTATATAAGTGGTCATTTGTCCGACGTGTACACTTTTCATTTCTCGAGCTCTTCCCGCCTTGCTTGCCGATACGGTGCAATACAAGTCCTTTTTTCGCTAGCAAAAAGAGGTGTGCCGATACGGAGCGAGGGCGTCCAAACGGTGTGGTCGTTTTCTCCTAATCACGCAGTATCGGCTTCTCATCTCCAATACGGAGTGAGGGCGTCTAAACGGTGTGGTCGTTTTCTCCTAATCACGCCGTATCGGCTTCTACTCTCCAATACGGAGCGAGGGCGTCAAAACGGTGTGGTCGTTTTCTCCTTATCGCGCCGTATCGGCTTCTCATCTCCAATACGGAGCGAGGGCGTCCAAACCGTGTGCTCGTTTTCTCCCTATCGCGCCGTATCGGCTTCTGATCTCCAATACGGAGCGAGGGCGCCATTTCATTCTACTCGCTTTGTTCATATCGCGCCGTATCGGAATTGCTCATTTCTTCACTTTCCTTGCCAGTTTGTCTTTCAGTTATTGTCCTTCTGGTTGTTATTTTTCCTTTTCTGGATGGCAAGGACAAAGCAAACTGCAAGAAGAGTGTATCTAGATGGGAAGGACAATGGGGGTAGAAGAAAGTTAAAATTTGATGAATCTAAGGGGGTAGAAGAAGCTGGTCCATCACAGGCTCCAGAGCATTTTACAACAGAAATCCCTCCTACACCAGGTGTTGTCCTTACATCTTCCATAAATGTTTCTTCACCTGAAGTTGAGGAAGCAAAGGATGAGGCTAACCCTGTGAAAGATTCATTCCCTACAATGGTACCTGAGCCCACATCTGCTGAAGCCATTGAACACCCCAAGCCACAAAAGAGAAAGAGGAAGTCCAGGTTCTTCTATATGCAAAGATGTTTCAGTGAGATCAGGAAAGCCCAGAGAGCTACACAGCATGTCATTCCAAAAGCTGCTTTTATAAGGGTGGTTAAAGAGATCTCTGATAGATTGTCTCAAGTGGCAACTGTCTCTGGTCTAAATAAGAAGTGGAAACTCTCAGCCATTCTTGCCCTGCAAGAGGCCGCAGAAGATTTTGTTATTGATTTCATGAACGACGCTTACATTGCTGCCGCCCATGCTCATAGGATCACCCTTATGAATAAAGATTTCAGCATCATTAGCAGAGTGAGGTATAGGTTTGACAAAGTCCTGAGGCCCTTGCCTTCCAATGATCAAAAAGCCTTTGAAATCCTTAACGTTCCCCCAAAATTGTCCAGGAAAGAGAAAAAGCTAAATGTTGAAGATGTTAGTGACCTTTACCCTACAAGGGGTGCCACCCAGCAGGAGGCTTTCTTGAGTGAAGAAAATCAGGAGGTGTTTGAAACTGAAGACGATGTTTACAAGAGGAAAGCCGCATCACTTGCTCCCCTCAACAGCGAGAGGATGGGCAAAGTGTATGGGCAGGTTCTTGTGAATGTTGCTGGGGAATCTGAGGAGGAATATCTTAGTATATCTCCCGAGGACAAGCCCATGTTGGAAAAAAGGGATGTCCAACTATATGACTCCGTGGTATTTTGTTGCATAAGGTGAGGTTTTTTGTTGCATAAGTTAAGTCTTTTCAATTATATTTTGGATGAAATTGGTATTGAATAGCTTTTGCTATTAATTGCAGGGCATTGGTGTCCTCTCTCACTCTCGATATCCAAAGAACCATATACATTGTTGATCCACTTCTCTCTGTGGGACTTTTTGCAAAATCTGGTTCTAATATTTCACCATTTTTTCGTAGCTTCGATAGTGTGAGAAATTACCACATCTTTTTCCCTTATGTAGAAATGTATTTTTCTTTTTCTGTAGAGGAGAATCTATGTTCATTTGCTTTCACCCTTCTACTCACCTACTCACCTCTTTTATGAATTTGCAGAGGGCATTGGAGTCTCATCTACATTAATTGTCTTTCAAGGAAAATTATCTTTATGAATTCTCTCAGCGGTGTTCACGGTCAAGCACGAATGTATGTTGGAAGAAAATTACTTACTTTGATTTCTTTTATAAATAATATTTTGAACTTACAAAGCTTCCTTTTGTAGTGCTGCTAGACTCGTTTCTACATTTTTGGATACAACATACGAGGATCTTGCTGATCCTCAAAGGCCGTATACTTTTCTTCTACAAGAAGTTCCATTGCAAAGCGATGCGCATTCTTGTGGATGGAGAGTTATCTCAAACATTTGCAGAACAGTGGATTCAAAGCTGTTACAAATAGAAGGAGTGAATGTAAGTTTATTTCATTTGATGTTTGTGTAACCCTTATCATGATGTCTTTTCACTAACTTATAATATTTATTCTTACAGTGTAGAGACTATCCTGAATCATATGTTTGGTGGATAAGGGAGAGATGCATCGAGCTGATTCTAGACAAAGCAATCACACCGTATGATCCTGACTCCCCTCTTCCTCCCAAAACTTCAATGGCCAAGGGCACAAGCAAGGGAAAGGTCAAGGGAAAGGGTAAGGACAATGGCAATGGTAAAGACAAGGGCAAGGGAAAAGGCAATGGGACCACTGTTGCAGAGTCTAAGAAAAAAGGAATGCCAGTGCTCTCTCCTCTTAAATTTGATCCATCCCCTCTTAAGCCCCAAGAAAAGAGACTACCTGTAAAGGTCAAATTTTTTCAACAATCAAAGAAAGGCCCTGTGAGAAAAAATATCTTTGAAGAAATCGATAAAAAATGAAAATAGCAAACATAAGCATACACGAGCCTTTTTATTTTGGCTTTGTACATTTTTATGCAATTTTTGTACCTCATTGTGTAATGAAAATTTTCACTTGTAAATCGAATGTAATGTACATTTTATACACGAGCCTTATTATTTTGGCTTTGTACATTTTTATGCAATTTTTGTACCTCATTGTGTAATGAAAATTTTCACTTATAAATCAGATGCAATGTACATTTTATTTATACACATTCGAAAGGCGACTTGCTTCACGATAGCTTATGAAGTTCCCATTTAAAAATATCTTAAGGACAGTCTATTAAGATAAATAATGAAAAGTTTCACTTATAAATCGGATGCAATGTACATTTTATTTATACACATTCGAAAGGCGACTTGCTTCACGATAGCTTATGAAGTTCCCATTAAAGAATATCTTAAGGACAGTCTATTAAGATAAATTCCTGCCAAGTTTTCATTCTCAAGGCCCCAAACTCACAATTTTGGGAGACAAACAACTCGTACAAAAGAAAGAGCGCTCGGCTCTTTTACCAATCGTTACACCATTCACTTTGAACTTATATCTAGGGGATGTATTGTCTAGCAATTCCAAGGTATCCCTCACATCTTTCAGACTCCAATTGGAAGTAACATTCACCTTCTTTACTGCATGCGGAAAAAGGTGCACCACAAGTTTATATGGTGTGTTATCTGTATCAGAATCCAAGGGAACCCAAATACCCAATCTTAGTTTGTATCGCCTGTAATCAAAGCCCAAAGCAAGATTTTGGCGAGGGATACTGTAAGCCAAAGCCAAGGATTGAGGGCATGCACTGCACCTCAAGATATCACCTTTGTGATCGCACTCTCTAGATTTCCAATGTGTCCCTATAGTGTTGTCCAAATCCTCTTCCGAAAAGTTTCTACTTAACCAGGATACCTTCGTTCTTTGTAAATTTGCTGTTTTGAAGCAAGCCACGAAGATATGGAGGGGTACAAACCATGATAAACGTATTCTTCTTGAGATCCTTCCAGCTGTCATGGACTTTTTAATATCCTGAGATATTTTGAATTTGAAACTCTGCACTGTTACCTTGTCAGGAATCTCCCAATTTAGAGATGAAAGACTTGGCAATGGCAAATCTTCGATATTCCCATACCTATCCGCTTTAGAGGGAACCACATACTGTGCATAATATATAAAAACCTTGCATTCACTATAAAAAGACACAGTTTGATCGGCATAAATAATGTCTGCCAATACCTTATGAATGGCATGGAAAGTCCCACTTAGGCTTTCCACAGGTTGCCATTCAATACTTGTTGACGGAAAGATATCTACAATGACGAACCGTTTGTTAGAACTTGCATAAATGGAAAAGAATTATATACGTTATTCAACTTATAACTTACAATGTGTTTGTTGGGGAACACGTTCGTTTGGAGGCAAGTGCATATCCTTGGCCATGTAAACATGTTGCACCTTGACAAACCAGCCTTCGGGCATAATTTTGAAGGCAATGATACGCCCCTTCCAGTGATGTTTTATATCTTCTCGTTTTCTTCTTTTCACCTTATGGGAGCCCTTGCAAGATGGCAGATGGTAACCCAATCATTTACAGCAAAGGTTTTGGGCTCAAAATTTCCATCTACTCCCTGGCTATAGACTGTGCAAGAGTGTATTAAACGAGAAGGGCGCCTGGAGGAAGCCATGAAAAGAATGAAAGCGCAGAGAAAGAAGCTCAAAGAGGGGTGAATGAACTAAAAAGTAGCGCCAAGAACCCAAATGAGTATGTATTGGGCGCCAAAAACAATATTGAAAGATCTCCCGACTTTCAAAAAACTCATTATTAATTTCATCACATCTCTGTCATGTATTTTGTCAGATTTGTAAGTAAATAACGTCTTTGGGACTCCAAAACATGTCAGACTTTAGGGGTTTTGGCTAAAAAAGAAGAGAGAATCATGAAATGGACTCCACTATCTCTAAAAAAGAGGAGACAAGAATACCATATTCTTGCACACGTGGCGAACTCTCTTTGGCCCTTTCCTTAATCCCGTGATTAACAAAAGTGCATTTTTTGAAGCGTTTTTGGCCCTAATGCACAAGGGATAGCAACAGATCCTATTAAGATTGAGAAGATTGCCCCCTTGACAGCCCCAACTAACCTTAAGCAATTGAGGGGATTCCTTGGCCATTTGGGCTATTACAGAAGATTCATTATACACTTTGCAAGAAAGGCAGTCCTTTACATAAATTCCTGAGAAAATATATCAATTTTACATGGACCAATGGTTGTGATGAGGCATTCAATACCTTGAAGCAACGTTTGATTGAAGCACCCATCTTGCAGCCTCCTGATTGGACGGCGGAGTTCCACGTGCACACTTATGCATTAGACATGGGCTAAAAGTACTTAAAGAGATCTTCATCTGGAGTTATAGCATGTTTGATTCCAGTCAGCCAATCCCAAGTTATTATAGATTTAGTACAATATAGTCTGCAGTGGTGGACAACACACTGTCTACATCTAGGAGGAGCTCTTAATAACAAAATTTTGATCCAAGATTTCATTTTTATATTTCCAAAGCGATGTAAATACTTTGTAATTGATTGTGATATCTCTAGTTATACTTCTTCAATGAGTCCTTGAAGATTAGGCCAATTTTTTTTGTCCATGCATAGTACTTTGCCCCTTTTCTACCACTTTGGCAATTGTAATAAGTTCCATATTTTTTTAAAGGACAAAAATATCCAAGTGGGGATGGATTATAAAGAGTTGAATTAGGGGCATACAAAAGGTGTAAAGGATCTATGTAAATCATCATATTTTTTCAAGAATAATACAACTTTGTCCCTCACCTCTCAAGCTCTTCATGTCCTTTCATGGCTAGCAGCCGTCTCTTTCCTTCTTTCCTATCTTTCTCTCTCCATTTCTAGTCTTATATCTCTCCTTTTCTCAAATTTCTCTCACCTCTACACTCTTATTCTCTCTTTCGTGTAGTCTTTTCTCTCCTCTTTCTCTCTCTTCTTAGGTCCCTTCATGATAACATCAATAGTACATAATTTTACATAGAGGTGTCATATTCTTATTGACTTTCCCCAAACTCTTGTCACCCCACCATACAACATTGTCTTGAATCATAAGCCTCAATATCTTGAGGATTAGACATGAAAATCGTTAAAACTTGAAAAATTAAGTCTCTATGGCCTCCCATACACCTTTGCATCAAACACATCAAGATTAGCTCAAGGGTTTAGTTGAGGAGAATATTTATACTTCTTTAGCACCCTTGCACCAAGCACAACATCTTAATATACTAGAGAAGAGTACTATTACCCTAATATTGTCTAGCAAAGTCCCTCCCAAGGATACCTTCTCTTTGTCCTATTTATCCTTGGACTACAATTATCTTGATCTTAGGTGTGGGACACTCCTTAATGGTTAGAAGAACCCTGACACCAACTAATGTATCCTAACAATCCTAGGCCCAATCAAGGCATGTTTTTAGTATTATCTAAAGAAGAGATAACATATATTAAGCATCAAAGAGGCCATTTTACCTTGAGAAAGAATGTAGGATCCCCTACACCAATTCATGTCCCCTAAAACCTTTTTAGATTAAATATTGTGTCTCTATTAGATATAGAACCATAAATGAGAATCCAAAACTCAAAGCTCTTTAGCCTATTGGAAAAACGAAAACAAGTTTTGAGAGAAGCCCTAGATATGCTAAATAATGACCACAAAATTCCACAATACCAATTAGAAGCTCACTTATGAACAAGTGGACATTTTCAAGAAGATGTAGTTTGTTTTTTCTTGATACGTTTTTTGCACAAGATGTGTTTTTTTCTCTTCACTCAAAGAGATGAAAGCTTATAAAAAGTCTATTGCATTCTCTTTTTTCTATTGTAAAGTATCCACTTCAAGTTGAGAAGCCAGAGGAGGTGATGTGATCTTATATTTTTCACAAGGATATGGAGAGCATAGATGCTAATGAAAGAGGAGGAAACTATAGCAATAGACCACTACGTGTGGAAAATCTCAATGTTCAAACCATTATTGAGGAAAGCCATGTAGAGAAGGTTGAAGAGTCCCCTAGAAACTTATTTTGCCTACTTTCCCAAGCTTTCATATAGAGGAAAAGGAGTATATATTGGTATCATGTATTTAGAAGCTCTTCAATTTGAGAGAAGGTTAGTGTTTAGTGATAAATACAAAGTGTTTGAGAGAAGATTAGTGTTTGGTGATAAATAAAAAGTGTTTTGGAGTCATTAATGTGAAAATGAGTCTAAGGAGGAATTTCTTAGACTAGATCCCCAATCTTTAGATGATAGGCTCATTGATGCATTAGATTCCTTATGTATTTGCATGATCAATGCTAAAGAACAAGAGAGAAAGTTTTTCATATAAGATGAGAAGCACAACTAACTTTAAGAGAGGCTTGGAATTTTCAACTTTGGAAGAGAGAAAAGTGATTATATACAACATAAATATACCAAGAAGGCAACAATACACTTGTGAAGATCAAATACACTTGAAGTTGCTAAAAACCAAATTGTAATATTATATTAAATAAAAATGCATAGTCATGTCTGTCCCCCATCATATTTGTAGTTTTTCTTACATACTCTATTTTTCTTTGGTTTGGAGATAACAGATGTTAAGAACTTCTTAAGCATGTACAAATGATCAAGGACTAGTATTCCTATCAAAGAAAAGGCTATTTAGAATTACTTATCCAAAATTGATGAATATATTTTCCATATATTCACAACAACTACTCAAAAGAGAGGTTGCTTGGCCTATTGGAGTTGCAGCACTAGCTACAAATTTCTCTCATATGGGCCATTTCTAGTAGTGCTATCTCCCTACTACTTGTCATTTCATTGAGTGCTTCATATTGTAAGAAAAAATGGGAGCACATGGCATTATGATACCTAACCTTAGACCTTTCCAATCTTATCATCTACACAACTACCACTTGGACACCGAGAACAATAGCCATTCGTGTATCTAGTAGCATTGTTTGATGCAGTCGTATCAACGGTGCCATCTATTAGAGTTTGCTATCATGATTTGATGTAGTCCTACCAATGGTGCCATATATTAGACTTGCCTATCACAATTTTATAAGAAACATAAACCTACACTGTCACAAGTTTGATAACACATTGTGAGAGGTGGCTCAATAACTTATGTGGGTTGTCCTTTGAGGCATTTTTTGGTTTCCATGATGAATATGTGACTTGCCACTCATGGTAATTGGAGGCTTTTAATCTTGCAATATTGCTCCATGCTAAATTGATCAAGCATCATAGATAAGTAGATCTAGCTTAGTTTCCTTGCTAGGGTTAAGTTTTCTCAACTAATATGAATGCTATGAGTTCCTCTTGAATGTTTATCTCAAGACTATCAGCTTCCTTATAGATCTATCCACTTATGAATCTACTTGACATGTTTTATCAACCTCACAAGCTAACCACATTTTGGAGTCACCTAGAAGCTAGTGTAGATTGGATAACATGACCAAATAGTTTGCATTTTTAACATTTGTGGTTTATGCATTGTAATTATATTATCACAAGTATAATAGATCAATCAAACTATAGGCCATAGTGTTTGATGTCATTTAGTAGCTAGGCTCTTTTAAGATTCTATATAAAGGGATCTAAACACTATTAGCATTGCCCATTAGGGCATATGTTATTACAATGGTGCAATGATAAAGTGGTGCTTGTCCAAAAAATATTGCCCACACTTAGATTGAGCCAGTCCTTTTAAAGTTAGGGTATTATTCTATTCCAATCATATGATGATAAGATTATTCTTTTTTGAGAAATACCATTAGATAAGTGGAGTGAAGTGGTGTACTTTTAGAAAATAATGAAGAATGAAGAACTGCATGCATATATTATTATACCTTCTCTTCCTTATTACTTCAATTTAGTGACTTTATACGAGAGAGAGAGAGAGAGAGAGAGAGAGAGAGAGAGAGAGAGAGAGAGAGAGAGAGAGAGAGAGAGAGAGAGAGAGAGAAAATCCTTGCTATGGAACTAAGGCTTATCTATATTGCAGACCTTCTCTTCCCTACTACTCTTCTACTTCTTCCCATGCATGCTTTCCTTATCTATAAGATTCTTTTTCTATGTTGGTTGGTTGCCTCTATTTGTTGGGTCCTTCAATAAGCTCCTTCTTTTGTGCAATATCTTGATTTGATAATGGACATCTCTTGCACATGCTCTTAGAGCAGCATATACAAGGTAAGGTATCTCAATCCTAGATCGAATGCACTTTCATAGCCAAAAGGTCTTCCATGTGGTTCTAGGTCTCTAGTTTATGCACTCAGAGTGGCATAAGCAAGGTAAGGTATCTCAATCCTAGCTCAAATGCACTTTCACAACCAAAAGGTCTTCCCTGTGGTTCCAAGTCTTCTCATGTAGATCACATTCGTTCTTAGTACAATTGCTTCCTCCTTGTCATCTTGCTGCTCTGCATGTCTTCTTTGAGGGAGGGAAACCATTTAGTCAATGGAATTGTATGCCACCAACTGGTTTGTTGGCTCAATGGTCAAAGATTTAAGGTTGCTAAAATACTACAGGATCTAACAGCCAAAGATTCAACATCCATCCTACAAAAAATTATTGGTGTATTTGGTGTGACAAATATACCATAGATAATATGCAGCTTCAAGCAATACCTTGTTCTCTAATCCTCCAGTCATTAAGAAACATCTACTCTAAATTAATTTTAGCCTTTTCTTTCATAACAATAGCTTGACACATTTTTGAGATAGATCCTACTCAACTAAACATTCGCAAAAATTCTTGTGAATTGTGTTGAGTTACCGATTTCAATACTATTGCTACAGGTTAAAACAAGGTGCAGGCCTGGACAATTCATTCTCAAATATTGAATTGTAGAATTTTTTGTCTTAAACTTATTATGACGCGATTTAGTTCATCTTGAAGAGGGCATCCTTGGCTTCAATTTGAATTAAAAAAATTGGGAATGTGATTTTCCTAGTCCAAGTTGTAGCAAATTTTTTGGGTGGGGGTACTACAAGACTACACTACTATGGTAAGTCATAAAGGAAAGAGATCGCACTGTGGATCAACTCAAAAAGGGGACGGCTTGATTCATGGGTCGAAGATTGAGTGGTAGAAAGGCCAATCCAGAGGTAAGGGATTTATGGCCAGAGCTCCCCCTAGCACCCAAGCGTCCTCCTGCTCCAAGTAGTGCCCACGGAGAGACCTCTCATGGCGGGCTCGATCCACGTACCCGCCGCGGTTAACAACCCCCTTGGATGGGGTCAGGTAGACATGGGTGACTGTTGAACATTCTTGGGCTTGTGGACATGAATGATTATGTGGTGGGGGGAGAAGATGGCTAGCTCATGATTCTTTGAGTTCACCTGGCTACCAGGCGAGACTGGACAAGGGGAATAGCTGCGGGGATGGTACTTGGCTACCTGTAGTAGTGAGATTAATGGCTACCTGCAGTAGTGGGATTAAGAGTTGATCATAACTGTCTTTTATCGTTAGCAAACCCACCACCCGCGCTCCCCCCTCCTCGCCATCACCCCCCCTAGTTGCTTCCTCCCTCTGCAGCAACTTCCCTCCCCCCCCCCCCGGTAGCAAAGTAGCATGATCGGTAGGTTCTCAGCAAGGACGCATGATGTGCTCTTCAAGGGGCTAGTTGTGGATGGTAGTCAATACTCTATAGGAGGTTGGGGCTACATAAGTTGGGTTGTATTCCAAGGTCTTGCAAGTCACATGTCATAGTGGTTACAAAAGTTTAGTTCTTCAAATGCTAAACTAAACCAAAAAAAGGTTATCTAAATGAAACCAAAAAAAGTTTATCTAAATGAAAATAAGCCCCATGACATCTTACAGCTTGTTACACTTGGCAGCACAAAACTACTTGTGTCTATCACCAAATCTATGTTCTCAGCTCCTACAATGCCTCACCATCATTCTTATGAGCATAATGATGCTCCACAATGGCCTGGAATCTCAATAATCTCTCCCGCTCCATACCATGGCAGCCCACAAATGGCACCATATCTAGTAGTTTAGAAATGTAAGGTATTAACATACTCTCCTTTTACTGATAAAATGACCTTACCTTCAGCTCAAACAAAGCCATATTTAGCAACTTCAATCCCTGGAACCTCCATTCCAAGACTACCAAGATGTCAAAGCAGCAAATTGGCATCTTCATCTGTCCCACTTCCTAAGAGATCAACCTTCATTTTTTACATGCCTTCTAGCAATAGAACTACTTCCCCTACTGCACTCAATTTTTAAGAAGCATCCATCCACCTCCGTCTATTTCTTTATCTAAACCCGTCACCATTTTTAGTTCATCAAATTCAAATGAAGAAGAAATACGATCAATATCTACTCCATGCTTCAAAATCTTCGATGATCCTTTAGTCCAGACAAACATTGTCAACAGAGATTCTCTCTGCCAACATACAAGAACCTCCTATTTTCCCATCGGTAGCTCAAGCTCTTTGAAGTCTTGAAACTCATCATTGACAAGATGCCATGTCTGAAGAATATCAAGCTCTAATCCAAGGTCACACTTAGACTTTGGTTCCTCTCCCTCTTGGACAGTCCGCAATCAGTCGTAATTGGGTTCTTTGCAAGAAGCTAAAGCTTGATGAAAGAATCAACAAGTACAAAGCCAGATTGGTAGTCGTAAAGAAGTCCCTAGAACCTCCATTCCAAGACTAGCAAGAGGTTATAGTAGCAAAGAGACAAATTCATTAGTCCCACTTCCTAAGAGATTAGCTCACATTGTTGACTTCTTCACGTGTACTTGTTTCCATGGCTGCTCAATTCGATTTGTTTTTAAATCATATAGATCTCGATATTGCATTTTTTAATGGACATTTAGAAGAGGAAATCTACATGCCAACCTCCACGCTTTGTAGATCAAAGTTATCCTAACCATATTTGTCTCCTTAACAAAGCGATGTGTGGTTTAAAACAAGCACCCAAACAATGGTATACCCACATACATGTCCATTTAGTATACCATGGTTTTCAATGGCTCAATGCTGATCATAACATTTATGTTCTTATCCAAGGCAATATCGTTATCATCCTAGGACTTTATGTTGATGATATACCTATCCTAGCAAACTCAACTTGTGCTATGTTGTCAAAAGCTAAATCCATCATATCCTCATAGTTTGCAATTACTAACTATGGCCCTATATATAGTTGTCTTGAAATTGAAATAGATCAATCCCCTATATTCATTAAAATGCATCAATATAAATATATCCAAAATATCCTCTTCTGCTACTCCATGATTGGTTGTAATCCAATGATAACTCTTCTTATTCAAATTATCTAGCTGCCGCGAACCCCTCTTCATCTCATTTTCACTCCATTGAGTAACCCAAAGAAATGGAAACTATCCCATACATGGAAGCACTTGAACATTTAAGGCACTTAATCACTTATCACAACCAAATTTGTATTATATAGGATATATTCTATCAAGAGCTATGCACCAACCAACATACAAGCATTCGAAGCAACTCAAATGAGTCATGAGGTATCTTAAGGCCACACCTTGTGTGGGAATATACTTTACAAAAGCACACAATGAATTTACCATGAAGGCTTATTCAAATGCAGATTGGGGGGAACACCTTGATACTAGGAGGTCTATTACAAGATTTACTGTCACTCTAGTAAGTAGGCCCATTTCTTGGAATACAAGATTTATTGTCACACTAGTAAGTGGGCCCATTTCTTAGGATACAAAACAACAACAATCAATAGCCCTTTCTACTACCAAATGAGAATATGTGGCATGCAACATGGTAGCACAAGAGGTAATCTGCATTTAAAAACTTCTAGAAGACATCAACTTTGGCTACCAACCTCAACCAATCCCTATCTTTACTAACAGCAAGCATACATTTATGTGGCCCAAGGGCCAAAATTAAGTCTTAAGCTCTGTTACATTGACATGCATTGTCACTTTGTACGAGAGTTCGTGGAAAACTCCCATATTACACTTGATAATGTACCCTCTTGTGACAATGTTGTTGACTTTCTTACAAAATCAGTTCCTCACTTGAAACCTAAGATTGCAATGCAAATCATTTGCATGGTCTAGGGAGGGAGACTTTAGTATTAACTCATTGTTGTTCTTTCCTTTAGTTGTATTCAGTTGTATTCCCTATCTTATAATCATCATGGAATCCTTTTAAGAGGGGATGTTAGGATAGAAGTGTAGCAAGATAAGATACTTGTTGTAAAGAGATAAGGATATGCAACATGTGGACAAAAGGATCCCATAATAATCCTCATTGTCAATATCTCAAATATTAGGAAAAGGAGCTCACCTACCCCATTCAATGTATCCTGTATATATACAAGTGCAAGTAATAAAATAAGCAACTACAGTACACACACACACACACACTCTCTCTCTCTCTCTCTCTCTCTCTCTCTCTCTCTCTCTCTCTCTCTCTCTCTCTCTCTCTCTCTCTCTCTCTCTCTCTCTCTCTCTCTCTCTCTCTCTCTCTCTCTCTCTCTCTCTCTCTCTCTCTCTCTCTCTCTCTCTCTCTCTCTCCACACATTGTGCATAATGTCTTCTCATCCTCTTATCTTCTAGCCTATCATTTTCAGTTCACTGTACAATAGCAATTCTCCTCCTCCACCACTTTAATGAAATCCTCAATTCTTTGCAGCATTGAGACCATAGACCTATTATGAAGATACAAAATGAGAATAGCTAGCACGCATGTTCTACATTTGAAAACTGTATCCATTTTTCTTTGCCTAGTCTTAGCTCTAGAACGGCCATGCTACATTATAGTCTCAGTCACAGTTACTATGCTAGCTTTTATTTTTCCGAATGGGTCTAATATATCGATAGAGTGACTTCATAGTCTTAGTCACCCACTGCTACACTATGCTAGCTTTTATTTTTCCAAATGGGTCTAATATATCAATAGTGACTTCTCTCCACTTATCCTTTAACCTTCGAGTGAATGTCACATCTTTAAGGAATGAGTTGTCAAACATAAATTGGAGTGGCCCATTGCTTGACTTCTTGAGGACACCATTTTTAAGGCATGCCAAAATGGGGGTAGTGTGGCAAAGTCAATGACATTGTTCAACTCCTTCAGATTTGGTTGGAGTACGATTCACCATCCTCCTTGATTGGCATAGGCACGATCCAGTCTCCTCACATGCCATGAATTGTCCTTGTGTCGATTGTGCCATATAAAGACTATAGCCTCTCCTTGCTTGCACATGTGGGTGACATCCACTAGATCATGATGCCACATCAATCCTTTCCTATTCTCCCTATCTACCAATATCATTGTCCCCCCCTTGTGTGATCTATCTAACTGTGTGGTTTCCATGTTCCAATCTCCAAACATGATTGTCATTTACGGCCTTAATTTCAAGTGATTTGCATCCCATACCTTGGCCCTATTCCCAAATGTATTCAAGGCATAGATAGACCATACATGGATCATGTTTCCCATAACATCAACCTTAACCCCAATTTCCAATCCATCTGCCTCCTTCCATAGCAGTTATGGTTGCATCTCTTCTTTCACTATTATTAGTGTCCCACATCTGCCTCTTACTACCCCTTTAGCTAGTATCAGATCATACTCGCTAATCTTCAGCCCTTCCACATCTTTGAGACTTGATTTGATTTCTTGTAGTGCTAGGATGTTACCTTTCTCCTCTTCACCATGTGCATGCATGCAGCCTTCCCCCCTTCTAAGCAGAGATTCTAGATATTCCAAGTTATTATATTCAACTTGGGTGAATTGCTGGCCATAATGAGTGTTTAAGTAAAATCCATTGAATTCTTCATTATCTTTTGCCAACTTCTTGAGAGTTATATTTTTCTTCCTTCCATTTTTTTGCATTAGGGTATTCCTTGCTCAAATGCCTATTCTCCCTATCCCCTAGCCTCACAAGTTTGAATTTCTCTTTGGTCAACTCCTTTGGTTTATCAGCTTTCTGTTTGTCTTCATTTTTGCTTGGATCTCCTTTTCCTCTTTCTATTGCCACTCTTTTCCCTTTTGCTTCTTATCTGGCTTGTGTTCTTCAATTGCCTTTGATGACCCTTCTTGTTTTGGCTTCTCATTCTTCCCGTTTGTCTCTCGTCTCTATGGTGGGTATCTTTCTACTTGCAATCTCAAGTGCCCCATTTGGTGGCATACATAGCATGCATCTAGGAACCAACTAAAACATATGGATCAAAGACCTGCAAGAAGTTGGAGACCTCCTTTTGTATGTCCCACAATATGCAAGCCTTTTTGTCTACTATATTTGAAGTGTAATACAAGAGGATTTAGAAGTTTGGAAGGACCAAGAGATTATAGTGCTTAGAATGCTCTTTAAGCCTTCAGATCCTTCATGAGGAATAGACCCATAGCATCTCTTGATATCAAGTGAACAACAACTAAAAATATTATTAGAAAGGTTAATAACAAGGTCAATAGATGAATCAATGAGCTACTACGATTGGATACATAGGTATGAAGTCAAGATTTTTTTTAAATCAAAGATCCTATACATAGTTCAAAGAATTACTTTACATGTATTTAGTAGAGTTGTACATAGAATGGTAATTTCAGAGTATAGGCAAGATGATGCATCTATAAGCCATCTAAAATCCAATTTATGTAATTTAGAATTCACCATAAGGAAAGGAAGCAATAAAGAAGCTAGAGTTCAAGATTCAAACTATTTGTGAGTTCTTGAAATGAATGAAGAATGTTGTTATGATCAAGAGTACTAGGGGCAAAATCTGATCCACCAATCCTCAGCTAGTTGTAATAAGAATTTTTTAGATATAAACAAATAATTATTTAGGGCTTTGTCCAAACCTACAATGAAGAAGTGGGATGTGAGAGCATCAAAGTGTTAACCCTCAAATGAACAAGGTGGAAAATCCTGAAAATCTAAAGCAGAAGATAAGGCCAAGGCAAAAGTGGAATGGAAGACAAAGGCATGACAAGAAAAATCTGGAAACACAAGAAGTGCAAAAAAGTCCTAAATCAAGGAGAGAGACGCACAAGAAAAATCGCAAGTCAATACTTTTGTAAAAGAGTGCAAGGCGCACCATGATTTATTTTAAGAGCGTCATGCTCTCACCCATGAAAATTGTAAAGGTAGATGGGCGGTAGAAAGGAAGCTAGGAAGATAGAGGAAAATGGGAAAAAGGGTTTAGGGTTTTGTATATAAAGTTGAAAAGTGAATGAGAAGCTCATTCTTGTGTGTGGCCAAAAGTATTTCTCCTCCTCCTCCTCCTCTTCTTCTTCTTCTTCTTCTTCTTCTTCTTCTTCTTCTTCTTCTTCTTCTTCTTCTTCTTCTTCTTCTTCTTCTTCTTCTTCTTCTTCTTCTTCTTGCTTACTTGAGCTTGTGCTTGACAGAGGGAGTGTGAGAGTGTGAGGGAGTGAGTGTGTGAGGGTGAGGGGCCGTGGTGGAGAAGCTCTCTTCTCTTCTCTTCTCTTCTCTTCTCTTCTCTTCTCGTGAGGCAATGGAGCTTGGAGCGTGGAGCTTGAGGATCGAGTTCAATTGAAGCTTGCACTTCGATCGTGGAGCTATCGGAGTGCTTAGGAGAGGAGGAAACTCAATCGAGCATGGAGGTAAGCTCACTACACTCGTAGAGAGAGAGAGAGACCGTCGACTATATGAGAGGTAGCCTTTAGTGCTTGGCTTGAAACGCTTGAAAGAATAAGCGGTCTACGGGTCTTGGCGGTTGAGTGTGAGCTCGCCTCTATACAAAGCATAAATATTTTCAAGTTTTGCGACCTCATTAGTATTTTGAGTTTATTGTGGATGAATTGTGCAAAAGACACATTAAGACTGGTGATTTGCAAGTTTAAAGTTTCTCTAAAGGCAAGAAAAGCATTGAGTAGTCTTTGGTCTCAATTTTAGTAACTTTTTAAGAGAATCATCCCTAATAATATTGAGATTGGTAGTGACGACATGTTGGTGATCTTTAAAATAGAATTTTGAGTCATACATGTGAAAAAATCATAACATATTTTTTATATTGGCAAAGCAATCATTTGGGAGATACAAGGATTGTTTGAGAGAGGGAAGAAAAGATCATCCAAATGTAATGGATAATCATATCGAAATAGGGAGAAATATGTCTTGAGCAAAAAAGAATTCTCATAAAAGAGATTTGAAATGTATTTTCTACATGAGAATATTGGCAAAAAGAACATGGATTACAACCTTTGAGTTTCTTTTGGAGAGAAGAGACCTACTTCCATGAGGTTGCTTTATGAAAGAAACCTACATCAATCATAAAGCAATTTCTTAATAGTATTGCTGCAATCTTCCAATGTTATACCTTTACATTTCAAGTTGGTAGATGTAGAGCTTTTTATAGATGGTTCATAGAGAACAAGGTTTCTATTTCCAAAGTTTCTTGGCTTGCTAGGAGGGTATCCTCTTCTGCTTCCATGAGCAGATGTAACATGTTGAGAGAAGCTGCCTCTTTTGTTAGTTCATGGAGTAGATTCATGAGAGTGAAGTTTTGAAGAAAGTAGGCATTTGTCAATAAGTTTAATGCCATCCCCTTTGAAGTTTACAAGTAGACTATCATTTTTATGGGTGAGTGTATTTTTCACTATTGCAAGAGAACTAACTCCCTGTAATAAGTACTAATGATGCTCTAATAAAAACATGGCTCTTTTGTATAGGGCTTCTCAATAGGTGGTCGATAGCCCTAGATCCAAGGAAAAAAAACCATTTTTTTTAAATCTACACACTTTTCAAGGCTAAAATTGTTTCTTTTCTTCATGTTTTGGAGTCCCTTTATAAAACCTTTCTTTTCATTCTTAGCTCATTTATTCAAGCATCAAAACAACATAACTACGTGTAAACACTCAAGACCTTCAATCTATAAGTAAGATATCCTCTAAAATTTATTTATTTGCTCCTTTGAGATGTTATGAAATAAAGTTTACTTATTCTCTACATAGGTTAAGATAAATATTTACATATTGAACTGTAAGAAAATATATTTTGTTGCAATGTGTGTTTGAAACTAATGTTGAGAGACTTCTGATGCAAATATTTTTAAAAAACTTTAAATCCAAATAAAAAATTAGTTATTTCATGAAATACAAAGTAGAATTGTCTCAACTAATTGTGTAGATTTATATTGTATATGTCTAATAATAAGATTTGGTTCATTTTTTCTTCCTTGTCTTATGAGATATACTTTTAGTTCATGATCTATCTCTAAGAAATTCATGTTTCTTACAATAGTCTAACTTTTTCTCCCTTGCCTAATGAAATGTAATTTTAGTTTATGACTCTATAGTCTGTCTCCAAGAAATTCATGTTTCGTACAACAGTTCAACTTTTTATATGGGTTTTTATTTTGGATAGAGAAAAAGCACATCTAAAGTATTTGTGATAAAACTTGACAAAAAAGCTATTATTTCAAATAATAAAGTAAGAATTGATTTTGGAGATAAATAATGATGCATTTTTTAATTTTCTTCACAAAGCAAAAAATTCATCTAAGTTTAAGCATATTAAGGCAATAGTGAATACATCTAAATTCAATTATATCAAGGTAAGGTTGAATGCTCATTTAAACCTTAAAGAGCTTTAAAAGGATCTTATTGACAAGCTACAAGTTTATAGGAAAAATTCTACTAGGGATATAGAGTCTTACAATTGACAGTTATTATGTGTATTAGTAGTAGCATATTAAGAAAATAGGTATAACAATTTTACATTTATTATAGAGAGTCTTACACTGGACAATTTTATCATATACCTATTTTTTAATATGTTAATACTAATAAACACAAACAACATACTAGGTTAAATTGCTTTCACTATGCAATAATTTATCTCTATGTTTTGTTAATTAGTTCTCCCATCTTAGAACATTTTTCTCTACAATAAGATTAAGTTACATCCTAAAAAACAATTATAGCCATCACCATTGAAACTCATCAACAAAGAGCTATTGTAGAAAGGATGTGTGCTATTGTTTATGGGAGCTTTAAGATATAACCTTCCATCTAATGAAAGATCAAGTTTTTTCTTTTTTTCAAATCTCCACACATGCTTCACAGACTCTGAAATAATTTTAAGTTTTATTATTTTTATGATTGATTCATACTCATATTCTAGCTAAATACAAAGATAATAAAGATATTTTTTTTCAACAATGTAAAGATTAGTGGATGATTGATTTATGGCTAATGATGTGATTTGAAGATCGCGGCCTCAAAAAACAATGACTTCGAAAAAGAAAAAAAATAAGGGGAAAAAAAACAAGAACAAGAAGAAAGGAAAAAGGAAGACAAAAGAAAGTTTAAAAATTCAAAGTTAACTATTAATTGCCAATTTCATGACAAAAGATCAAATCATTGTTGAGCCAATCATTATCACCTTTATGGGAGCCCAAATATCTAAATTTGATGTAAGCCACAAGAAAGTTATGATATTGACATTTTATAATTTTAAATATGCTTATGAACATTTTAACTTTTTAAAACCATAAAATTATTTTTTCAAACCCCAAATATTCTCTCTCTAGGATCTCTTACAAGACTTTTTGGAGACCTCAAAACTCTCATAATGACACTAAATTAGTCTAATAAGGTCAAGGGTTGATGTAATATCAATGAACTCATAGTACTTCCACCTTAAGAACACTTAAGATGATAATAAGGAGAACATATACGTGGACATGCAAGATTTACATAAGCAATGATAGAGACAATCACTTTATATTGACTTGATGATTGCATGAGGTAGGCATAAGGCTTGGTGGGGTTGGGTATCAAAATCCTTTTCAATGATTTCAAGAGAAGTGGTGTATGGTGGTAGCATTCAAGGTAGGTTGTTTTAAAGGGAAACATACTTTGCACCTTGAACTTAGTCTCTGAAAACCATGTATTTTATGGGCATATATCAAAGAAAAAGGGCACATGGTATGGGGATAACAACCAAGAGGGTACAATGAATTTATATCCTTGGTCACCACTTCTAGCTTCTACAATTTTGGTTATGATTGCACATTAAACCTTTTTTGTATTCTTAGCTTGCTACTTGTATAATGAGTAACTAGGAAACATACAATCAATGATTACCTTGTTGATAGATTGTGCACCTTGATCACTTACTAATTTCAAGGGACAATCAAATTGTTCAAAATGCCTTATGTAAAAGAAACATGAATTTTGTCTTTGCATCATTATATCTCCAAGCTTGGTCTTGACACATCCATCATGCCATCAATTATATACTTAGTTGTAGGGAGGATGGGTCCTATGTAATCTATACACCAATTTCTTAAGATGCTCTTACTATAAGATAGTATAGGGGCATTCAATCCACTTGGATACCATTGAAGCATCAACACTCGTGACACTTTAATAGAGGTAACAATACCTAAGAACAATGTTGGCCACCATAGAGCTTCAAGGACTTCACACGTATCTCAATTGCAAAATGACCTCTAGATATGCTTCAATGTGCTTCCTCTAGCATGACAAGCACCTTACCTTTGCACAAATATTGTCAGACATATAAACCATTTTATTGTAATCTAAATTAGCAAAGGGTAGCCTTAGAAATCAATTTCCTAGCTTTCAACCTCTCTTTGCTCTCGATAGGAAATCCATTAGTAAAGAAGTAGATTATCTTTTCAAATATGGAGTTCAAATAGTGAATAAGTAGATGATCTCTTCAACTATGTTCTCTTTGGTCGTCTCAATGGGCAATCCATTAATGAAGAAGTAGATGATCTCTTCAAATATGGAGCTCAAATAGTTAGGCATTTTTTGTGGCATCTTATACTCTTATTGGGGGCTCTCCAATGTTGATGCAATATAGATTATCAACAATCAATGTCAATCTTAAACTTGAATTATAGCAAATAATGGTACAATCTACATATTCTATCAGTCAAATAAGTCTTGTTTGCTACATAAAGCAAGGCCTACTATTTAAGAAATGAAAGTGGTAGTCAAATCAAAAAGGTAATCTAACTTGTGCTCACCTAGTCAAGCTAACATAAAACCTATAAAATAATTTGAGATCTCATTATGAACATAATTTTAGATCAATGACAAATTAGAGGGACAAAAAATAAGGACAATAGCAAAAATCCACTTAAGCTTATCATATGCTTGCTAGATTCTTTGGCCACTCAAAAACCATTATAAGCATGTAAAGGGTTGCTGAAGTTAGAACAAAATAAAACTAAGATTGATAATACTATACATGATCCCTAAACGTTTGGCGAGGGTAAATCTAAAATAAGCTTGATCTCGCAAATACTGTAGAAATTCAAAGGCAAAAGCTACCTATCTCTAAGGAACATCGCTATTTATGTGAGCCAACCTACTTTTGATCTATTTGCAAGATGTTCTAAAATATAGAATTGATAAAGCTTTTGTGAGAATGTTAGATGTCTTTGGTGTTTTTAAGCTTCCCTTCTGATAAAACAAGAGCACTTTACATGTAGACAATCCTTATTACTCAAGCACACAAAGAAGTTATATTTCAATGGAGAGTTTTACATTTTACAACTTGAAGTTACAAAACTTATCACCTTAGAAAAATGTAATCCTTGGTGTTATATTTTTTGTATTGTCTATAACACTCAAAATGGTTCAATTTATAATGTAAAGGTATGAAATTCGCAAACACTACAACTTCTATATATTTGATATTCTCA
Source organism: Lygodium microphyllum (assembly GCF_053477565.2). Lineage (NCBI taxonomy): Eukaryota > Viridiplantae > Streptophyta > Polypodiopsida > Schizaeales > Lygodiaceae > Lygodium > Lygodium microphyllum. The sequence continues at coordinate 41,630,952 of NC_141156.1, forward strand.
AACATAAGTTTCAAATGGACTAATAATGTTCAAGAAAGTATGAAAAGCACGTTTCTAAGATCTTAAAATTTAGTGCACTCATGGACTCAACTTGGTTGAGGAAAATTACTAATAAGTGTTTTGTAATTGTACTAATCAAACTTTAAATGCTTATACATGTCCATATGGAATTTCTTCACAATACATATACAAAGAAAACTTGATGAAATTTTTAAAAGCAAGATATTGGGTTTAACAAAGAAAATGAGGTCATTTTCTAACAAATCATTGTGTGCCCATTTTGATGGGGCCATTGCAATTCACCAACACAAGTGTAGATTGACAAATAAAAGGATTCATATGATATAAAATGGGAATGCATTGGATGATCAATTTCAACATGAGTTTCAATTATAGAAGAATAATCAAGAATTTGATTGTCGAGCTATGCAATCATGTCAACCACCTTACAAAGCAGCACTTAGCAATCATGTTACCTCAATATTTGCAGCAAAAGCTTATGTTTAACATAGTTGGTGATATTACCATCTCAATATAAATTCCACATGCTACAATCACTTATGGTTTCTAGTTATATTTATTTATTTATTTATCACATATTCACATGATTGAGCTAGATGAAAAGTCAAAAATAGAGATGCAATCAAAAGTATGTATATGTACCACATACGCACACACCACATCTTAGCTTCACTAAGCTAGAGGAAAACTTGGCAACAAAGGCAAATACATCAATAAATATGTTTGAAGATGAAGTCAAGGAAATGGCAAGAAGAGTGCAAAAGAAAGTACACAAGGAAATCAAAACCATAGAAGAGGAATATAAGCAAGTGATACATTCACAAGCTTTTTAATAGTCAATAGTTGCAAAATAAGTTTGAATCCCACTCAAGTTTAGACCTCCCTAATGAGCAGCACGAAAAGCACAAGAGAGACGATGATAAATACCATTCTTGAGTTTAGGCCTTCCTAATGAGTGGCATGACAAACAAAAGAGAAACTAGGCAATAAAGAGTACTAAGAATGTAATAATTCATACTAGAGACCAAAATGAAATTATTATGGGAGATACAAGGGTTTGAGTGGGTAAACCCATGCCACATCACCAAATGGGAACAATGGAGTAACTTTAGAGTTTAAGGATATATGAGATAAAGGTGAAACATAAAAATAACCAAACTACTTTAGGGAAACCAAACTAGATCACAATTTAAACACCAAGACACCTCAAAGCATAACTAGGTGAAATTACCACAATGAAGACAAGCGAAAAAGTGGGCAAATGGGTAATTAATTAAGGTAGAAAATCTATCACAAAAGAGTTCAAATTTTCTTAAGTAGTGAGATGCTTTAGGGTCAACCATAATGTGCATAATTGACCCTGTAGATGTAGTAACTTGTTTTTCCTTGTGCCATTATCATCTCAAACTAGATTGTAACCAAAATCTTGAGTTCTGTTATTATGCCTTATTGGCCTTCATGAACATATCATGCATTTCATATGTGTATATATTTATATAGTCATTGTTTTCTACACAACATTAAACTAACATTAAGAGTTAAATTCTTCATAATCGAGTTGAATAAATTGTAGTTCTCTTAATATTTTCAATGTTCATAATAAAATATGTGATTCTTAAAAAAATTTAAAGACAATTAAGTTCAAAATTGAAAATCATCATTATGTTAAAGCCTAAAGCTAGGTTTCATTTTTAATATTGTCTTCGACAACAAAAAATGGACAATTAACGTTTCATTTTTTTAAGAGTCCAAAGCATCTTGGGCTTATAGTTGAAACATAAAGCAAGACTTATTTTAAAGCATGACTATCCCTCCTTCGCTCAAAACAGACTTTCTTCTACACCACTAAACTAACATTAAGGGTTAGTAGAATAAATCTTAATTCTCTTATCATTTTTTTGTTCATTAAAAAATATACATGGTTCTAAAACTTTAAAAACAAAATTTTCAAAATTAAAAAGCAATATGTACTTCCTTTTGAAACCTAAAGTTAGGCTTCATTTAATATTTTGTCTTCAATGACAAAAGGAGAACAATGACCATTTTATCCCTCAAAAGAGTCCAAAGCATCTTGGGCTTATTATTGAAGCGTAAGGTAGGCCTTGTTTTTAAGCATGACTCCCTTCCTTGCTCAAAATACACCATTTCCTCTCTCTCTCTCTCTCTCTCTCTCTCTCTCTCTCTCTCTCTCTCTCTCTCTCTCTCTCTCTCTCTCTCATTGAGTTGGTTGCAAGCTGATTTGTCTCATAAGCCAATTTGCTCTTCAATAGAAATCAAATATCCATCTCTTCACAATTAATTACCATGATGAGCTTTCTGCTCGCCAAAAATAAATAAATATTTTTTCCCTTTTATAAACAAGCACATACTATTATTAACCTTTGAATAAAAATAAACTTTATGATATTATTATAATCTTATTAGTTCATATTTGGTCAGAGTTTTATTATTTTGCTTGTAACTTTGGTTATCCAAGTATATGTATTGTAACGTGATAGTATAGTGCAGTGGATTGCTTCATTCATTTTTACAATTGGATGCTCCAAGTTCCTTTCCATATCCATTTGTGTTTCGCTTTACAAGATCATCAAGCTTACCCAACAAACGCTGTCAAGTTTGCAATAAGTCAAATAAGGTTAAGTAGTATCCATAGTACCAAATCTATTATGTGTAATATGATTACGTGTTATAGAAACAAAATTCAACACTATGAACCATCACAAGCTAGGAGAACACTTGATTGACTATTTGGCATGGCTAAAAAGAGCTCTACACAACCTTTCAGTAGGTCCTTATTAGAAGACTTGTGCCACATCTTTACATCCACTTGCTGTTGGCCCTCGTATATAGTTTGGAACTTGAACTTTGCGTGTTATAGAAACAAAATTCAACACGATGAACCATCACAAGCTAGGAGAACACTTGGTTGACTATTTGGCATGGCTAAAAAGAGCTCTACACAACTTTTGAGTACGTCCTTATTAGAAGACTTTGTGCCACATCTTTACATGCACTTGCTCTTGGCCCTCGTATATAGTTTGGAACTTGAACTTTGTATTACCTTTTTCTCCTTAGATAATATGTATACCCATACACCTATGAGAGAAGAGCCTCCTCTCCAAACATCACATTGAGAGCCTTCTCCTTAGTAAATGAACCCTACCAAGGAGGGCCAATCGAGAGATTTCAACCTTGCATATCGAGAGATTACTAGCCCCAATGATGGCACTACATTTTTCTAGAAAATGCATCCTTTGTCTATAGGTTTAAAAATATTTTTTTAAAAGCTCTCCAAAAAACCTTGATACTTTATTGTGACACTCCAATTTACCATGCATTTTTCTTTGGGACCTTAAAGAAACTTGGGATGATTAATAAGCAAGCCAGTACAAACAACAAAATGGAAACCATAACAAATATACTTACCTATGATCATTTAGGGCTACTTCAAAGTTGTATACTCAAACCTCCAAAATTACTAACCTTGAGGGATTGTTATCTTTTACTCTTTTGCTTCTCATTACTTTCATTTAAGGCTACTTCAAGGTTGTACACTCAAACCTCCGAAATTGTTAACCTTGAGGGATTGTTATCTTTTACTATTTTGCTTCTCAATGATTAATGTTAGTTTGTTACAATAATCGATTATCAATATAATATTCCACATGCATGCACACGCACGCACACACACACACACAAATAGTTCATATATGCTAAGATGAATCAATCTAATATAGTGCTACCAAGGTTA